>NC_071611.1:20546928-20872184 GCF_024509145.1 Vidua macroura
CTAAAAGAAAGTTCCACTGTTATGGAAGGTACTTTATGATATTCTAGCAGATAAAAAAACAAACTTATCTGAATAATTGTTTTAACATGATTTGTGATATTTTACAAGTAAATTTATTTCACTTTAGAGGCATGCAAGATGTGTGCATATTTTGATTTCTGGTCAGTGAGGAGCATGAAATCTGACACAATGGATTTATATTTTATCTAATGGCTAGTAACTTACTCTATTTCTGCATTTATCTTCTCAACAGGTGGGTGGGTACAAGCAAAAAAAATATTCCTAATATAATGTTTATATAGGAAAATGCTAAGTTACCTCTACATCACCCTGGTGGCTACACAGATACGTGTGATAGACTTTATTTCTTATAATTTTTTTAAAGCTGTATTGCAGTAATGCCTATTTCATATTATATAGCTTTCATGCACGTGTATATAGTACTTTCCAGCACGAGTTCAGTCTTGATAGCTCTGTGTCAATAATTTAAATTTATAAGTGTTGCCAAGAATTATATTCAGTAGCAAAAAATATTTTATTATGTTTTTCATGGTTTCCCCCTGGAAGAAATTACAGAATTTGTCATGTAAAGAATTCTCTAGTAACTGAGTTGTTTATCACCCTAGCATTAATCCATATTTAATTAAATACTGGAAGTATGATATATTAATGCTTACTAAACTATTTTTAGTATTATTGAAAGTTTGATCTTTAGAAATATGGGTGGTATTTTTTTGATGTGGTTTTTTTGCTGCTGTTGGGCTTTTTGTTTGGTTGGTTTTGAATAATAATATCAGAACAAAATTTAATACATTTTTCCTGAGATTTGTAAAACCAGTTTGAAGTGGCTATGAATATTTGAGAGAGTATTTGTTTCAAAATGAGTAGAATATTTGTTTCAAAATGCTCATGTATTTCTTGACCTTTCCTATATCATAAATGAATTAGCAGAACCATCTTATTACTACACCAGGAGCATAGTTCTTTCTTCTGGAATCATTGCTAGGAATTTATCATTAATTCAGTAGTTATCAAAACCAAACCATATATGACCACATTTTATTAGGGAAAATTAGAATAATTATTTGCATAGTGTGCATAACAAGATAAGTAGTTGGGGAACAGTGAGCTCAAACATAAAAACCTCTGTCTTTTGTAGATTTAAAAGTAATTGAAGTTTGCTTCCTGTTCTTAAGTTTGGATATTGTGAAACTAGGAGAGAAATGAGAAGAAAAGAAAATGTTTGTTTTCTTCTTCAATGAAGTGTTGTGAGAAGACAATAAAAAGTGGTATGCAATTCCTGAAAGTATCCAACTGAGAGAGGGAAAGGAACTGAAATGTTTTATTTGCAACCTTTCTGATACCTGACCATGTTTTACAAAATACCCGCGAAATTTCAACACACATACTAAGCTTCCAAGATGTAATACTCAATCTTGCTGTCTACCCATACACATAGGAACAAAAGCCAAAATTGCATGGAGTTCAAAATTATCTAGAGTGGGACAAATATAAGTACCAAATGGTATAACACTGTCTTGTGCCAAAAGCATAGAGAGTAACAGTACCTGAGTACTAAACATCTGAAAAAACCACATGGACATAGAAGTACTAAGCAAAAAAGTTAGGGGAAACATAAAGGACACTTCAGGATTTTTTTTGATTTTTGTCTTTTCATTTTAGCATGGTCTGCCATTGAGATAAAATATATTTGCTGCTAAGGAAGGCAAGGAGAGTGTGAATTATGAAACAGATAAGAGGCTACAAAATCAAAGCATCGCAAATCAAAGAGCTGCCAAATAGTAAGCAGCTTCCCCTGAGAGCAAGAATTACAATTGAGTTCAATTTGTATAATCTTTGGTGCAGAAAGCTGTTGTGTTTGGGGAAAAGGTGAATATTTCTCTAAAAGTTTTTTTTTTTTTCAGAAATGGTGGGAATTAGGTTTGTTTTTTTTTTTAATGCTGATTTCTTTAGATGTGCAGGAAGTAAAGTTGACAGGACTTTTTACTCTCCTTAAGGCTTCTGAACAAGTATGAACCATTCCATAGCAAGATGAATGCATATAATACAAAAAAATCCTGAAGAATCTGAGTGTACTACCTATCAAATTAATACTTTGCTGTGTAAAAATTTCCAGTTGCAGACATCTACTTATTAAAATTTAATAAAGTTTCCATGCCTTAATAAGTAACCCATATACAAAAATAACCCCTCCACAAGTAATGTTCACAAAGCTACATGAACATACTATTTTTATTATTATGGATTTGATTTTTTATTTAAAAGTTAAGATGGTGTGTTAAGAAAGCTATCCATATCATAGATTTGACATGGTATTTTTTCAATGCTTTAGTATTTCTCTTCACTGTAAATATATAGTAGTAGCTTGTGGTATACACAATTTTGGCCAGCATTTAACTTTCAATGATTGAAAATCAGACTGTTACTGAGATTTGAGAAGGTATCAAAGTCCATTAAAGATATCCAAAAACCTATTGATCAAGGCTACACTCTAACTAAGAGTTAACTAACAAAAAAGTATGAGTGTTCTGTCAGTTACTCTGGACCACAGGACCTGGAATTTTTATGTAATCCTGTAGCAATCTTATGTACTGAATTGTACTTAGTCAATCAATTTCATTCATCCAATATGAGTTCAAGTCCCTCAGGATTTGTCAGCTTCTTTTTGCAATCTCCTGACTGTTTTCCAGTTACACTTCATTTGTCTGTCTTAGACAAGACAATTATATTCCACATTATGTTGCATTCTGCTACCTCTTTGTCTTCCTTGATACTTCTGTATCTCCTCGGTCTTAGAATTCTTTGCCATTTCTGTTTCCAAATTAAAATAGTTCCCTGAAGTTAGGAAAAGCACCCACTGAGTAGGTTAACCAGCTTTATGCTTTATTTCATTATTTTCCTATCATGAACAAGAAAAAATCCCCTCAAAGTGCTGGAACTTGGCCCCTTCTTTTCAAATATTTTTCATGTTCATTTTTTCCATAATGTTTCTGGAGAAATTGGGTTTTGGTAAAAAATATCTAATAAGTGCATGTGTATCACTTTCTTACAATGTTTTGGCAAGGGTTTAATTAGTACTGTTCCTGATTTTAACTAAGAAAGTAAAGATTCAGTTTGACAGAGACAGTTTGATGATTTACTGAAAGAAAATAAATCTGCAGTTTTCCAGCTTTGATACACAGCAATCGTAGTATTTGGTTGAGATTTGAGTATTATGTTCTGTGCTAGAATTCATAGAAGCATGTGGAAATAGTTTTTGATCTTCATGTGGAAATGAAATTCATTAATTTATTTGAAAAATAATGTGTCGTCTTCTCTCATTCATTTGTGTCTGTATTATACTCCAAAAGACCTTTTCTTCAGAACATTTTGAAAAGTTTTTAAATTAAAGGGAATTTCATTTAATCTCCTTCTTTTATAAGTATTTCAGATGTGACTTTTAAATGATAATCTACATTATAAATCACATGTTCAAAAATATCTGTTTTTCAGTGATTGACTGGTCTTAATATTCTGTCTCTAAGTAAGCGGATAAATAAGATATTTTTATACTAAAAAATTCTGTCCAGCTGTGAATCTTCTACTTGACAGATTTACTAAGTTACTATATTTGTCTTTTAATAACGAGTATTTATGTCTCAGATTTCCAGTATACAATTTTTTAAAATTATCTTTGTTTAACACCCAACTGCGGTGTTGCTTTGTTTTTCCCCGGTGCCAGGCTCTCTGGAGAGCCCGTCACGGGCGCTTCTTCTCAGCGGGACCGGGGCGCCGCGAGTCCCGGGCGCTTCTGCGTTCCATGTACCAGGGCGGGGCTGGTCGCTTCTGCTGCCATGCACAATGGGCGAGACAAAGAGGCGAAGGACTTGTCCACTTGGTCCGCGTGGTTGGTAGGAGAGCTTTTATTGTTGCATAGAGCTGCGACGGAGAAACGCGTCTCACTCCCAGTGCCGTGTGGGCGAAACTGGCCCCAAACAAAGGAACGCACGGGATTTTATAGGGAGTGGGCTGAGGGGGCCAGAAGCCCCCTTCGCCCAATGGGCGCAGGCTACGGGGGATTGACGTGGATTGAGGTAAGCAACGGGGATGCAACACAGGCAGACACGGGGCTCCGCGGCGAATGGGGTTGCAGGAACGGGGTGATAGACACAGAACTCTCTGGAGTGGACAGGGGGGTGGTTGCAGGACTGGCATGGTGATGCTCCAATGGTAAGAGACTCGGAGCGGACCACCGCAGGGGGGGGAAACACGGGGGGTGCACAGCGGTACACAGAACTGGCTAACTAACGCATATCAGAACCCCTAATCTGAACCCAAACCTGGGATGCAACACCCAACTATTGATAAGTTCTGTGACAGGTAAGGGTAAGGAACAGAAGAGGAGGAACGCATGAGTGTGACTTGTTAGGAATGCTATGCATACATGAATAGTGTATATGATTATATGATTAGATATAAAAAGATATAAGTATATATATTATCATAGTGATTATGTGTATACATGCATACACACTATATAAATAACAAATATAAAATTGATTTGGCTTCTTTTATTATCATTGGAATGTAATTTAACAGTAATCATCTCAGTATTAGCTTAGTCTAGGTGATTTGTAATCTGAAATTCAGTTGTTTCACAAGCCCAAAGTTGTTTCCTTTGCAAATCAAGTCAATAGTTCAATCTATAACATTTATTCCTTTTGTTTTAGTATAGAATTACATATAATTAGTTTTGTGGTTCATTCCAGCATGAAGAATCTTGGTGATGCTTATGTGACTTGCTGGTTCTTTCATATTTCAGAGAAAACCATATGAAATTATGTTCCTAAAGCTTTGAAAACTTACTGATGTCAGCAGCAACTAAATCATCATAATTTTGAGGACAAAAATGCCTCTTGAACTATTAGAATGATGTTATTCTGATGAAAGTAGTTCTTGCTTGCTCTTTAGTTCTTAAGTTACCACTAGAGTCCTAGAAGCTTACTCTGAATCAATTTACATTTGAATAAGTCACTATGCACTGGTAGAATAGAAGACCATTAGTGGAAAATGTGTAAACATATAAATATAATATAACCTCCTGGGCTCACCTGGGATGCATAGAACAAAGTCTCCTCTGACTCTGGGTGTTTGCTTGGGGATCCCGTGTTGTGTTCTGCCCCCACCTCTGGTGCCAGCATTGCCCCCTTCTTTGTGTTTGTGGAAATTACCTTTTATCCAGGCAACTTGACAACAGAAATGTGGTCACTTTGGAGAACAGTTGTATTATTAAAAACAAACAAACAAACAAAAACCTCAACCAAACAAAAAGTAAACCAAAAAAAAGCCCAAAATACAATTTATCTATACCTGTTTTGTTTGTTTTTTAACCTCTATGCCTTAAATTTGTCCTGTGTCCCATGTGAAGCCATTTCTTATATCTCTATCTCACCAAAGGTATCCTGCTACTCTCAGCTAACCACAATGCTTGTAATGCTGATCCTTCAGGAATCAGTTTCTCTGTGAATTCCTTCCAAACCATGTCCTCAAGCAGTCATTGTCCCTTTCATCCTCTGTTACCTTAACTCCCTGGAAATAAACTGTGATTTTAAAGTTAGATCAGATTATGCCATCCAATTTAATCAATAATGAACTTAAAATCCAATTAAACATTAGTTTAAAATGTATTTTGGTTGAATGTCAGCTACCAAAACAAGAGTTTTAACTAATGAGATATGCTGATTAGATAATATTTTGACTACCAAAATGTTCTCAAGTTTTGTATTCAACTAAAGACCATCTGTGAACTTATACCAGTTACAACAGAATATAGTGATAGAAGTGAGCCCAAAGTTTATAGTCCTAAATAAAACTATGATTTAAAAAGTTGCACTTTTTCATCATTTACAGTAGTAAAACATTGAATAAAGACTGACAAGTTCAAACTTCAGTTATGCATAGCCTTTTTTTTTTGTAAAACAATCAAAACTCCTTCTGTCAAAATAGTATACAAATGTGAGCATTTTTATTGACTTCAGTAGAAATGCCTGCAAGACTATCAACCTGAAAGACTTTTAATTATTAAAGACAAGTAAAAAGATGAAAGAAAAATGACACCACAAAACTTGCTTTTTCTTTTGGCAGAATTCACTACTGGTAGTTTTTTGTTTACCTGGGGAAAAGCCTCAGCCTCTGAAAATAATTGGAGATAAATTATTATTGCATTAACAAGTACATAAAAAAACCAGAAGAGGTGTGAACATAAATTCTGGTTTATTCTGAGTATGTGTTAGTAACAGTAAAATGTCTTTCACAGCCTCCATTAAATTTTGCTAAGTAACTCAACTGCATCCATAAAAACTGGGAAACTGATTTTAGCCAGAATTAATACAAAATAAAACAAAACAAGCAAAATAACAAAACAATTGTCCACTACCAGCTAAATTTCCCTTTAAACTTATGCTGATTTTTGAAATTTACAAATGAAAATAGTTAATTATAAATCACTTCATAGTCTGATTCAAGTCTGATTTCATTTGATGCCTGTACTTTGGAAGATGAGTTTCACACTAACAGAAATGTTTGCATTTTTTAATCATGAAGCAAATTTCTAGGAACCCCTAGAACAAGAGAAACTAAAGTAGAATTTCCCTCCCCTGTATTTTCCAGTGCAAATCACAGACTAGAAATCTGGCATGTGTTAAACTAGATGCACTTCTTTTCCTCTTTTGTAAAATAAGAGAGCTAATCTAATTTGTCTTACTGAAAAACAAAATTTGTCTTAAAAAACAAAATTTTCTAGCCTTCTAACTGCTTCTAAAGCACTGGACCCTTTGTGTTTAAAATAAATAGACTTTAAAAAAAAAGTCTCTGATGTCTGGCCTATGAAGAGGCATTGTTGGCCCTAATTGGTGCATAGATAAAGCATATATCATGATGACTGCAGAATATTAATTCTAAATGATTTTTTTTTTCATTTTTCCACATTTCATGGCAATTTATTTCAGACCTCGTACCTGCTCTGTCCATTGAATAATATGCTCTTGTAACCTTGCTTAGGATATAAACTTTTATAGGACTTTTTAAATAGTTTATCAAAAACCCAGTTTGTATAGAATATCTTTATGTATGTCCAAACTGCAGATAAAAAAAAAAAAAAAGATACATTAAAGAAAGAAATTGGTTACAATCTGTTGTGAAGGTTTGTTTAAACTGCTTTAGCAGTCTCACAGGTCTTATATTCCACCTTATCTCAGAACAGTCAATTGTCTTCTACTATAAGGGAGCTGGATATTTCAGTCTTGTGTCCAGTTCCCTGAAGTATGAACCTTTAAAAGTACCACTGTTCTAGAATTAAGTTATTAAGAAGTCATATAAATGATTTTAAAAAATACATTTACCGATACTGTATCTAAGAAAACCTAGCATACCTATCCACTACTATGCCATGGAATAAGGTATTTTATGTTATTACAATGAAATAACAATACTTCTAAAAATACTTTATAATGACTAACATTTATCACAGTGAGTATTCCAAGTACGAGAGATACCTGAACTACAAAGTTTCTTCATCATAAACAAAATGCCACAAACTTCAAAGGGAAACCCTGTAGAGATGTCTTTGTTACCTATGAACTAGTAAGCTAAAGAGGAATAATTTATACTAGGTAATAGTAACAATTTTTCTCCAACAGATATATACTGCAATTATTGAGTAAAAGGTCAAGTAAGTGCTGTAGTGTTCTTTTCTAAAGGAGAAAAAATCCTCACATTTGACAAAATCCATATTAAATGTACTGAAAGTAAAGTTTGATGAAGTATTTGTAAAATTAATCAAATAGTCAGAAAAAAAGAAATGCCCGTTCAAGTGAGAAATCATATTTTGTCTCAACTGAGACTAGTATGTGGTACAGCACATAAAATAGGTTAGGGATCATGACAATTAAGTCTATCACATGTGCTGGGGAGTCCTTCCCAGTGGAATGATTTTATGTGTGACTAGTACTTAATATGTATCTGGTTTAATCCTTATGAAACATTATTTTTGTTCTTTTTTGTTTAATAGCTCAGAAATCAAAGCACATTATCTGGTTAGAAAAGAAGATTTTAGCATTCTAAATAATATTATAATTCAATTATTTTCTGGTTGAGAAATCCTAGACAAATATATTAGCAAATCGCTGTGTTTTATTTTCTTGATAGAATGGACTTTTCTTTCACTTTTTTTTTTTTTTTTTTCTTTTATAATTACTTGTAAGGCATTGTAAAAAAATAATCCCATGACTCTTGATTATCTGAGTGGTATGTGTCTTGTCTGTGGTCTGGAAGTTCAAGGCAAGCGTTTTAGCAGGGATTAGGCATAAGTTGTCATGTCCTTATTGATGTATGTGTTTGTCCGGTAAAAGTGATTTCAGAGATGGTCAGAAGAAATCTCATTTTAGTATAGATGGTTTTTCATGGCCAGACATTGATAAACTCAGTACTCATTCAAACCTATGCTGATGATTTCACTATGCAGAATGCAGTTTATCATCCTTTCTTAGATGCATGAGAACCTGACATTTTGTACTGGACACACAGGGCTTCTGTCCCCTTTATCATGATAGAAGCCCAAAACATTCAAAACTTCTTCTAAATAAAATTTAAAAACTAGTACTGCAAAATATATATCTTCAAAACTACTACTGCAAAAATACTGCATATTTTTAAAGGACACAGCACCTGAGCTTTGGTAATGGACTCCATTAATTTCCAAAATGCTTCATATCAAACAAAGTGTTCATGTACACAAAGTGTTTTTGTACAACATGTCATCTGCTTCTGTGAACATACACTTTGTACCTAAAATCTCATCAAAACTGTCAATGTACATATTTTCTTACCTGTTCCTACACCTTATTCTGCCATCTGCATTCCAGCAACATCATCTGGGCCAAGGCCCACTGAGAATTCATTTGAAAATAGTGTTGATAAAACAGCTCCACCTGATATTCTTATGTATTTGTTGTATTGATCTGGAAAAAATAACATTCAGGCTGTAATACACCTTTTTTGCCTCAGGAAACCCACACTTCAAATCCGCATTGTATCCAAATTGGGCCTAATTGCATATAGTTTTGATCAGTTTTCATTTAGATCAGTTTTCACAGAAAGCTGCTCACGGTATCTTGCTGCTGTTGAAAAAACTCCTTAACAGTTAATCAAAATTCACATAGGGACTTATCAGGAAGACAGTTGTGAGGTAGCCTAGAAAAGTCTTCAGAATACATGTCGCCATTTCAAGAACTGTCCAATAGTTCTGGGAATAATTTGCACAAGACAGAAAATCACAGCATACCTTTTGAATATATATACTGTAGAATATCCATTTTTTAGAAGGTAGATAAACTTGATAAGGTTACCTCTTAGGAAATTTATTAGCATTTCTTATTTTCCTTGTACTGTTTTGTTTTCTTCCTTTATGAGGGGTGACAATATGAATTTTAGTTTACATGGCTGATAGTTAAGGGGTAATTATTTAATTACATTAATTAGAGTCTTCTTAAAATCTCATCCCTTATTAAACCTGTCACCTTCCTCAGAAAATGAATTTTCTTCATAAATCAATTCTGCATACCTTGTGGCAATGCTTATTGTCTGAAAGACAGATGATCTTATACTTAAAGGAATCACATTTTTGTAGAATAATTAATGATATAGCAGTTCAGTCATTCCTCTTAGTGCTTTCATGTTGCTGGGTGATTTTGAACTAAGAGGTTATTTTTAAACTGAAAATCTGTTTTTCTGGAGAAACAATATTAAAAAAGAATAAAGAAATCTGGTGTATGTTAGTATTAACCTGTTTTACTAGCAAAAGCTGTTAGATGATAAATGTTCTGTGTAAGAATCACCTTGATTTTCATCTATCACAAAATTTATATCCTGTTAAACAAAATTACATGTGTTATAGTAATGTGATCCAATATTTTCTGTGTTTCCTTAGATATTCTTTAGATATTTTATTAAAGCTTCATGAAAAATCAACATAGAATAAAGGAATTAAAACTTAGGGTCTGATACATGTGTTGCTTTCTTGCTCATTATACTATATTCTATAAGAACAGCAATTGGCTGCTTTGAGTAGATTTTGAACAGAAATTTCAAAATCCAGATTTATATGTAAACTAAAATAGAGAATCATTAAATTTAAATGGATTTGTCAAAATAAATAAAATACACAGAAATTTGCTATAAAATACTAGAATGACATTTTGTGCAGTTAAGCATAAATAATGCATTAACTGACCATGTAGTTGATTTTTTATGAATGCCAGTTAGAAAGCAGAGCAAAAAGTAAATTAAATTTTGAGTTAACATGATCCCTCTTCAACAACATCAATAACAAGAACAACAACAACAACAAAGCCACTATTACAAGAATTTACCTTGATAGATTCCTTACTGCTGATAGGTTTCAGAAGTCAAGTTTTCTAAGCATGTAAATTCTTGAAAATTTCCCATTGTTATTCCCTTCAGAAGCATTCTCTCTGATTATTTTTATCTATCTCAACTTATGGGGTTTTTACTCTTCTTTTTTTCATCTATTTATCTTATTAATACTTTCCACAAGTAAGTTGGAATCTTCTTATTTTTTAAAGATTTATTGGTATTTCCTGGCTTGACCTGACTCAAGCACAGAAAACAGTAGCTGTGCATTAACCTGAAAAAGAAAGTTAGAAGTCCTCTGAGTAGACTACAGACTGGTGAGAGACACAGATTAGTTGGAACAATTAATGCTAGAGAGGACATAATTCCACATTTACTCTGTTGTCTTTTTATGTTCTTAATAGTGACACTGATAGTGAATTATTAGGATTGTCTTTCAACTCTAACCTACTCATGATACTAAGTGGCCAGCTATGATTTAATCTGGTCTACAGGTGTTGTTAAATTATTTCTACTCTCTTGTCAAAGCCAGTTAACATGGCAGGGCTAGCTTTCAGGTTTAATTGTAGCCTTTAATGTTAATAATATAAAATCATTGTTTATTGCTATCATTCAAGCCTACTCAGTATTATCTTCCCATACTTGTCAAAGAAAATAGGTTGTCATATTGGTATGAAAATGTTTAATTTTGATCTATCTTGTCTCATAAGAAAGAGAAAATAGCTGCATTTTAGTTTGATGACATAATGCCATAGTGGAGAATTTGGTATATTTGTATTCAGAAATCTTTTTTGAATAATACTGCTGCCTATAAGTTTCTGTTATGTTGAAAATGCTTTAAATCACTTTTTCTTATGTAATCATTCATTTACTTTTTCCACACAGAATTTGGGGTAATCAAACATAAGTAGTATGGGTGGCTTGATGTGATAAACTGAAAAAATTTACATAGCAAATAAGATATTTGGGGTTTTTTTCTGTATGAGTTGACTTTTGGAATTGTAAAACAATATATTTTACATGCCTTAAGTTTTAATTAAGAATATTCCAGAAGTATCTTCTGTTATTTAAAACTCCTTGAGCAGAATGGGGAATACTGAAGTTAAATAAGAGTAGGAGATAAAAAGAGGAGCCTTTCAGGAATGAGAAAGAAGATTGGAAATCTCAGACTGTGTTCCCTAAATTCACATTAATTTTACAGAACTGAACTCAAATTAGTTGTCTTCTACCTCCCCACTTGTTTACAGGTTCAAATTTTCCCACTGCAGGTTTTTTAAGACTTATGACAATGTATAAAAGCACATTACTTCACCAAACACTCTCAGAGCTTTGAAAACTTGAATCTTTCAATCACATTCAGCTTTTGGTTTTGTGATGGAATTTCATATCAGTCTTTTTTCTTTAGGTGTGTTCATCATTCAGTTTGGATTTTTAATTTTAAAGGTTGTACAACTGGATTATATTTGAGATAAAATTTGGTAGATGCTAAGAAAAACTCAAATCATATATTGGAAGCTAAACAGGCATACTTCTACAGATACACATGTGTAACCACCTGGATAAAAAACACATACGTGTATGTTTATATATTTATATAAAAATATGTATATAAATAAATTGTAATTTCAGAAGAACTCCTGGGTTTTGGTTTTGTCTGTTCTAGCAATGGAATTAGTCACAAAGAACAGTTAAATCTACTACTCTGTATTCCCGTTCCCCTCTACTTCCAAACAAAAGTGCGCTTCAGTAAGATAAACTTACTGCACAGAAACTAAGGCAGAATTAGGAACAAGTAACTAGGACAGAAAGCAACAAAGACCAAAACCTTTTTTTTCAGCAGCAACCTAACCCTCGGGGGGGATGTAAACAAACTTTGTAACTACAGTCCCTGGAAAGAGAACAATAGCAACAATTACTCACTAAAAGATACATCATTAAAGTAACATTACTGTTTCTTATTTTCTTCAAAGAAAATATTTTCTGAATGTGATATTCTACCAGTATAAGAAAACATCCAGTATAAATGGAGTTACCAAAAAGTTTAATTTCCACCAAATAGGTGAAATAAAATAACAAGCAGTTTGTAATTTATTTTCATGGGTACTTTGAGCCAATTCTGCAATCAGCATAAAAGGCATCATAAAATTCTATAAAAAGGATGTGTTTTTTATGGTTTACATTAGCATGCAGAAGATGTTTTCTTAATTTTTCATTTGTACATTTATTTCCATTTCACCTCTGAATGAAGGTGTTTGCAGTGACTTCCCTGGCTATGGTTCGTAAAGTCTTCTAGGCTTCAGTTCTGCTATTCAAGGGATCAGCAAGAATTTTATTCAGCTGTCCTCAACTGAAAAGAGAAAATACGCATCATATTTGTTGCATCCCGGAGTTTGGGTTTAGATTAGGGTTTTTAATTTATGTCAAAATAAGTCAAGTTCTGTAATCCCGCGTTTCCCCCGTGTTGTTCCCCCCCCGCGGTTTCTGACCCCATGCTGCCGGATCTTACCCCTGTGCCGCTCCTGTAACCACCCTGCTGTCCGGCCCCGGGAAACCCCGTGCCTGCCACCCCAAGCCACATGGTCCCGCTCAGCCCAAGGCTCGGTGCCCGCCCCTGCGGGGTCCTCTGGTTGGTCGCTGTTGCTGGCGTCACCACCACGGCAGCCGCCCCTATTGGCCGGCAGGCTGTGGATCCTCTCGCCCCGCCCCTCTATAAAGCCCTATCCCGCCGGCACTCAGGCGCCATTTTCTCCCATGCAAGTGCCGGGAGGGGTCGCGTCTTTCCATCGAACTGCGCCACGTGACCAATAAACCATTCCTGCCAAGCACGGAGTAAATGGACAAATTCCTTACCTCTTTGCCGGATCCCTAGCGCATGGTAACAGAGGCTGGCCAGCCCACGCGCCCGAGACACGGAGCCGTGTCCGGGAACCCGCGGCAGCAAACCCTGGCAGCACGTGGAAGCTACGCCACAGCCGGGCTCCCAAGAGCCGTGTGCAGCTGGGGAGAGCAAAAACCCACGCCGCCAAAGAAAAACCCACGCCGCAATATTACTACTGGATAGGTTAGTTGATGTAAGCAGGTTAGGCATTTCTTTCAGTGGCACCATTAGATGAAGCAGCTAATCTTTTTCTCCTTTTTTTTGTTTAGTTTGCCACACAGCCTAATAAAGAACACATCTGAAAGATTGTTTCTCTATCAAGGAATCTGCCAACAGTCAAAGAAAATAAGAAAGTCTACTGCTGGGACTGATATAATATTAGTAATCATAGCACAAAAAGACAATAAATGCAATAATTTTTTGGTAAATATATGGTAACAATAAACCCATGTTAAGTATTGTTAGCCTATTAGATCTAAAGTATCATATTGTGCTTTATTTTTACATGTACTTTATTTTTAAAAAGTCATAGTCAAGTATTTGATGAAAAATATGCATTAAATATACTTTTCTTCTACTTATGTGTATGCACAGCTTTGAGATCTAAAGTATAGTTTAGAATAGACAATGGGAAAAGAATTAATGTTGTAGCATAGGCTTCAAGGTTTTCGTAAACCTATTTGTCCAAGAGAGAAAGAGTGAGAGCCTTTCTTCTCATCAACCATCTCTATGTATGAGAACGTATCGTGATTAACAGAGAAGCATCCTTTGAGGCAGAAGTAAACAGTCATTACAATCTTATATTTAAAATATATCACAGCAGAAGCTGTGATGAATAATAAATAAAGTAATCTTCCTGTGTGAACAGTGTTATGAAACAGCCCAGCCATTTAATTAAGTGTATGCTTTGATTGTGTAATGAATATCAGATCTGCTGTATGGGTGTGTTCTGTTGAATATATCATAGGTGTAGACTGGTGAAGCTTAGGGGAGTTTACACTTTGCAGTTCTAAGTTGAAGCATATCTACATTATTGAAAGTAGGTATTTTTATTTTTAGTTTAAAAGTATTCATTGAAGTGATATTCAGTTGTAATTTTTATTATTCTTCAGTTTTGACTTTTCCAGCATGAAGGGTTTACATGCCGTTCTTTATAATTACACAAAACAAAAAATTCGGACAAAAATTCACATTTTCATCTACAAAAAATGCTAAAAAAGATCTTAGTAATCAAATGCACTGCAGGTGAAAAACAAATACAATTGCATTTGAGTAGGCCACAATAGAGTTGTACTGCCAAGACAACAGGAAGTAACTGGAAAAACATATCATAGTACCAATAACAGACTTGGTAATTTATGTAGAATACACCATTCTGCCATCTTTGCAAAGATCTATACTAAAACTGACAGTAGGTAGCGAGATAAAATTTTCTCTCATATACATTTCCTGAAATAAAATCCTGTTTTGATTTCATGGGGTTTGGAACCAGCAAATGATACCATATATTCCTGGGGTGTGGGGTGGAAGGAACTTCCTCCAAGTATAATAACAAATCGAAGAACATTTTCTTTAACAATACATTGATTTGCAGAACTCTTTTTGTCTTATTTTTTTTTCTTCTCTATCACAATATATAGAGAAAGCATATAGTGTACATTACGTGTAAATGGATTAAGAAGAAATACACCTGCTTAAAAACATGTGTTCTTTTAAAGGTTATTCTTGGAAGTTTTCTTAACTGGCAGTGTTGTCTGTGAACATCCAGGGTTCATTTGATTCTCTCCAATTATTTTTTTATTTTCATGTGCACAATAAGGACAGAATCCTCTTGACTCCCTCATGGGTATAAATCAGAGGCAGGTTTTGGAGAAATGAGGATTAAGGCGCATCTCTCTTGGCAGTGTAGCATGTAACAGAACTTTAATCAACATCCACTTTTTACTCTTCAGAGGAGCATATACAGGGCACCTGCCTGCCCTGAGATATGTCAAAATGACATCTGATCACCTTGACTTGTTCAGAATATGGTCTCTTGGGACTAGAAGCATCCATTCCTTTCCCTGTCTCCAGAACAGAAATATATTTTCATTGAATAATAAAAGAGGTAATAGAAGTAGAATTATTTTTTGCAAGAATATCTCATTAATTTCTATTACATACATAAAAAGGAACATTAATGTGATTTGGTGGGTAAAACAAATAAACTTTTGCTTAAATCATTAACTTGGTTTTGCAAAAACTTCAATACATAATTCTATTATCATTGGAGAGAAAAATAATATGATTGTACTTGGTGTTCTTTATGAATGTTCATCTACAGATGCAGAAAACACAGAGATAAATAATATAAAATTGGAACAGACACATTTATTAATGCATTTTTAAGGAATTTATGTTTTTAATGTAATGTATCTATTCTAATGTGGGTGATCGTCACATTTCTATTGCAGGATATTTCTGCTTTATGATGCCTCATTTTAGGGATATGATTAAAGTATTAGTTTTGAATTAGTTTTAACTTAAAGCAAGTTAAAGTATTAAGTTTTGACATAATTCATATATGTATTTTCAGAATGATGGGTTTGAAAGAAAGTGTATCTGTTCACCTGCTAAAGTAGGCTGTATTTATAAAATCCAAAACCATAAACATGATGACTTTTAGGCATATACTTTGAAGCTGAAGAGAGGATAGATCTGGCTCTTAGGCCAGATATTTGCTGTGCAGGCCAATGGTTCACTCAAGCCACCTATAAATAGATGTGTTTAAATAAAAATCAGACTCAAATTCAAGATGGCTGTATATTTCCACAAAATATTAAAGAATAGGGCAAAAGGGGTAGCCATTAGAAATTCTTTGAATTAATGTTTAATGCCTGTGGGACACTTATGAAATTATTTCCAATATATGTAAAAAATGCAGTCAGAAGATAACTCTGTATTTCATTCACTAACTATTACTAGAATTCTGTTGCTAATCAAAACAAATGTACTGAGGAAACTTTAACTGAAGATAACTTCAATGAGGCCATTGCTTGCCAAGTTCAGGTTACTTTTTACCATTTAACCAAAGCAAAAGCATTTTCAAGATCAAGCCATGGTCTCATGTGTGTAGCTATTTGATCAAATAGATTGAATGCCAGTGGCTGTCTGTTAACATTAGTCTTCAAAAGTCACTGCAGTGAAGCTTTTACAACTCCTTTGTAATAGGAAATAGGAAATAAATCTAATAGGAAAGAGATCATAACTTCCCATTAATTACTCAACCTCTCTGTAAGAGTTCCTGCATTTGTTACCTTTTTGCTATTTGTTTCTTGAAGAGAACAAGAAATACCTGATCTTCACCTTGGTCTTCTCTGGGAAGAAGGCTGATGTTGATAGAGTATGTGCTCTCTAGTAAAATTGTGTTTCATTATTAAATTCATATATGCTCCTAATTTTGGTAATTCAGGAGAAAGCTAAGACATATTTTACTGCTGACGTGATTGGCATTAATGTCAGCTCTAGAAGTAAGTGGGTTTAACTTCAAATTTATGTAAAACTCTGCTGAATAGACACATAGGTGCTAGCTGTTCTTCTAGTTATCTGCAAAATAATAGTTGTTCTTCAGCTGAAAATTTTTTTTCCTAATTGTTTTGTTTATGGTTTCTGGGTTTTGAAGAGTTAAACATCATAAAGAATTGGCCTCTTTTAAAATGATGAGCAAGATAATTTATAGACCTTAATAAATATTTAGGTCTCTATTTAAATTTGTCATAAAAATATACTCAAGTAAATAAGCAGAATAAATGGTGTAGCATAAATTCTGACTGAAAATCCTTCCATGTTCAGTCATTAAAATGACACTGATACTGTATATGTATATATACACATATGCAGACATTTTTAATGCCATGCATGTTTTTATTACTTGATTTTGATGAACTGTTATTTTATTCTATTCAAAGCTCTTGCTATTTGCTCAACTTGAAACACTCACTACCAACTTGAATAAGTGTTGTTATGTCATTTGGCATTACATTTTTAGTTAGCAAACTCTAACTATCTATAGCAAAATCTACTATCTCCCCATGTAGTTTTGGATAAATATTATTTGTGAAAGTTCAGAAAATCTTTGCTTATCATAGACCTTGAACAGCATTTGTGCTATGGGAAATCAAAATTCAGGTTACTCCCACCTTAGCAAAAACCCACCTTAGAAGTGACCAGGGCATTAATGACTAGTCTGTCTCATGTCCACGATGGGTAGTTGGCTTTGACTACAATAATGCTGTGAAACTGCAAAAGTATTTTTTTAGTTTACTAACTTCAAAACTCTTTCTTCTGCTAAAGATTTCACTGACACTGATCATTTTTGGATGAAAGAAAATAATATATCTAAATTCTTGACTAACTATACTTAGTATTACATGAATTCTGATATTATCTCTGCCATTTATCTGATAGGTAACTGGTGGGCCACTGCAATTTTCTCTTCCCTTTCTCTTCTTTGTGTTCTATTTTTCCAGTATAGGAGTCAATGTCCCTTCACATTTAGTTAGTGATTACTGACTGATTTGAGATCTTTGCTAGAATCCTTTAGAGCTGCAGTATTATGAACTCCATCAGAAATACAGCTTTACATCTTTAGCATAGAAGATTTCATCTTTGTTAGAAGAATTTCCAAGCAGGAAGATTTTATAAAATGTAAAAATATAAAAGGAGCCTTTTCCATTTAATATTATCTTTCTTATAATCTGCTTAGTGATACATCATATTCCTTTCTTGAGTCCTCACTCAAGGAGACAGGCTAAAGCTGCTTGCAACTTTTGCTTCTAGAAAGCAATGTGCATTGTATTCTGTTGTAACAATATGACTATAGAGCAAAGAAAAATTCTGACTAGCTCTGATGCAGATACAACCTTCCAGATAAAGGATATTACGTTACATCTTTATCAGGTATGAAGGAGTGTCACATAGGAGAGTCTCCTGCAGTTCACATTCAGCAGCTTTTCATGTGCTAACCAGCAGCTCAGGTGTGTGTTCATGGTGTTCATTATCACCCATTACCTATACTATGACATACAAAACCAGTTATTTACAACAGATGAGATGGAATGATTCTCATCGCACTCCATGCAAGAACAAAATCTCATAATTGCAATACTTTACCTAAAAATACATTAATTGTAATTTAATAATCTGCACTATATGAGCAGTAAGAATGTCTGCTAAGTGAAGGTAAGGTAGGAGCAAGTAGTGACAGAAGGAAGCCTGTAAGGTCAAGGGCAGAGTTCTACAACATCCAAATGCAGAGCAAAGCAGGACTGGTGATAATTTGATGCCAATCTGTTCTAAAGAGACAGAGTAGATCCAATGTCAAGCCTCAAAACAGTCTGTGTCAATTCAGACTGACAGAGCACATGATCAGGTACACCTTCAATATAGCTCAGGCAAGTCCCAAGAATAATGGTCTGAGCTTGACAACAGCTCCTGCAGTGAGTGAGCATGTTCTGCCTCTTTCACACATAACAGTTTCTGAGAAGCAAGAGTCCAGTGTAGAGTGCTGCACTGTATCAGAGGTGGCTTGATGAATAAGCAATTTAATTGCCTAAATTATTCCTGCCAATTGGCTTTCCCAATCCCAGAGTCCTTTTGCCAGGGTTTTAAAAAGAACTGTCTTGTCAAAATTAAACAGAACTCAGGCAAAATTGAATTTAATTAGATAGGGAGCTATCTAAAAAATATTTTAAATTGTGTGTTTTATAGCCAAGGCCTCACATCTCATATGTGACTTTTCCAAGAATCTCAGTAATATTGTTTTTCCAGTTAAAGCTTCATACATGGTCTGTAAATGAAAGGAAGACAGAAGAGAGAGAGGATGATAAAGATGCTGAAAGATATTCAAACAAATGTGACAGGATATCTAAAATCTGTGTGCAATGAATATTTAGTTAATACTGACTTTAGTGAAAAGCAAACCTATTTTGTAATCTCCAAATAGGACCCTAGATCTATTTTTTCTCTCTGTTCTCTTTAATCATGGATCAAAATATTTAATCTAAAATGCACCCAGAGTGCTTCTTTCTAATTGTTAAATCATTTCAGTAAAATCTGTTGGTAGAAACAGAGGTTTAGAATCTTGAGCTCCTTGGAAATATGCTTGTTATTTTTATCCATAGCTGATGTGCTAGGGAAGAAGAGCAATTTTGTTTACTCCCAGGTGGTTTAAATTTGATTTGAACTCATAGTTGAGTTTAAGCTGATGAACAGGTTTTTATTGAACATGAATAAATTGAGAAATTCAGATTAGTCAGCCACTTTTTTGTCATAATTTAAATTCCAAAGAAGATGCATTTAGCAAAAATAGAGCAGAAAGGTGGGTGCAATTGATGAATTGTACCTGATGACTAGCTGACTTAATAAAATCCTTAATGAATTTACTGCTGTTCTAGGTCTTTTCAGTATTAGTGTTCTTATGAAATATAATTTATACAAAACAAAGTGAGAGTAACTGACATAAAATATAAAAATGCATGAACGAACCCATATGCAGACCAATATACCAATATGCAGTACCTTCCTGTGAACATAGACAACAGCTTTTTCTCACAGAGGATCTTGTAACATATGCTGCTTTGTTCATGTATAAAAAAGAAAAATCTCAACTGACTAACACAGTCTTTTTGATAACTAATATGGTCTTTTGAGCACCTTGTCAGCATTCCGTTCAACTTCAAAGTCTGAAAATCTTTCTTACAAAAAGAAGGAAACTTGAGCAATCCCTTTGGGAATCAAGTAGAATTACCTAAGCATAAAAAAATCTGCAGATGACTGTCTGTTAATTGGTAAGACAAGGCAAAATTAAAGTTAATATAAAGTTTCAGTTATGTCCTTTTATTCCTGAAAAAATGATGAGTGTTATTCTATTTCTGAAGAAACATTTTTGTGTAGATTTTTAATATATATGTATAGATGTAAGCTTGCATAAATATAAATATGTTTATGCTTGTTTGGAAATGCTTTGAGATCAAAAGATAACAATGGCTGCATAGTATTACTTTAATTTGCTCAGGCACCCACATAGCAGTGACATTTCCTTCTCATAAGAGTGACAAAAAGTGTGATTCTGCTGTCTGGACAACGAAGGAGAAGACTCAAGAGGTGCCATAGTTTAAACTGGCAGGCAGCTAAACAACACATAGTTGCTCATTCACTACCCCCTTGCTCCCAGTGGGATGGGGAACAGAGTTGTTAAAAAAAATTTAAAAAAAAATAAAATTGTGGGCTGAGATTAAGACAGTTTAATAGGACAGAAAAGGAACGGAAAATACTAATAATAGCAATGATAGTAGCAATAATAACAATAACAATAACAGTAAGAAGAAGAAGAATAGTAACAATAATAATCAAAACAAAGGGTGCATACAGCAATTGCTCACCACCTGTGCTGATGGATGCCCAGCCAGTTCCTCAGCAACCCCCCCACCAGCTTTTCCCATAGTTTATATGCAGAGCATGACACTAAATGCTGAGTAATATCCCTGTGGTCTATTAGAATCATCTGAACTGGTCATGTCTCCTCCAAGTTTTTTATGTTCTCTCCGTCTCTTTGTTGAAGGGCTAGTGTGAGTACCTGGAAAGTCCTTGTCTTAAGGTAAGCACTATTTGTCAGCAGCTCAAATATCAGTGCATTTTCAACATTATTCTCATCCTAAATCCGAAATGCAGCACTATACCAGCTACTAGGAAGAAATTGAAATCTCTCCAGGAAAATAGAGGAAAGACTCCCCTCATATTTAGTGGAAAGTGATTAGATGCCAAAAGTTTGGCTTTTGGACAATTGGTGGTGGACCATTACACTGAGTCCTGTGAAAACAGACTAAGCTGCTACTATCTTGGTTCATTAAAGGATGCAGAGCTGGGATATATTTGTGTGTGTGTGTGTGTGTGTGTGTGTGTGTGTGTATGCTTCTCTGTTCATATATGAAAAATTCTCTGTACAGAAAAAATTGGATTCTTAAAAAAAAATTAGCTTAATAATTTCCAAATTTCAGAAGACAGCAGCTTATCAGGTGAGGTTGTTTTCTTATGTAGATTTCCTTAAATAAATGTTTGTACTAAATTCTTATAAATATTGAGTACCTTGGTAATTAGTAATTGCCTATTTTATATATCAGTGTGGTTGATTGTTCATATGTTATACACTTTTATAATTTCTTTATTTTGTAGTTGGACAAATCTTGAAATAAGATGAGAAAAGTGTGCAAAGCATTCACAGGAGCTTATTAAATGCAAGAGATAATTGTGGCCCCCCAATAAATAATACCATCTGTTTTCTACATAGTTAATGCATTTATAAATTCTGCTGATTTCTTATTATTTGGTAGTTAGTAATAAATTATTACAACATTTAATTAAAAAAACCACTTGGATTTATGCATTCATTTAGGATACTAATCTTTCAACCTCTCACTGCATGGCTAATCAGTGTGATAGGCAAATTTTCATTTGTAAGGATTACATGCAAATCGATTTATTTACATCCATAGTCCACTAATCTGTTTATAAAGTTGTTAATGCATCATAATAAATTGATAAATTGATATCTTTAAGCTGGTTCTAAAGTTGACAATGTGTCAGCTCTATTTCTAAGTACACTTGCTTTGTCTTCTATGTTTCCTGATAAACAGGGTGGTACGTCTATTTAGATTATGGATCCAAAATGGACAGAATTCATGTGGGGCATTATTTGCTGGTATGATAATGTGCTTTTGAAAATATTCTTGTCAATGAAAATACAAAATTGACAAGAAGTGGAATTAATCTAGAGGGTCGCACAACTATTTTGACACAAAGTTGAATTAGTTTACTGTTATCAACTAATGTAAGCAAGTTGGTGCAGTGGCACTCTGTAATCTGTCTGACTAAAGATTCAGTTGAGAAAGGTGTGATTGGAACCCAAATAATAACCAAACACTTCTTCATAGTCCTGTTTTGTTCTCCTAGACACAGGAAAAACTGATATTTACTCATGGAAATTTTTAAATAGTATTCAATTGGGAAAAGAATGGTAATTACATGATGAAGGATATTTCGCACTGAGAAATAAAAAAAAAATGTTGCATTCGAACTTCTGCCTCTTTCCTAGCATAGGTAAATTTTGTGCAAAAGCCATTGGACACCTGCATAAGCATGTAGTACTGAAAATAGCCGAAACAGAAAACTACAAGAGCATATATTTATGTCCCATGCATTGCAATAAGAATCCAGCCATGATGTTGAATACATCTAAAAATTACCATGAGATTACTTTCCTTTATAAATAAGGTATAATTAAATTACTTCTGTAATAAAGGCACAAACAAGTACAAACTTTATGTCCCACTGACAAAAAACAGAAAGGAGTATTGCAGTATTAGGAAGATGTTTTATTTGAGTTGGTATTTCTGAAAATTTTCTCTTCAGTATGTGAATATGAAGCTTATTCATGGATTTGTTACAGCTTAAGATAGCATTTGAATATGCTCAAGTGATATAAATCTCTGGTGTGGAAAGAGAATTATAATTCAGAAATAAAAAAGAATAATTTTCTGATCACACTCCTTAAAAAACGTGCTTGTTAAGGTGAGTGCTTTGTGATTACGGTGCTTAGAAGAACACAGTATTCCCATAGACTCCATGTGATAGATTAAAAAAGACACTCTTGGTAAATAGCCATAATTGTAAAGAAATTCTTCTGACTATGATATGTAAACATTATATGAAAGGTAGTGATGCATTCACAATATAGTATTATCTGCTTACACAGAAGACTTGGTGTGACAGAACTGTATTATTCCACTTTATTAATTCACAGTTCAGTAACATTTTTTTCTGTTATGATTTTATAAGCCTTCTATTTTGAAGACATTTATTGAAGCAGTTATTTGTCACTGCTGGGTGAACTGATGTTGGTGGTACAGTTGGATCTTTAGTGTTACTTTTGCTAATAGGCATACTTTTGTAAAAGGTGTGTTTAGAATAGACACACTTTGAGTGGGTTGGTCTTGGCTGAATGTCATGTGTCCACCAAGCTGCTCTAACATTCCACTCCTCAACTGGACAGGGGAGAAAATACAATCAAGGGCTCGTGGGTCAAGATAAGGACTGGCAGAGCTAAATCATCAATTACTATCGCAGGCAAAATAAATTGTGCTTTGGGGAATTGATTTCGTTTATTGCCAATCAAATGAGAGTAGGATAATAAGAAATCAATCCAAATCTTGAAAACACCTTCCCAGACTTAACTGAGCTCCCAGTTTCTCTCCCAAAGTTGGATGGGCAATGGAAGTTAGCATGAGTTCATCACACATTGTTTCCGTCGCTCATTCCTCATCAGTGGGAGGATTCTTCAGACTTTTCCTTCTCCATGTATCTCCATGTATCTCCTGTGTATCTCCCACAGGAGACACTCCTCCATGAACTTTCTTAGTGTGGGTCTTTCCCACAGACTGCAATTTTTCACTAACTGCTCCTGAGTCCATTGCACAAGAGAGAGTCTATCAGGAACAGGCTGCTCCAGTGTGGGTCCCCTATAGCATTATCACAAATCCTGCCAGCAAACATGCTCCAGTGTTGACTCCCCCTTCCATGGGGTCACAGGTCTTGCCAAGAATTATCAAACAGCTTTAAAAAATTCTTCATGAGCACTTAAATCTGCAAGGCATTCTGCATGACATTCAGCTAGTTGGGAAAATTTGAGTCTTAAAATAATGAGCCTCATACAGGGTGATGGAAAAATAATAGTTTATATAGCATTTCAAAAAATGATTGGATATTGACAGAATGAATGATGGTTGTAATGTCAGTTTCAGGAAGATTAAGATACTCTAAGTTTATTCACAGTCTTCCAAGAGTTCCAAGGTACTTCCTTGAGATGGTAGGAACCCAAGTCTTTCCTTGTGCTCTCTTCCCAGCACACGATTTCTCCTCAAGAATTTAGACATTATTTCCTTTATTCTCTAGGCCATTTCAGCAGGTGATATTCTTCTCTGTTTCCTAAGGAATCTAAGTCTGCCATGTTGATTGTCAGGTTAAAATGATAATTAGATAAGATACAGTTAGATAGGATAAAATTAGTTACTTGATTTGCATCTAATGAGTGAGAATAGAACTGGTAAAAATGGCTTTGTTCTTTGATATAGACCACAATCTTAAGACTGCCTTGACTGATATGAATAAAGGAGATGGCAAATGTGATAAAGACTGTTTCATTTATTGGGATCTAAGAACTTAGCTTTGTTCAGTCCACATAACTGCAGTCCAAAGCTTTCCTTTCACTAAAACATATCCTTAGTAATTTTCTATGCTTTCTTTTATGCTTCATCTATTATATTTCAAAACAATGCATTGTTTGAAAACATTTCCACAGCACAGAGGAAATAGAAGTGATTTATTTGTATTGTGATAAAATTAGCAGTTGCACACAGCATTGTTTCCTGTAGAAGTATACCATCACATTTTACATTTTCTCTTTACACTGGATATATTCTATCTCATAAAGCAGACATCAAGAATCTCTTTCCACTGGTGCAGTTAACTTCATGGGAGTTAACACATTTGTACACAAAAAGCCCTTATCTCTATTTTGTATCAAAAGTACAAAACATGGTAATAGAGTTATTTCTCCTTCCCTTAAAAAAAAAAAATCTGGGAAATACAAAGAGCAGAATTTTCAAAGATTCTTATGAAGGTTGAATACCTAGCTCCCTCTAAAGTATCACAGACAACTTCAAAAAATTCAGGCTATGTATTTTTTTTTTCCATCTTACAAATGGTTTTAATCATTTATACAATGCCTGTCAAATTCTTCATTCCTTAATTATCTTTTTTTTAACATTTCACCAAAAAACAGCTTTTCAGTTTTGTTGGTGTTGTTTTGGCATGTGCCAAAACTACTGCATTTTCTTGATGATGTGAACCACTCCTTTTTCTTGCTATGTTTCAGTACAATTAAAGGTGACTGATGCCCTATACCATGAAAATTATTTTCAAATGTGACAATCTCTTTTGAAATGAAATGTGTTGGTTTTCACATTATTGTGTCAATGCTATTGCCAAAAAACGGACAATGGAGGGTCTTCACCAGAGGCAGCTGATGAAGCATTTTTATTCAAAATCTTTTTTGCTTTTTTTAAAATTTGCATTAGGCCAATATGCAGTTTAGCCAGAAAACGACATTGATGACATGGATTAAGAGGAATGTAAGAAACAACATAATAGACAGGTATGGTGCCTTACTCTGTTATTTCATTCTTTAGTTAGATTTCTGTGTGAGTCATTCTTTATGTAAAGAGGCTTTTAATATGACTGCTTTTACTATGTGATGTTCCAGGTTCACTGCAAACTGTTTATCTGCTTATTGTTTTAAACTTTTATGGGTTTTAAAACAAGAAATGTATTTTTTTTTTCTGCTGAAAAAAATAGATACATCTGAATGAAGCATCTCATGAATTCATTTTCCTATGTTGTGTGAACACAAGCATAAAAATACAGTGAAATATTTTGGTTTGAAACAAAACTGAATTATTTCTTTACTTAACAATAAACTTATTTTCCATTCTAAGATTACTTCTTTTTTCCCCTTTAGTAGTGAAAACACTCAAAAATATTTTGTTTATTAAAAATATTTACTGAGCTGAAATAATACTTTAATTTTTGATTTAATGGACAAAGTTGAAATAAACCAAAAAAATCTTATATTTTGGAAATGCTACTATGAATCTTTAGCAAGGAATTGGATGCTTTAATTTACTTTTCTATTCAGTTTAGGCTTTTATGTATTTGGAAAATACATACACTACATCATCTTAAGATCGAATGTATTCAGTGGGGGTGTCCAAAAAGTTATTCAGTCTTTACATTATTAAGATCAATAGTACTTAACTAGTAGTAACAGTAGTATTTTCTTTTGTTTCAATGAATACTAGTGATCAACTACATTACAGATGAAAAAAATAAAGAATATGTATATATACCTAATAATAGGTGTGCTTTCCAAAGCAAATCTCCTGATCAGTTTAGCTTGCTTGGAATTCAGGTGCACTAGAAAGCACAAACTGGATTCTTTCCATATGACACAAAGCTGGAAGACTTTACAGTACCAGAATTGTACTTGATCCAAAGTAGAGACGGACAAACAAAATATCTGAAATGTGTCTACTATGAATTCCAGACCTTCAGCAACAAGTGTTTCTCTCTACAGATCAGAGCTGGTTGACATAGTTGGTAGTGTAGATGTGCCCTCAGTGGTCTAGTGCTAGCATCTAATGTAGGCAAGTAAACACTGCCAGTCTTCCAGTAGACAGAAAGCCAAGGAAATGTTGTAACTGAGGGCCAAAAAACAAAAGAACTAAACAGCAAATCCTTAGTTTCCTTGATGGGATGGTTCTGTTGAGAACCATTGAGAATGGTCTCAGTGGATTTATCCTTCTGCTGTACAAACAGGTGTATGTTAAATGAAGTGAACAAAGGTTAATGCTTCTTCTGCTAGTAATCCAGGCAGCCGGTTTATTAATCCAGACCTCTTACGTAGTCAATGGAGAGAGTCTGTTTGGGAAATAAAGTCCTGTCAGTCACCTGCGGCGTTTATTCGCTATGGCCTCAGGCAGCCGGGATGCCCAGCTAGTACTGCCTTTTGGTGAGACCGCAGCCGCCGTGTGCATGGGTGCTCCAGGGATATGGTGTTTGCCTCACTGCTTTAAGTGCTCTGGCATGGGTACGCAGCTTTGGTGGCCTTAAGCTGAGAGGAAGCAAAGGGATGAAAGAGGGACACTTTGCTTGCTTACCTGAGAGCTTTTATTTCCCCACGTGGTCGCTGAGATGGTTGAAGAAACTGCTCCCCAGTGCAGTGCAAGGCAAAATGGTGAATGGACAATGAAAGCATTGGGTTAAATAGGGGGCGGGTGGACAGGGGTGGAAATCCCTCTCGCCCAATGGGGACAGACAACAGGGAAGTGACGTAAGACATAACAACCTATGGGAACATTACAGAGGTGGGTACAGTGTTCTGGGACAAATAGCATTGCAAAGGTGGGGTGACTGATACAGAACTTTCAAAAAGAATCAGGGAGTGGCTACAAGATTGACATGTAAAAGCTCCTGTGGTAGACATTGTGAGGGGACCATTGTGAGGGGAAAATGGGGGTACAGAGAACCAACCTAATTAATATTTATTAAAATCTCTAACTGAACCAACCCAGCATACAACAGTCCCCCTCCAAAGTATCCACTGAGGACATAAAGACCTCATATTTTACTCTA
The DNA here is from genome assembly GCF_024509145.1 of Vidua macroura. Taxonomy (NCBI): domain Eukaryota; kingdom Metazoa; phylum Chordata; class Aves; order Passeriformes; family Viduidae; genus Vidua; species Vidua macroura. The sequence goes on from NC_071611.1 coordinate 20,574,518, forward strand.
CATATAGAGAGAATTTTCATGTATCAATACAATTAACTAATCCCAGCAAGGTCAGTGGTACAAAAACCTTCTAATGGAGAATAATGCCTTCAGATACACAATTTTAGATACCTTACAGGGTCCATATTATGCCTTTTGTTTATTTTTTTTAAAGCAGTAGTTAAAACTTTTTTACATATTTTAAAAAAAGTAAGATGGAATATAAAATCTTAAGAATCTTTTTCCTGTAATTAATTGGAGTACAGGTAGTGATTTGTTATTTTTCTTTCCAAATTTCTCAGTGTGAAGAGAAGGAAAACTAGTAGGAAGAACAGTTTAGAAATAAGAGAAAGAGGTTGTCTTAAACTACTTGAAAGGAGAAGGTGTAATGACAGGAAATAGGTCTTATTTTCCAAAAAACAGATATGACTGTTGTTGGGGGTTTTTTTGTTGTTTGTTTGTTTGTTTGTTTTTCGGGTTTTTTGTTTTTTTTTTTTTTTGGTTTGGTTTTGGTTTTGGTTTTGGTTTTGGTTTTGGTTTTGTTTGGTTTTTTTGGGGGTTTTTTTAGGGTTTTTTTTTTTTTTTGTGAGGCAGCATATTTAACCTAAACCTTTTTATTTGGGTGTTCCTGATTTTATTTTTTAACTGTTGTAGCATATGAAATGTGACATATTTGTAACATGATTATAGTAACAATATGAAGTAAAATGTGAATTGTAAGAGTTCAGAATATAGTTTTCTCTTACTGGTTCATTTAGACATTGATGGGGAAAGGCCTAAGGCTACATTAAAAATGTGTAAATCTCACTGAAAAATTTGGTAACAGTGGTTCTACTCCTGCTTATTCTTTGTTTGATAGCTCATGCATGTTTAGCATATACAGAAATGCCAGACATCTGTCTGAAGGAAATGGTATTGTGAGCCCCTACAAAAAAAAAAAAGCAAAAGTGGCATCTATTTACTTGTGATACCATATTAATACACATTAATATTTATGATGCTGAGATTCTATCTCTGAGGCCATATACTTTGAAGCAGAAAGGATTTTCTTCAAACTTATTTTTATACCATGGATGTCTGTATTTATACTTCATTCTTTGACGAAATTTCTTCTCCATTTGCTGTTTTTTACATTATGTAAGGAAAGAGGGATAAAGATAGGTTATATTAGATTTTTTATTCATACTTAATGTATAATGCAAATCAAACATATAATTGCTATATAAAGTTTTCAGTGTATCTCAGAATACTAACTCATTGCTTGGGAAGTCCATTATGTGTAGGCAAAAGCCTCTGGAATATTCTACACCATTTTCAACTCCTTGTCTTTCAACCTCTTTCTGTCTGAAGAAACTGATCTTTATAGATAAAATGCTAGGTCTGCTAGAGCTCATGTCAGAAATGAATGTAAACTTCAATGGACTGAGAATTTTCATTTTTAGTGTTTTGTTGTGTATGTGTTCATGTGAGTATGAACTGATTGAAGGATCATGAGCACTGCTAATTTACTACAGCTGTGAAGTGTTATTCTTGTTTTACCAGCAGGACAGGTGCAACATGATCAAAATCAGAGAGTGCTTCCTTGCATACGTACAAAAAAACTATGAATCATCCATGTACGGTGAACTTAGCTGATTTTTGTTAGGTGTTCACCCAAGAATGGAAGATACATCAGCTTTGGAGTTCTGTTTCAGGATTTAAATTTCAGTCCATGAAACGTAGTCCTGTAGCAGTTTGTTGTCAATACTTTTGCTGTTCTTTTCAGCGAAACAATGTATGAGGAAGTTCTGCTATTAAGTTCTGTTTGCCCATAGTTCATTCCTAATGGGTGAAACAAATTCAACTCACACAAAATAAATGCTGATTCATTGCAAAGAAATATAATACGATGTAATCTTGTTTATTATATGTTTATAATTAATCAGGCTTTAAGCTTGCAATCATGTTAATGCAATTTAATAGTGTATAATAATCTATGAATAAAACAAGTGACATTATAGGACTGTAGTAATGAGTTTGCATATCAAGAAAACCCTTTACATATTAGGAGGCATTTTGCTTGTGAAAAGACTCCCCAGGTACTTCATCAAGCATACTTGTGCTCCACCAGTTCACCTTGATTCAGAATGTTTTGCTTTCCTGCAGTAGCTAAAAAATGAGCAAACAAGAACACACATATCCAAACTTTAGCAACAAGAGAATTGCAGTGACCTTCTTCCTTCCCTGCTAAGCACTGTGCAAGGAATGTATTTCAGGATCTTCACAGCCACAGTGTTAATCTAGTTCAAGAATGTTAGAATGTAAAATTCTCATTGTAGTCATAAGAATAATGCAATTTTGTAATATCAAAAAAAAAGTTGGTAACACTTCACAATTAGTGGCTAATCTTTGCTTCTGTGATGCCTATTGTGATAATATTATTTCTGATAAAATCATTTGGCATTTCCATTTGGTATGGAAAACATAGAACAGCTTAAAAGGCAAATTTTTAATGTTATATTCCTTATTGGACATTTTTTAAAAATTGAGAAGTCATCTGCTGACTGAAGAAGGAAGACATTGTTCATACAAATTTTGTACCATATTATTATTTTTAAATAAAACAAATCATTTGTGTTATGACTTGAATAAGTAGTACTAAAATCTGTAGGAAGAAAATAACAATGACAATATTTGTAAACAGCAAGATTTCATGTACTGTACACTGACTGAGTCATAATGGTAGGACATGGAACTGATGTGTTTAAGAATAATACCATGTTATCCTAAAAACCAATACCATATCTTTAGTTTTTCTAAATTAATAACTCTAGTGTTTTGGTATTCATATATGCATGATTTGGGTTATGGCTATCAATCTATCAGAGATTATTAACATAGTTTAAGGAAAAAGCAGGTATCCTGAAGATAGAGAGTATGGACATTGACATAATATTAAATAGAAATAATTGGAGACAAATTTTTAAGAGCTTCAGAAATTGTTACAAGACTCTAGAAAAATGATAAGTGAATACTCAATAAGAACAAAAATATAATTGGCCTACTCACGCAAGTAGTTCTACTGAAAACAATAGGTTTATTCATGTAAACCAGGCCAATTACCCTTGTCTTTATTAGATTGATATTGGACTACAGAACTATTTTAAAGGTTCTCAGAATAGTACAATCCTTTTGCAGAGTAATTTGAGCTTAATTTTTCTGGCATGCAGAACAATAATTCTTTGTTTCTGATTTTAAAACAAAATAGATGTTTTCATCCTCCTCTCCTCCTTTATTTCGCAGTATAATTTCAGTACAGATTACCCTGTGAATAGCACTGACCTGATTTTTGTTTCTTATAGTTATTTCAAGATCAACCTGTTCTATCTGCTGTGAAAGTGTTCAGTTATGCCCCTTGGGGTATGTTTAACAGATCTTCTGTTGCTACAGGTTCAGATAGATTTGATTTACTTTGCCAGCCTGCCTCCCAGTTAGTGACAGCCTTTTGCTCCTGTTCTTGCAGCCAGGTGTGGAAGATGTGACTGTGACATGCACTTTCAAATGCAACTCCTCACTGAAAATGCAGCTCTGCAGGATTTTTGCTGCCTATCCTCTCTAAATATATATTTTCCTGTAATAACTTGTGCTTACAATGTGCTGTAGGGAAAAAACATGCTGAATGCTGAAAAGTGTAATTTTTAAAAAAGGCTTTTTAACTGAAAAAAGAAGATACATTGTTTTCCAGCATTATCTCTGGTATGAAAAATGGCTCAAATGAGACTAAGTTTTCCAGGGCACCAGAATACCAACCTGATAGAGTTTCCTTTTTAATTTCGACAAGAGCAGCATGTCATTGCATTTCCCAGCTGCAACTGGCAGGACATCAGATGTTCCTAAAACCAAGAATTAAGACTAGTTGGAGTAATTTCAGGCAAAATAAAGACTGATACATCTGCAACCAGCATGACCAAAAAAAATAGAAAAAAAAAAAAAAAAAAAAAAAAAAAAAAAAAACCAAAAAAAAAAAAAAAAAAAGGAGTAGTTTCAAATACAAAGATAAATTTTAAAAAAATTCTAACAAAGATGGTTTTTTTCTATTGAGAAAATTTAAAAACTAGAAATTAAAGAAAAAGCCAAAGTCAAAAACCAAAAAACCAAAACCCCAACCTTTAAATTGTGCATGAGCAGGAGATCTTATGAACAGGATATTTTCCTAAACCTATTTTAACTTCACTTCAGCATGAGGATAAATTGTTTATTATCTTCCTCTTCTTTTTGGATTAAAAGTGGAATGAAATATCTTTTTTTTTCTTTTTCAAAGAACAGTCTGTGGTTTTTTCAAATAACCTTTAATCTTAATTTTTTTATTGCATTGTTGTATATTCCACAATCTCTTTTTGCACCTCTTTTTTTCCTTCCTGTCTATATTTTGACAGTAGGTCAAGTGTTTTTGAAATACTTATCTTCTCTTTTTAATTTTGAATTGTCTGTGTCTTCCTGAAGTCTCTTTCATCTTTGGAAAATCTACGGATTCCTCCTCTCCTTTTTAAGGGGGAGAAAGAGTGTACAGCTTTTATATCAGAATTGTATAATCTATATGAATATTCCATTTTGTATAAGATTTGCAATGGGAATGACTATTTCTTCTCAGATATCCAGACCACTTCATTTCACATTTTTCACTGATTTAGATCAAATCCATCCATGGCTTTTAAAGAGAAATAGAATTATTTTGGCTGATTTGTTGTCTTGTAATAGTTTAATGCCCAAAGGAAGAAGAAAATATAGCAATAACTCAATCCACTGCAGCTTTTATTGAAGTTTAATTTATATTACCTTTTAAAGAATTATTTTCTTCTGGAATGTTGATTTTATTTACCTTATCTTGTAAAACATTATGCAAATTCTGCCTAATAAGCTGACTATATATAAACATTTATTTTTTCCTGCATCTAATAGTTCTGTCAAGGAATCCCTGTCTTGTCATATCTCTTTGAGATATTAAAAGATTTTACCCAGAAAAATAGTTGTTTAAGCATCTGTTTTCTCAGATTTTATGTCATCACCCTCTAATAATAAGAATTGGCTACACAGAAGTGTATTAATAGTACATTGGATTTTTCTCCAGTCTTTCCTAATACAATTTGAGATTCAGAGATAACTAGGATCTATACACGCATATGTATAGGTATAATAAGAGTCTGAACATCATACCTATCTCTAAAAATAAGCAGGTAAGAATGATGTTTAAAATTAATACCTTTGTTTAAATTATTTTCTGACTCCTCTGTATTACAGGATAATCTTAAACAGGTATGCAGATATAAATAATATGACAGTGTGAGTTCATCTTGCAGTGAACATAATCCAGGGTTCATTTCTTCTTTGCCATCCTAATCTGACTTTAAAACAGTTCAGAAGTCTACTGTTACTTATACTAATATCTGTATTAAAATTTCATGCTTACATTTAAGTTTAGACATATTTTTCATATTTATCCATAATGCTATATCCACTTCTGGTTTTGTATTTGTTTTTTTTTTTTTTTCACTTAACATGCCGTAATAATTCTACCTCTTCATTTTGATATATCTTTCCAAGTTTTTTACCAGCATTTAGTTTACATTACATATCTTCTATGAAAAGTGATATTTCTTAACTAGTTTGTCTTTCAATGATACTCTTATTTAGTTTCATTATAATAATCAGCTAAGATTCATGATGTATTTTTCTATCTTTAACTCATGAAGTGGTAGCACAGCTACAAGAATGACTATGGAGTGAAGGACAGTTTGCAATTTTCTTGAATATATATGTTTAAGTTTTCTATTTTTGTGATTTTAGCTTTATTTTTCTCTTTTTTTGTACTCTGAGCTATATTTAAATACAGTGGAATTTTTACGTCTTTGGGTTCTCATCTAATAGGTAATCCATTTTTTGTATCATGCCTTCATAAACTTAATTAATTATTTCATTTATTGGATTTATGCTGTTAGTTTGCTTTTGGTTTATGCACTTTTAAAAATCATATTCAGAATTTCAAACTGATCAGCTCTAGGGTTATTCTTTGTATCCTGCTATTTACATGTAGGCTTTGTGTTAGTTGATGAGAAATTATCAGCACCTGAATAGAAGGTAATCACCTGTTGCTGTGAGGCTTCTGTAGCCTCCTCTACTCCCCCGCTGTGTGTGAGCTATCTTTGACCTCAGTTTACTTTCTATGATAACAGTGATTTGATTTTAGTCCAGTCACATTGTTGCCTGAAAAGCTTCATTTACTTAGTCAAATAACTTGAGCATGCAGGTTAGCACTATAAAGACATAATATGAAACAGACCATACAATATTAAGAAAACTTAAAAGGTTGTGCAAGAAATCCCCAAAAGGTTAGCATACGTTATAAAGATACAATCTTCAGAAAAATATTTTTTCATAGGAAATATATTGAAGATATGTAAACCTTCATAAGGAACATTTACATTTTATTACCTGGGGAAACATCACCTTGTTTCTTCTGCTTAGTATGGATTTGCATATAACCGGTACATATGTGTTTGTAAGGCCTGTGTGAGGATTTCTGAGATTTACAAGAAAGTTAACTGCTTCCAACCTTTTTTTTTTTTTAATTATACTGCTTTACTAAAAAGCCCCCCCCCACTATAAACAAGCAGTTTGACCTAAGCTAAATCCTTGCCACAAGCCAAAAGACAAACTGTGAATGATCAGACTTTGAAATTATATTCAGTGAAGCATTCTTCTAGACAGACAGAAGCCAAAGTCAGCCCCATTTTTTTATAAAGCAATGTAGAGAAATGTTCCTTTTCTGCTTATGAAATGTAAATGTGCAAATGTGCTGAAAATAGCTTGAGAAAAGTGCAGATAGTAGGTCAGTACTGTTTCTTTGAATATATATCTATTTCCTTCATTATAGTGCATCTTAAACCAGTTCTAGCTCTAAAAAATAAATGCTCAGCATTTATATATAGAAACTGCAGTCCTATCCATTTTATTTCTGTAAGTGATGTCATGAAATCAATGGTGGGAGTTGCACAAGGTAAGCATGTATGGCCCTTTGTGTGTCTTTTTAAAAAGATGCACATTTATCAGAGAGATTCATTATTATTAAAATGTGATGGTGGAGAGATAAATCAGTGCTGGTTTTTAAAGGTTAGATCAGTTACATGGGTCTTCAAAGCTTGTGCTGTTTTTATCATAATTAAGAGCTCTTCTTAACAAGATAATATTTTTTCTGCTTTAAATGCATATTTTAATGTTGGGTCTGACTTTATGGCTTCTCTAGCCTATAAAAAGAGCTCTCTGGAGGATGAGTTTCCATCATGGAAACTTCTGAGTTTTCAGGAGTTTTGCTGCATAAACAAAACTCATTGAATATTTCTGGGAGACATCTCTCAATGTGTAGAGATTTAACTAATTATTTTACTGATTCACTGCTCAACAGAACAGTAAATAATCATATTGACATAAGAGTATTTTGACATCTTATAAAATAAATAAGGTAAAATCATTGATAAAATGCTTCATATTGGCAGTACTGCTGAAATACAAAGTAACCCTAGGAATCCCTAGTATCTTTTTCTAGGATAACACAATCTGTGAGAAAAATTTTTATGAAAATTAAATGAACATGAATTCAAAGAAATCAAAATAGAATGGAAAGAGATGACTAATTTTAGTTTTGCTAATTTTAAAAAATAGAAAATATCTACATAGTTAAAAAAACAAAACAATTAAAGTAATTAAGTAATTAATTTACAAAGTAATTAAGACAGTTTCTTTCTAGGTATGAGGTAGAGAGAGTGGAGTACTAGAAAGGATGAAGTACATGTGAATATTAAATGGAAAAAAAAAATCAATATAAACAACAGGACACTGTTACTGTAGGAAGTAACATATTGTCCATGATTGGATTTTGTATAGAATAGAAAGAATCACAGAATCACCTAGTTGTTACATTTGGAAGGGACCTCTGGAGATAGCTAGTCTAACTCTGCTGCAAAGTAGGATCAGCTAAAGTGGGTTACACAGGAACACATCCCAGTGAGTTTTGAATGTCTCCAGAAGGGGAGAGTCCATGACCTCCCCAGGCAGCCTGTACCAGTGCTATACCACTCTCCCTGTAAAGTTCTTCCTCACAGTGATGTAGAACTTTGTATTTCAATTTATTGCCACTACTACTCTTCTGTTGCTAGGCATCACTGAAAAGTCTGGCACCATGGTCACATGCCTTTGAGATATTTATAAGCACTAGTGAGATCCCCTCTCAGTCTTCTCCAGACAAAAAAGACCCACTGAGAGAGAAGCTCCAAAGCCCTGATCATCCTTGTGGCTCTCCACTGAATCGTCTCCAGTAGCTCCTTGTCTCCCTTGTGCTGAGGAGCCCAGAACTGGACACAGCACTCCAGGTGTGGCCTCACCAGGGCTGAGTAGAGGGGGAGGATCACACTCTTCCCAATGCACCCCAGGATGACATTGGCCCTCCTGGCCATGGGGGCACTGATGGCTCATGGACAGCTTGTGATGCACCAGCAGTCCCAGGTCCTTTTGCACAGAGCTGCTCTGTAGGAGGGCAGCCCCAGCCTGTGCTGGCACTTGGGGCTGTTCCTCCCCAGGTGCAGGACCCGGCACTTGCCCTTGTTGAGCCTCATCAGGTTTCTCTCTGCCCAACCCTCCAGCTGATCAAGGTCCCACTGAATGGCAGCAGAGCTTTCAGGTGGATCAGCCACTGCCCCCACTTTAGTGTCACCAGCAAACCTGCTGAGGGTGCATTTGATCCTTTCCTCCAGATCATTTGATAGAAGTGATAAATCTTTGATAAAGAAAACTTGGAAAAATTCTGGAATTATATTCTAACAAAATCCACAACCCCCTTTATGCTATGATGATAGTATTTTTTTTTAATTATTCTATTTTGTGGTTGTCTTTGATTCTAGGGAATTGACTTTTTGAACCAAAGATCATTGGCAGTCTAACTTATTTTGTATTAATTCACTTTTTTTTCCTCCTAATTTATTTCTGCATTTGGATTTGATATTGTCCCATGTTGTCCAATAAATTTTTCTATTTAAAATCAGTCATTAGGACATATTCCTGGACACATGCATGTTCCATTTCAACAAGGTTTGTAGCGAGACCTAGCAGAATATTGACTCCTCTTGCTTTTAAGTTCAATTTTAATTCTGAATATAGTAAAACTAATAGAATTACTTATTACTAAATTCTTCAAATTGTAAATATTGACCCCTTCTTAATCTATCAATACCAATGCTTCCTTGAATTTTATTTTTGTAAACAGTTTGTTTTTATTTTCTCTTACAAAGAAAATCTCATCAGCTGTAACCTCAGCCTGCAGCATATATTGACAGATTATAATCAGTTTTCAGAAGAATACCTGAATGGTACTTTTCCTACAGCAAACCAGTCATATATATTTGGATAATAACACAGGGTTTTTAATCCTCTGGAAGTATTCCCACAAATAGTAGTTGTGAGGTAGGCAAGGACTTCAAGCAGTTATGTCTAAAAACTGATTATTACTCTAAAGCATAGTATTTTTTTATATGAAGGTGCTACTTAGATATACTCACAATTTGTCATAAATGATTGTAAAATGTGCCAATAAGAATCTCAGATAAATCATTCTCACAGTTTTCACTTTTGTATGTAAGTCCTTACTTAGGCATGTATTAAAGTGAAACATGATCTCATACCAGTCTGAGCCTATTGATTCTTTTCCCATTACTGTAACCTTAAACAGATAAAACTAAATCATAATTGCTATGTTGGATGCATCAATCACTAATCTATAATCTGTTTAAAAATGAAATTTTAATTCAAATACTGTTCTTGGTAGTCAAGTTGCATGCATCTGGGGCCCAAAATCAAAAACCAGTCTGATCTGAGTCTGAAAGATGATCCAATTTCAGGATGAAAATAAAAATGAGAAACCTCCAATTCTATCAAATTGAAAACAAAAAACAAAACCAAATTGGAATTATTGTTGGAAACTAAATTTTTTTGATTCTCAGCTTGAAGGAAAGATTAATTAAGACATCTGCACATTTCTATAGGATTTTAATAGAACATGTTTCCTGTTTGAAGACATATTTTTTTTGTGACATCAAGTATGAGGTGAATTAATACTTTAGACCTCATACTGCAGAAGCATAACAGAATGTAATTTTTCTTCACATTAGGGAAATTGTAATAGAAGGCCTTAGGATTACACTATACAGAGGATCTGGCTTGACATATTCTAGTGACATACATATTTATAAATGCAAGCAACTGCTAAACAAAACCCTCAGAATCATTGATTGCTGAGCAATATACTGAAAGGGTTAGTATTAGATGTTACTAAATAGAACTGAATGTCTAATTTTAAGGAATTTGCTTCAGCTATCACTAAGGAAAGCAACAAAAACAATAATTGGGTTGAGAGATGAGAATGAGAAATGAGAACTAATTTTCCATCAGTAAGTGTTTATATGAATCGGAGTTCCATATATATGCAAGTACAGGTGTTCATAGGAAGATATATTGCAGATACACAATTGACTTAGTAAGAGATTAGAGACTGATTTAGTGCCTGAAATGTAGCCTGACTGTTCAAGGCATTATTGTGCTGGATTGTTACAAGGAGTGAAGCTGTGAAGCTGCAGGATATAATAGCATGGATACTAAGTAAGTCTGAGCTTTAGTAGAACTTTAAGATCAGCCTTTATTTTTTGATGAAGGACTTGAAATCAATCAGACTATTTGTCTGGTGAAAATTACAGTATCTTGGATTGTATATGGTATGTGGATTCTGGTGTTCACACTAAATAAAATATGTACCTATTTGCACAGAAATTTTGCTATTTCTTCCCTATTTAATATGTGATTATTTGAATATAAACTCATTACTATTTAATATTGAAGTGAAAGTAGAGTTGAAGCATAGTATGTTAGAAACTGGACAGTACTCTGCAATAAACCAGCCCTGCTCATTCCTCTCAATGTAAAGAAGTCATAGAACCATAGAATGTCAAGGGTTGGAAGGGACCTTAAAAATCATCTAATCCAAACTCTCCTGTCATGGGCAGGGACATCTTTCAGTAGGCCAGATTGCAAAAGACCTTACCCAACCTGGTTTTGAACACCGCCAGGCCTGGGGCATCCACAGCTTCCTGTGGCAATGTATTTCAGTATCACACCACCCTCACAAGTAAAAAATTTATTCTAATAGACATCCTAAACATGCAAGATAATGAACACATAATAAAACATTGTGACACTTTTTCATGGAAGTGGAAATGGCTTGAAAGCTTTCACTGCTAGTTGTCAAAATATTTTTTAAGTTCTCAAGCATTGAAAATTAGCTAACTGTCATCAGAGAAATCTGCTGCAGTCAGACCCATTATTTTAATTTCTTACTGAAGTTTTGTTGAGAAATCAGCTATAGAAACTGTTGTTTTACGTAAACAAAAGATGGTTATAGGTGTCTCCTCTAATATGACAAGAATGACTAATACCGGAAATCTAAAATTATTTAGGTGTCTTTTTATCTTGAGACATTCAGCCTATTATAGAAGGCAAAATTCAGGTTTTCTATTAATGGATTTATTTGTTTCTGATAGAATATGAAATATTATAAGCTTCCTTGACAGAAGTCAAGCAGGATCTCATGCCCTGAATAATGAAAAAAAAAAAAAAAAAAAAAAAAAAATAGCGGGGAAGACAAGAATCCTAAATAATATGTGGAATGCAATACAAATGTCAGCTCAGGAATTATCAGCTCAGTTCACTGACAGGTCTGTCATATTCTTACAAAGTCACAGATTGATTAAGGTTGGAAAAGACCTCTAAGATCCAATCAGTCTGAATTTTCTGATCTATTTAGCATCATTCTGCCTCCAGGGTTCTGAGTCATAGAGAAATTATTAATTTGATCTCCTTGTTGGGATATATGCAGTCTGCCTCTTTGCTTAACTACACTTAAGTACTAAGCTGTAGCTGAACCAATAAGATTTATCAGACCAAGTTGTGATGCACTGAGTCAGTTGCACAGCACAATTGGTTTGCAACATGCTGCAGGTAACTGGGAACTAAATAGTCCTGGCTTATTTTATTTTCTGCATGTACTCGAGTATACCATGTATTACACAGAAAGCTGATTTGCAAATGGTAGCTTAAACTTGAGAATAAATATACTCTTTTTTGTTGTTGTTGTTCCCTAACAAGTGATAATTATCATCATTGATTTTTATAAAGTTCCAATTTTTTTGTAGCCACACTTTAAGCACTGGAGTGCTGTGATCAGTTTCCCCCTGAGTTTTCTCTTCTACAGGCACCAGAGACCTAACTCCTTTAGTCTTTCCTCCTAGGGCAGATTTTCCAGCTGTTTGATAATTATTGTGGTCCTCCTTTAGAGCCTCTCCAGTCTGTCTACATCTTTCTTGAACTGTGGGATTGAGAACTGAATATAGTATATTCCAGGCACGACCTGACAAGCACTGAGTGGGATGATTGTGATATCTATGCTTGTAATGCCCCTGGGGATGCAGTACCGGATCCTATTTGCCTTTTTTGACTCCTGTTCAGCTTGTTGTCCACTCCCTTCTGGTAAGGCTTCTCACCAGACACATACTTTTTAGTCTGGACTGGGCTCTCTGGTAATGTCATGCCAGGACTTTGCATTTGGCTTTGTTAAAATACAAATTTGAATTTCGCACAGTTATTGATAGCACCCTCTTCCAACCTGTCCAGGCTTTCTTTCAAGATGGCTCTCCATTCTGATAAGTTCATGTGACCATGCAGTTCATTGTCATCAGGTCTTGAGTCTTAATCATTCTGCTACTTGTTTGTTAAATTCTAGAAAGTGTCTTAACTATTTGGTCTAACAAGATAACAGGAAAATAAATAGGCATTTATAGAAGAGGCTTCTATCTGTTTTAGTACTTTTTGCTAAGCATAAATATTATGTTGCCCCAATGCATTTCCTTGTGAAACAGACCTGTGCAGAACCCTGAGCTTTTATTTATTTTTTCATGGGAATATTTACATTTGACAAAAGTTAACTAAAATTAATTTCTATCTCACTTCAGCTATGCCTCCATTCAGTACTCAAAATATGAGAGAGGAGTGTCTTATTGCCCCCAATGCATGCTCACAGCTTACTTTGCAAAAATTGCAAGAAATGTTGACAAGTTTTATTATTACTTATTTATACTTATTTATTATTACTTCCAATATCCAAGCAGACAGAAATTTTTTCTTCTGCTGTTTATAAAACTTAGACCTCTGTAAGCTAACTCCTCTAGCCAAAGGAACATTTTCCTCATGCATCTTGTATCTAGAGTTTAGTTTTAAGTGCTCCTGTATAATGAGGAGCAATTAGTGTATATTTTACTAATAAAATTTTCATGAAACAAAATTAATTAGGAATATAATCTCTGTTATACAAATAACATTGCTGTGTGACTCATGGGAAACAGAGACAAAAGTTGGAATCAATGTTTATTAAAAAATTTGTAACAAAATAATCTGTCAATTGGTCTCACTAGTAATATGTTGATTTGGGTCAATAAATATATGAAATCTTCTGGTAAAAGGTATTTTTTTTTCTGTTCACAGAATTTATGTTCTTCCTGAAATTGAAGTATTAATAGAGTAAATACTTGTTAAGTGATTTGGAAATAATTATTATCTGTCCCTATGTTCCATGTCTATCCAATTAAAATTCTGTTTCTTTCAAAAGAACTTTGGGAAAATTTTCCTAAACTTATTGTTTATGTAATGACGCACTTTTAAAACACTGTATGAAATACTAAAAAATATTTTTTCTCCCCCTTCTCTAAGCACCTTCTGGGAAATCATCAGGGGTGCCTGTCTGAAGTGCCTGTCGAGTAACTCAGGTAGCATGGGGAAAAAACATGGTAAATCAACAATCTGTGTAGAGTGGCAGAACTTTGATCTAGTTGGAATCATGTTGATGCAGTGGAACGGCTAACATGATTGGAGTACTTCAACTGAGTTATTAGGCCTTCTTTTTAGGATGGACAGAGGAGGAAGATGAGGGGGTAGATGCCCTTTATTTAAGAGAGCAGCTGAAAGGCATGGAGTGTCTCCTGGAGATGGATGATGAAAAAACTGAGAGCTTTTGGGTAACAGTGTAATATTGGGTGTCTATTGTAGACCACCTGACCAAGAAGAACAAGGTGAGACCTTTTACAGAGAGCTGGAAGGAGCTTCATTAACAGGTCCTGATCATCATTGCAAACTTCAATCACACCAGTGTCTTCTGGAACGGGGACAGCAGAGCATGAAATAAACCATAAAGGACATGCTTGAAGTGACAATTTCCTGACTCAAGTGAGAAAGGAACCAGAGTGTAGAGGTGCTTTGCTGGACTTCATACTCTCACACAAGGAAGGATTGTGAATGCCAAAAGAAGCTTTGATTACCATTCCCATGAGATGGTGGAGTTCAGGACCCTGAGAGGAGGAAGCAGAGCAAAAAGAAAATTGCAACCCTGACTTCAAGAGAGCAAGAATTGGCTTGAACTTTGAGACTCATCTTCAAGCAATCCCATTACATAAAGCCTTGGTTGGAAGGAAGCCCCAGGAGAAATGGTTCATGTTCAGGACTCACGTCCTGCAAGTTCAGAGCAGTCTACCCCAACAAGCAGGAAGACAGGCAAAATATCTAGGGGCTTGCATGTGGAAACATGCTCTGACGAAACTCAGACATAAAAATATATGAAGCATGGAAATAGGGACAGGTAACCTGGTAGGAATAAAAAGACACTGTTTAAGCATTGAGACAGGCAGGTAGGAAAATCAAAGCCCAGAAAGAGTGTCTGATGAAATAGAGTCTGATGTCAAAGGGAAGAAAAAGTTATCTGTTAATATATCAACAAGTAAACTAAGGAAAATATGGTCCTACTGTGCAACACTACTGCTGAATGAGTTGGCAACCTTGCTCTAAAAGGACATGGAACAGGCTGAGGGTACTGAATTCCTCTTTTTGCCACCAACTTTACTAGCAAAAACCAGGAACAACATCTGAAGTAGGAAAGTTATATAATTGGTGAACAAGAAGCAAGCCTCTACATACATAAATCCATGGACATTGATGAGTTGTGCCCATTGATGAGTCAGGCCTGATGTTAATGAAAAGCTTCTTTTCATTATCTTCAAGAGATCATGGTGATTAGAAGAGGTGTCTGAGGATTTCAGGAAAGTGTCATTTCTATCTTCAAGAATGGCAAGAAGAAGGACCCAGAGAGCTACAGGCCTCACCTTCATCTGTGAAAAGGATCCTGAAAATCATTTCCAGGCAATTGACCAAGAAGAAAACTACCAGAAGCAGTCAGTATGAATTTACCAAGAGGGAGTCATACTTAACCAACTTGATAATGAAGTTAAGAAAATGCTGAAACTGGCACCTGGAAGGAAAGGAATAAGATCACGTTGGGCTTATTCATCTGGGAAATTGTTATGAAGAGAAGGTTACGAATGCATCCAAGTTGAACGTGAGCTACCACCAGGCACTTGAAACCAAGATGACCATCAGTTTCTTGGGCTAGGAGAAAGATTGTCAGCAGATCAAACATGATCTTCCTTTTTCCTGGGCACTGGTAAGGCCACATGGCTGCTATATACCAGAACGTTGTGTTCACTTTGGGGTTCCTCAGTATCAGAGAGCTATGGACATAATAGAGAGAGTTCAAAAAAGGCCACAAAAATGATTTATGGGCTGGAGAAATTCCTGTTAGGGAAGACTTAAAGAAACAGGCCTGTTCAGCTTGGTGTAGGGGAAAACTCAGGGTGATCTCTTCAATGTATGCAAATATCTGAAGGCAGGTTGTAAGGAAATAAAACCAGGATCTTCTTGGTGATGGCCAGTGACAGGGAAAGAGTCAATGGGCTTAGATACAGTGGGTTGAGACACAGTGCTGTTCACATTAGCAAAGCTTTCTTTTTACTTTGGTCTGACTGAGCACCTGAATAGGTTGTTCAGGGAGGTTGTGGAGTCTCCATCCTTCGAACTAATACAAAATCCCAAACATTCAGTGGTTCCCAGAGGTGCCCAGTGGCCCCAGTGATGGGACATGAAGCAATGCACATTAACTGAATCACGGGAGCTTCCATCTGAACATCAGGGAGCACTTTCTCAATGTGAGGGTGCCTGAGAACTGGTACACACAGAGGAGTTGTGGATGCTCCATCCTTTGAGGTATCCAAGAGATGCCTGGACAAGGTCCTTACCTTTTTTGAGGAGGCAGGTTAGACAAGATAACCCTTCCAAACTTAACTGTTCTGTGATACTGTGTTCCACAACATCAATATTGAAAGATACTAACCACCATTGGCAGCTAAACAAAACTTGAATTAAGAAGTTATTCATCCAGTACTGGATACCTTGGAAAACATCTTCATGTATGGGACAAGGAGTCAAAATTGCAGTAGAGGTGTTAGATATTTTTTTATGGAAGATAAGTGGATAAATTTAAATCTTAATTGCTAAAAACTAGAACTGACTTCTTTCTTCATAGAAATCCATTTTTATGTCCAAAAAGAATACCTACCTGCTAGTTTAAAACATTTCTAAAATTATTATTATTTATAAGTATTTTTGTGTTCTAATGATTAAAAATCAAATTTTAATAGTAGCAGTTTACATATAAAGTCATTAACTCTATAATGAACCAGGACACTTTTCTCTTCAAATCCACACCGCTCTAGAGTATACTAGTTTCAAAATAAATTTAAAAAAACATTGAAAATCTTTAAAAGTTAAACTTATTTTTGATACAGGGAACAGAACTCTAGTTATGATAACCTAGAAAGATATATCTAATGTTAATTTTGTTTCAACTTGTGTTAAAATATAGTGCTGGACCAAAAACTACAGTGTACAATTTCAGTTTTATCAATTCTAGCTACAACAACATTTTGCAAATTGATCTAGAGATCAGACATAGCTTTTTCTGGCTTAGCTGTTCATTATCAGTACTACTATTACATTCCATTATCAATAACGGTCAATAATACAAGCAAATTCAAGAAGCAGAATTGTTATATTAACAAAAAAAGAAACAAAGAAAAAAACTGTGTTTTTTGCCTGCCTTTTTCTCATTATACAGATGTTTTATGCATCAACTCAATTAAGGAATTTAATATGCTGTAAACCACTAAAGATAATGCATTTTTAGATTTTAGGCTTCATTCTCATTCAGTCAAGTTAGTAATTCAATATGAGGTCCTATGTTGTATCTCATTTTATCACGAATTGGATTATGTAGTCTTCAAAGTAGAGAAATCTTTGATTACTGAGATAATATTTAAATATTAACTCAGATGAAAGCACCCCACACCAGCTGTTTCTATTTAAGTCTCTTCTTGTTTGCACTTCAAAATTGTGGACAAATAGTCAGCTTGTTGAAGAGGTGTTATATTGGATTATGATGTTCCTAGTATTTTCTTTTCATGACTGTTAGGCCAATAGCCTTCAGAGAAATTAGATAATGTTCCTTGAAATTACTTGACTTCATTATCATATAGAACTATGTTTGTTAGTGTTTAGAAGACATATCCATGTGAGAAATGCATGAGTAGATTCCAGGCAGATTAAGGTCCAACATCTTGTTACCTGCTATGTAATTCTGCAGTTCTGTGAACTGCTCTCCTTTTGTTTAGCTTTTGTTCTGTTTTATTTTCAAATTTTAGTATTGTTCAAGAAGTAAAATGCCTGCCATTCAAGAAACCAATTTTGTAAGGGTATGAAAGTAATAGCACTTTAATGTCCAATTTTATCCTCAGTGAAACATTTATCAATAAATTATATTCATTGCTGCAAATAGTTTGCTTACTGTAAATCCTTTTAAATTCAGCTAGTCACACAGCATAAATTAAAAGGTATAGAATTGCTCCCTAAATACACATGCAGTAAACACAGGAAAAGTGTTCTATTGCTGCTGTTGATATTGAACAATTTTTTTGAATTCTTTTACTTATTCATGGAGACAATAGGATAGATTCTTCTTTTAATGATATTCATGCTTTTAAAAAATGTACTTATTTTGTAACTGTAATAGACATAGGAATTTTTTTTCAGAATTAGATCAAGGGAGATTTTTAGCAACCTTTCAATGTAATCAGAATTTCAAATTAAAATAAAACTACGTGTAAACCTGGGGAACATGATGCATACCATGATTTTATTTTCACCTCTGAATTCAAATTACTGGATTTTTGGGAAATTTTACCTTTCCTTCCCCCTACCCTGCCCATCAAGGAATTTATTGTTTAATGGCAATTTCTATCAGTTAATATTTTGTTATAAGCAGAATTAAAGTACCTAATCTTTTATGCATATGAAGATGATTCAAATCCTATTAATTGGTAAGGATTGTACAGATTGATAGGGATTGGTATCAGATTGTACAGTTAACATTATACCTCACTTCCTATATTGCCTCACTTTTATATAGCTTTCTCTGATTTAATGGAAACAAAATGCTTAAACCTCAACAGAATTATTAATAGGTTAATTTTTGACTAATTGCTTTTACAGCTGGAAGGAATCCATAAGAGTTTTGATCAGATTTTAAATCTGTTCAGCAGTCTTTAGATGCTTAGCATGCAGACAAGAAGAGACATAGATTCTAATTTGTGCATCAAAGTTCTCTGAGAATGCCTGTTAAATCAGGAAACTGTATAGATATGAAGAAAACAAAAAAGTAAATAAGTTTTTCCAACCATAATTCTACTTCTTAGTATTGTCTTTCCCAGATATATTTGGTCAGAGTTCGGTAGCAGGCACAAAAAGAATTTTTAACTCCCTTCCTTACCTCCTCCCTCATTCTTTCCAAACTGGGTACTCATTATCAATTCTGTTCACTTTTTGTGGTTGTTTTTTGTGTTCTTGTAAAACAGGGATGTGAGGAGATTATTTCTTGGTGAAGAAGGAAGAAGGGAGGAGGTTCTGCTGTGAAATAGGTTTGTTCATTTCAAGGTCTTATTGAGGTACTCCCATAAAGGAGAATACATGTTCTTATTAAGAATATGTAAAAGAATATTGAAAATCCACCCTAGGGATTAGGAATATTTTGTGTTGTATGTTTTTAACACAATCCTGAATCAACTAGGTACAGGAGGTATCAAAGGTATAAGAGGCATGATCACAAAAAATTACCACATTGTGATAAAAATTATGAAGTTGTTTTTTTGACACCCGAATTACCTAAATTGTGGTAAGGATAATGGGGACAGTTATAGTAGTACTTTAAGTGTAAAACTGCTGAAGATGTGCATCTCCATGAAGCATTAAATGACTATTGGCTGAATATAAATAGAAAGCATTCTGTATATATGTGTCTGTTTCTGTGGGAACAGTAGGAATGCTGAGTGCTGTGATTTGAACTAACTACAAGATACCTGTACGACTGTGCAGAATAGATTGTAAATGGTAGCAGAAGAAGATTCTCTTTTCTGAATAACCACAAAGCATATTGGGAGACAAAAAGAACCCTAAACCTCAAACACCCAGGAAGTTATGGAAATATGTCTACACATTTTGAAAATTTTGTTGGACTTTCTAGGCACTGTATTAAGCAATAGGATTTTTTTTTTTCCTTGAGATACATAAGAGACAAAAAGGGAATCTTTCAATATATACAGCTTTGAATTTTTCAGTGACTTCCTAGGTACAATAAGCAGCTTGGGTTGTCTTGAGTTCAGGAAACATTTGATGTTCAGGCAAGAGAAAAAAAAGAAATAGCACTGATTTCTTCAAAAACAATGATTTCCCATTGATGCCCTCAAAGTGTAGTTAGCTCTTCTGGAAATTCTTCTATGGGAGTATTCAACTGATACATAGTGTTTTAGTGAACGTTTCTGACCCAAGGGTTCCCACTTGAAACTATGAAAATATCAGTAGGTTGTAAACAAAGTCGATGCTATTCATATCTACTTGTGTGAGTGAAGCCATGAAAAACCTGTCTGCTTAAATGCATAGTGTCTCGAAGAAAGGAAGCAGACTATTATGTACCATAAAAAAATCAAACTCTCCAGAAACAAATACATTTCTTTTATTCCAAAACTGATATGTCAAGTGATCAGTTAAAACTGATTAAGGTTTCTGAAACAATGTATCATTTAAAAATGAACTTTCTAGTAAAAGTACTAATATTTCCTGGTGATCTTTAGAAGATAAATATTATCAGTTTTATGCTATCCATGTCTTAGTAGGAATTATTGGGGAAAATACAGAAAATAAATATAGGTAGATTTTAGCAAGACCTGTGTGGTTTTAGATACTTCACAAAAGCAGGTACATGAGCATAAGTTTAGGCATTTTATTGGCTGTTAGGTAGATGTGAAGAAAATAATTACTGGTAAAATTAATGTGGGTTTTATTGTGGGATTTTTTTCTTGTAAATGCTATGTCAATAGGTATGTATCTAAAATATGTGAATAGTAATAAAATGCTTAGTTGGTTCAAGATGAGAAGACATTTCACTTTGTGAAAACAATTTATATGTTGAGAAACTAGCAGCTAGTTCTGCTGATAAAACTGTTTCTACTATTGCAAGAAAATTGCATATCTCATTAATAATTTCCATTATTTGTTTACAATTGTAACTGTTGACTGTGAAATATGCTTTTTTTTTGCCTTGTCAGTACTCATAAATCTACAAAGAAAGAACTTTTCCCTATTTCCTCTGAAATTCACTATACTTTGCAATATCACACATATTTAAAGAACTTTTCCTTTAAGCATCTACCGTTAGCAAATATTTAATAATCTGAATTGTCTTTTTAAAAAAATCTTGGGCTAAATAATAGCAATAATAAAACTACTGAATTCTGATATCCTCAAGTCAATTTCAGTGTTGGTTTGGCTAAATGAAGATTTAAATAAAGAGTAAGTGAATGATTAAATGAAGATCCTTGAGAATTTTTTAGGACTCCTGAAATTTAAGCTGCATGGACAGATCCTCATGCTCACATAGCAGTATACTAGATCAAGGAAATTGTTAAACAACCAAGGACAAAATAACTAACTTTTTCTCCAATGACTTTTTGGCGAAATAACATTTTTGAGCTTGCTGTATTGTCTCAAGACTCAGTGCATTTGTATCTTTAGAATAGCTAGAAAATTTTATGAAAATAGCCCTCCTCATAGAATATCATATGCACTCTAAGTCCATAAGACTAAGAAAAATAGAGACTGAGAATATTTGCACACAAAGACTCAGAGTAGCTTCATGGCAGATACAGATAATTTGAAGTATAAATGAAAATGTTATGGATTATAAAAGTACTTAGGAGAACTAGAACTACATAATAAAATGATAAAGCATGTTCATCTCCAGTGCTGACGTCTTGTCTACTCACACTTGAAACAGTTTCACACCATCAGCATTCAGTCTAATATTTGGGGTTTTTCTTATTCTTGTACTTAAAGTCACGAATGTCGTCTGATAGTACTGAAGTATATAGAGAATCTGTCCAATATTTAATGGTCATACTTTTTTCCATGACCATTGGAATGGACATCCATTCCAATGACATCATCATTTCAGGCTGTTTGTGACATGGGCTTGCTTACATTTCATTGTCACTTTCAGGACAATCCAAAGGGCAAATTTCTTAGAGATACAGTATTATGTTATACAATGATGAATTTATTAATGTCTTAAGGTATTTTTTTAAGGTAATTATTTGCTTTGAATAAAGCAAATAAAAGGGAAAGAAAAGTAAAACAAATGCAAATTCTCTTTATAATCCTGTACTAGTTTTTAAAGATTATATGTCAATTTAAAACAACAGAATCAAACTCTGTAAATGACAACTATAGAGAAAATTGCAGTGCACGTGATAAAAAGTTATGCTTTCCTGTCTTTAGAAGAAAAGAAAAAATCATTGGAACTTATGATGAGGTGAAGCAATTTACTCTAAAGTGATTGTTCAAAGTGTTCTCAGGAAACGTCACCTTTTAATTAGCAGAATCAAAGATGATATACTATTAGTACTATCTCTGTGATGTAGCTTGGATACTGTGCTCATTATTAGAACATAGCTGTAAAATTCCTGAGTATTTATGTAGTAGAACATTTGCTGGAATAAATGCTAGATATTGGATGCAAGAATTGAAGAAATACTAAGTTTGGCTGCCAACAACAATTAAATGGAAGCAGGTGTCCACGCCCTCAAGGGCAGGGAGGCCCAGCAGAGACAAGTTAGAGAGATGGTCAATAACCAACCAGCAGTTGCTGGATTCTGCACGTGGGACAGGCAACCCTGGTTGTGTGGATAGACTGGGGAATGAGATGCTGAAGAGCAGCACTAAGGAAAGGGCTTGCAGGTCTTGATTTTCAGAAAGTGGAACATGGGTCAGCAGTGCTCTGGTAGCCAGAAGGGCCACCCAAGTCCTGCAGGGGCATCAGACACAGCATCACCAACTGGGCAAGGGAGGGGACTGTCCCTCCCTGCTGTGCACTGAGGCAGCCTCGCCTCGAATGCTGGGGGCAGTTTTGGGTGCCATAATATAAAAAAGAAATTAAGCTATTAGAGACCTTCCAGAAGAGGGCCATGAGGATGGTGAAGAGTCTGGAGAGCCCCTTATGAGCAGCAGCTGATGTCACTTGGTTTATTCAACCTGGAGAAGATGAACCACTAGAAACTGAGGGCAGAACTCACTGAAATCTTCAATGTCCTCATGAGGGGAAGTGGATGCATAGACACTGATGTCTTTGCTCTTGTAACTAATTACATGTTCTGAGGGAATGGCATGAAGTTGAGTTGGGAGGTTTAGGTTAGATATTAGAAAAAGGCTTCTCACACAGAAGGTGTTTGGGCACTGGAATAGAGAAGTGGCCACAGCACCAGAGCTAGAGAAGCATTTGGACAATGCTCTCAGATAAATTGTGATTCTTGGGGTGTCCTGTGTAGGGCCAGGAGCTGGGCTTAATGATCCTGATGGGCCCCTTCCAACTCAGTATATTCTATGATTCTGTGATTCTAAATAATCAGCTCTTGGGGTCAATTTCTATGTCATCCTCTTTTTAATATAATAATGTCTGATTTCTGTAAAAAGCAGGCATTGGCTATATTTCTACTGTCTGTAGACAGACTTAAGGTGTTTATTTCAATTTTCCTTATATTCTTTACAGCTTAAAGCACAAAGTAGTCACATTATTTTAATGAACATACAAATCTATATATCTGCGTTTTCTTTCTTCCTTTTACTTTTTTTTTTTTGTTTGTTTTGTTTTGTTTTGTTTATTTTAGTTTGCATACTCTTTTTTATAAAGTGGCAAAGGACCATAACATGACAAGATTGTTTTGGGTTTTTTTATACAGACGATCACCACTGACATTCAAAATAACAACACAAGTGAAGTAGTTATCACATGACTTTGCAAACTGTAGATAACTGGAAAACTGTTCTGTGTATCTATAACGTAATTAGAAGATAGTTCAGAATGCCTATAATGTTCATATATGGGAAAAAAGGAATGACTTTGTAACAGTGAAGTAGATAGAAGTCGAAATAGTAAATCTGATACAGAAGAGTGAAGATCACTATTAGAACATTTAGACAAGGATTATGAAGTCTGGGATGTATAAGCAGTATGGTGTCCCTTGAAAATGTAAAGAAAACTGCTGTTTCACTGGCAGTGCAGGAAGTGATTACAATTTTTCAGTGTAACACAAGATTTGAATTACTTGTTCTCAAGAAAAAGAAATAATGCAATAAAAAAGATGGATTAAGACACCCATATTTTTATATTGTGGCTGTAGTACAATAGCATCAGCAGTGCATCTCAGAAATCAGCAATGCATCTCAGCAGCAAAGTCCAAAAATATACTGGGCTTTAATAATAGGACCATCAAGGGAAGGGATTATACTCTTCTATGTCACATTCATTAGACCATATCTGGATATTTCATTTAGTTTTGATCCCTAAAAATATATGAAGGGCATGGACAGAATGGAGTGTGTTCAGGGACTGCAATTAGGATGATGAGGCCTGGAGCCCTTGCCCTGTGAGAAGAGACTGTGGCACCAGGGCTGGTTCAGCTGGGAGAAAGGGTGGTTTCAGGGGTACTCAACAGTATTGCCAGTACCACTAGAAGAGGAAGAAGAGACGCAGTCAGGCTTTTCACAATGGTGTGTGGAAAGAAGTTGAAAGGCAGTGAAACAAGCCTTAACATGACAGGCTCAGGCTGGAAAGAAGGAGAAGCCTTTTCTCCAGGAGGACAACCCAGCAGTGAAACAGGTTGTCCAGAGGTATTATACCATTTCCATTCTTGGAGATTTTCAAGACTCAGCTGGAGAAAACTCTGAATTAGTCTGAATTAAGGATCAGCCCTGCTTTGAGCAGGAGGTTGTGCTGCAGGCCTCCCAAAGTCTCTTCCAACTGAAATTATTTAATAATTCTGAGACTGTTAACTAAGAAAGTAAATGATCATGGCTGTTTTTGTTCTTCTATTATTCCCTTCACAAAGCAAATATTTTTATATTAAGTATTTTTTTCTGGGTTTTCTGTTCTACATATTCTCTATATTGACAAAGTAATCTTTGTAGATTTGTTACAAGAACTTGTATATTCTGGGCACATCACACATATTAGTTAGAAAAGACAAGTATTTTTCACTTCATCCTGAAAAAAGAAGGAAAGCCATTAAAATAGCTTAGAAGCTGGAACAAATGGACAAAAAGGAATAAAGGAGGGGAAAAGGAATTGATATTGCAGGAGACTTAGAAGCTGTTAACCACCAGACTCCAATTCTGTTAATGTTACCAGGACTTCAGCATTTAATGCTGTATAAGTTTAGCACTGCAGACACAGCTATAACAGAAAAGAACAATAATGATAAAGGAAGAATTTAATTTTAATCCACACTATAGGGACCAAATCCAGAGCAGACTTCCTATGCCACAAATGCAAGGTCTCTTTCTATCATGCTGAGGATCTTTCTTAGCCCAAGTTTTATTTAAACTGTACAGACAAGTGGAAGTAATGTTCATATATTAAAAAAAAAAAAAAAAAAAAAAAAAAAAAAAAAAAAAAAAAAAGCATAGAACATTGTAAAATTGACATAATTTATTATGCTGCATAGAGCTGAACTAACAAAAAATTGTTTGCATTACATTACTGCCAACTATGCAACTGCTGCTTTGCACCTGTTTTGGGCACTGGGCAGGGAGTTGTTTCCACAGTTAGAAAGATGTATTTTTCTGATCTATCCAAGCTGAACTTTGTTGTTGTTGTTGTTGTTGTTGTTGTTGTTGTTGTTGTTGTTGTTGTTGAAGACATACTGGACAACTACAAAGACATATGTCTGCTTACAGCTCTAAGACTTCAATCCTAAAACTGTCCATTCTAGCTCCTGACATCATTATTCCAATTTTCTTATAACTCAGTCCTTTGGGAAAGCCTTCCTAACAGCAGTTTCCAGAAGGCAAAATTTGGAATCTTGTTCTCAGCAAAACATATAGTATTTTTGCTCTTTGAGAGAGAGATCAGTGCTTTATCTCCATTTCTGCCTTTCACCAGTTTGATTTTTGACATCAATTTCCTGTTGCTGTGGTTCTCCATATAGCTTTTATGTTCTGGATTATATTGTGATTCCTATTGTAAATAAATATTACACCTATGGTTTGTAATGTTTCTTTAAGGAACCTTGCAATATCTGTTACTTTACAGAAACAGATTTAATGTCTCTCTCTCACATCTAAATACTAACTAAATATCTACTTTAACATTTTAATTCTTGTAACAAAACGGAGAAAAAACACACATTAATAGAGTGGAATGTTTAGTGAAGATGGAGGATTTCTTTTTTGTTAATGAGGCTTGAGGGCAGAGTATGATGATAGAATACACATGTTCATTCTTGTGGCCCGAAATGTATTTTTTTTTTTTTTTTCTTCTCTGTTCCCAGCTCTGGGAAAGGCATAAAACTCATTTTGAATATATTAAAAATATTTTCCTAAGCATTACCAATTAGCCATCAAGAGCTGGAAACTAGCCTTGAAAATCAATAGTCACTATTAAAAATAAATAAATAATAGAATGGCATGTTAATGTTTAATTTCTTAAGATCCTGCCTCTGCCACTGCACTTGGGTAGATGCTTTAGAGAATAAGGGAAATTACTTGAGTCAATCAGAGAAATTCAACCAACGCAAGGTGCTTACTGGCCCTCTGAATATTCTCTTTGGTTTCTAAACAGTTTGTTGGCTAAGAAATACAATTGAAATGTAACATTGCAAATCTCCATTAAAGGAATATTAGGAAATTCCTGTCATTCTCACTTTTACAGGTACTGAACACAGAAAACTGATGTGTTACAGTGGTGTGAAAATTCACGAAAGTTAATGCAGTATTTGTATATTCATATTCTCTGTATATTATAATTCATATAGTTACTAGCATTGACAATGATCAGAGCTGCCTCTATGAATTTTTATGGTCTTTACAGACATATATCTTAAAATGAAGACTATTTGCTTAAACTGATGAATTTTGCTACCTCAAATACCTGATATATACATAACTTGCATGACTGAAAGTGTGACCAGCATATAGCAAACCTGTATCTAATAAAATCTGTTTGGGAAATCTGCCAGGATATTTGACATATTTTGCATGTAAAACTTTATTATCATACAGTAGATTACTTAGAAGCATGCCTCTAATTTAGGATTACACAGATTGTCAAAGCAAAAAAAAAATTGGTACTCTATGACCTGTTCTTACTTTTCTCCTCTACAGCACTGTAGGCCCTGACCTTGTACAGATGTTTACTTCAGAGGAAACTGAGGGGTCTGAGGCCTCAGTGTGCTGAGTCCTTATAAATCCACTAACTTCATATCTGTCAAGTTTCCCATGCAATTACAGACATTAAAGCTATATTTAAAGTATTAAACCTTTTAAAAGTTTTTTAAGTATTTAAACCCTTTAAAAACTGTATGAAACTAATATCCAAGCCCTTTCAAAAGAGTGGTGATATATATTGTGTGTTGACCCTGGATGGATGACAGGTGCTCACCAAAGCTGCTCTGTCCTGCCTCTCTTCAGTTGCACATGGGAGAGAAAATACAACAAAATGCTTATGGATTGAGATGAGGGCAGGGAGAGATCACTCACCGATTATTATCACAGTCAAAACACAGCTGACCTTGGGGAAATTAATTTAATTTACTTTCAATAAAATCAGAATACAGCAATGAGAAATAACTCCAAATCTTCCCTCCCTTCTTCCTGGTTCCAATTAAATTTCTAATTTCTCTACGTCCTCCTCCTAAGTGGTACAGAGGGACAGGAAGTGGGTGTTGCTGCCAGTTTATCGCACCTTGTCTCTGCCACTCCTTTTTCCTCACACTCTTACCTACACCAATGTGGTGTGCCTTCCACAGGAGACAGTCCTTCATGAAAATTCTGAGTATCAGTCCTCCCCACAGTATGCAGTTCTTCATGAACTTCTCTAGCATGGGTCCCTTCCCTTTTGGTAAGTGCTTCAGGAACAGGCTGCTCCAGTGGGGGACCCCCATGGGGTCACAAGTCCTCCCAGCAAACCTGCTCCAGTGTTTGTCCTCTCTCCATATCGTTACGGTCCTGCCCAGAGCCTGCTCCAGTACGGGCTTCTTATAGGTACATTTGGGCACATCCACCTGCTCCAGCATGGGATCCTCCAGGAGCTCCAGGTGGGTATGTGCTTCCATAATCTGAGACTACATATTCCTATAAAGCAATGAACACAGGAACATGAAAGCAAAGGCAAAATTACTCTCCCCAGGGCTGAAGTCACTAAAGTAAAGTTTAATATTGAGATTAAGCAAATCAGAATGCTTGAACCAAGACATCAATTGTTTTTTAGCTTTCAAAAAATACAGTGTAAAGACCTGGTATTCTTCCTACATGACTCAAAACTTTTCCTTTTACTGTTTTGCTTCACTTCAGATCCATTCCAGTGACAAACTTGGCTTTCCTCATAGTGAGCTGCAATAGTATGTTTATGTCCTGTCACACTTGCAACTAAGTCTTGAAAAAATTAGCAAACTAGCTTAGCTAGAGCAAATAGCTTTCTCATAGCTGCAATATGTAATTTTAACTATTGAATTATGAAAATATTTTTTTAATTCATTATAAAATAATGAAATATACTCCAAAGTTGCAATAACACACTTGTGGTCAGATCAGTATGCTAGATTGTGGTTCAGAAAATCAATTTATTTCAATAGAATTTTTAGGCAGAATGGAGTGAGAATCCTGCCTTGCAGACCTGGGAGTGGAGTCTTTCACAAGGGTGAGACTAGAGCTTATATATATATATATGAATTCAAAGTAGATAGAGAATATTTCCAGCATGACATACTTAAGGTTAATGACTCTTGTGTAGTAAAAGTTCCTCAGGGACTGACATTTCTCCCTGATGTTGGAACTGGATTATATACAGACTGTGAGAGTTCCTGCCATAAAATTGAATCAGGAAAAGAGATAGACTGGGATTTGTGCTGTTGACTGTTCCATTAGACTCTCTGAAGAAATCAAAACTTTAAAGCCTGTAAATTCTTAATTTTTCTTTTTCTTTTTAATGATTTTCTTTTTTGTCCTGTGAATGGTAACTATAATGATCATGTAGAAATAAGGACATAGAAAAATTCATGCATTGTTCAATTTCAAATTTTTTGGAACGGAAATATTATTTCTGTATGTGTAGTATTTGAATAAGGCTGCTAAATAACTGATTGTATACAAATTATATGCAACTTAAGTTTGGACTGACACTCAAAATCAGACTTCTGCTGTAAAATGTTTAAACACATCTCATGTCACATTCAGCAATGTATGGGTAGTAAAACAACCATGGAAACAAACTGTCCATGGATATTTTAAATTGAATTACTGACTTTCATTAATATTTGTTCTGCTGATTGCCTGCAAATGCTTTAGATTTCTTGCCTATAATTTGAGCTTATTAAACTTCTGAAGATAAGGATCTGTGTGACATGAAGGATTGTAGTCCTGAAAAAGGAAAAAAGAGAATTGCACAGTATATATACTTCAACTGTGTAGACAGTCCAGAGTTATAGACTTCTCGTGATATTTTCTTTTGACAAGGAATCAAAATGATGATGTGACAAAAAAGTCTAATTGTCCTGCTTAAATTGCAAACATCCACTGAGCATATTTTCCAGGTTACTATTTTTAAAGTTATAGCTACTTTTGGTTTTTAAAAACTAAAAATATATATGATGGAAGAAAATTTCCAGAGCATTAACACTCTTTTGAAGCCTTAGCTTAATTATTAAGCAGCCTTCCAATTGCATATTTGAATTGGTAGACTTCCTAGCTTGAAGATTTACCTGTTAGTCTAATATATATATATATTTTTTACTTTTTTTTACTTCTAGTAAAATATCAAAATGGAATTAAAACAGATGTGATGCTTTGAATATGATACACTTTCTAATTCAATATTTTCATGATATAGAAGATAGGGGACAATAAAAGCTAAAACTCATTTAAACTGTTTATAGGTATTACCTAATAGTACAAAACATGCTTATAGAAACAATTACAGTTATATTTGTAAGGAATTAACTTAATACAGATTTCTTATACAATAGCACAGACTAGTGGCTGTTAGCAAGGCAGCAAGTTTGCCTTTTCTCTTACACAGTATTAAATTAAGATGGCTAAGACCAGAGGTATAGAAAGTCTGAGTGTTTCTGTTTTTCTAATTCATGCATGGCTTCTGACAGTAAAGGGTACTTTCAACTAATAAAGTTTTTTTACAAAGACAGAAGTATATTTTATCCTGTAAGAGATTTAAACTGCCTTGCACATTTTTTTACATTTATTCACGTGGAACAACTTTGTCCAGACTGAGTAGTTTCTCAATTTCTTGCAAAAGTGTGTCACAGATTGCAAAGTGTGTCACTGTATCATTACAAAAAATTACACAAAGATGTTATTCAAAACCTCTTTATATTCTTGACATTTCTAGACAAAATATTTGCATAGAATTTGTGCATAGAAATGCGCCTCTGACATTTAATCTTTTTGTAAGTCTTCTAGACTTCAGAAAATATATAGTTACAATTAAGGTAGTGACATAACCTGAATGTAAGAATTTTAATCATAATGATTACAGAGAGATTTCCTTACCTCATTTCTTATGCATCTTCCTATGTCTGCTTTTCATGTCTTTATTTAGCCCAAGTACAGTATCACACTGACACTGGTGTAGTTGCTTCAGGTAGCTGGAATATCCCTTGATCAATATTGTCCTACATTTCCCATTAAGATGTACTTTACTGCCTGAGAAATGCTCTTCTTTGCAATTATCCAAATAACTCCTAGAAAACCTAGTGTGGCCCTGTAGAGACATGAGAATATGGTGTGAATACAATAAGTACATGGGAAGGTGCCAGCCATGGATGTACACCTGCAAATTTTCTACTTTCCAAAACCTACCTCATGAAGATGGAAAATATACTGGTCTTGCTCATCAGAATAAATTGATAAAATTGGTGGAGGTGTGCCTCTACATTTAAAAAATTATCTTCCAGTACATTTCATCTGTGGGCCACTTTTAAGCTCTCAGTATCAAGGTAATGAACACTGCACCTAAAGAAAAAGTTAACAGTAGGGCATCATAAATAATCCTTCAACAGAAATCCAATGGGTTGAATTTAACAGCTGGTATTGGTAACTTAGTAACAGTAATGAGATGTAAGACATGAAATGTAAACCTCAGACTAGCAGGAAATAAATGATTCACCATGCAGTTTAAATTACAATATGATTTGGTGTAAGTTTTCTTGGGACAGCAAATACTTCAGGCATGATAGGCTGATATCAATCTATCCTTTCAGTATGTAATCATAATTTCTCTCACCATGCTCCTCCACTGTGTATTTATATTATTCTAAGTGGTTCAACTGGCTTGATTTCCTCATTCTAATTAGTCTCATTTCCATTCCATCTTGCCATACAATTTCTTCCCAGCTGCATTATTTCTAAGCAAATGAAAATAGGCTAATGAAATTGCAATACCAGTAGTATCAAGATATCAAAGAGATTGATTTTTTTTTGTTGTTTTTTTTGTTTTGTTTTGGTTTTTTTTTTTATTTATTTTTTTTTTTTTGTTTGTTTGTTTTTTTTGGTTTTTTTTTTTTGGAATATGTATGCCTATATGTAGTTTGGTTAAAACTTGCAAATCTGTGAGGTTGTGTACTCACGTCTAAATCACAAATCTGTCTAAATCACTCAACATGTAACTTGGCTGTCTTGAAATCGTCACCAGGCAGATAGAAAATTAACATTTACAGGCATTTAGCTGGGAAGAAATACCGAGTGTTATCTGAATTTGAGACTATACATAGATGAAACAGAACTGAGAATGAAGACAGAAAAGCTCTTCAAAAATGAACAGGGCCCTGTAAGGTACGTAGTACTGCTTAACTGCCAACTCTTAGAAAAATCTGAGTATTCACTGTGAGGTTCCTGCTACCTATCCATAGCATTGGGATTTTAGATCAGTATTTTTACATATCATAATGAATTAAATTGTAGTACTGATATTTATACCATGAAATTAAACAAATGGTTGTCTGCAAAAGCCTCTTTACTTTTAATTTCTCTTTCTTTTTACATCTTCTATTGTTGCCATTTTGAAAGGATTTATGCTCTCTAGTTCATATTTATGAATATGGCTTAATTAAAAAGTCTTCCATTCAGACCTTGAATTGCAAAGAGATTTAGGTCCACATTTTCATAATTTTACACTCTGAATACCATTAGAATAATGATCATTTCGATGTCTACACAGGTGTTAAGCACCTAAATTTCATCAATGGTGATAGTTTTAATATTTCATTAGGTTACTCATAAAAAAACCCTCCATTTTTATTTAAAGTCAGGAAAGAAAGTTCCAGCAGATGGCAGCAACTCTCCACCTACCCCAATTCAGACCATAAATGTGCATATTAAGCACAAACTCTGTTAAGAAATTCTATTTTTTCCCAGCTGATGGTTGAATTGCTTGCACAGACTATTCTTCTCCAGTTTTAATTTTCAAGATGACGAAACATAACTGGTATCAGTAAGTTGTCTAAAACCAGCCAAGCCAGGAGGCATATGTTACATTACAATTATTTTACTATATTGACAATTCAGATAAATGAAGGTGGACCAAAGCTGTAGTTGAATTTACATTTAGGTGACAGCATACACTGCTTAAACTAAACTTAAACTAAACTTGCTAAAACAGCTGCAAGAATCTGAAGCTGTTCTGGCTTTTACTTGGATTTCTTTGCAGTGGACTTGTCATTCATAGTCATTTTTCTTGGCACATTTGTAGTGTAAGAGGTATTGGACAGGATATACAGAGCCTCCCTAAAGATCAGTCTTTCTCAGCCATTATTGTCTATTCACAGAAGAACATAAGATCTTCCTGTTCAAGGGATACCGTCAAATAGGATATTTAAAAGTAATCCAATTAAGTTGTGTATGTTGCAGCTTCCTATAAATAATTAACAGATTTTATTTTAAATCTGTCTATAAAAAAGAGTGTTACAGTGACTCTTTTCTTCTGCTGAAAAAATCCCATGAACTACTGAGATAGCAACTGCCTGTGGCACTATCCTACAGTTTATTCAACTATGCACAGACTTAACTTGATCATGCAAATAATCCCTCTTTTCTGGAGGGAGCTTCTTGTTTAGCTATACCTTAATACATGAATTAGCCACTCTAGGATTCAGATGTAGCTGATTACAATTATACTAGGCTTATACATGAAAAGCATGATCAAAAATACATATGTAGTCCAAGGATTATATATATAATTCTTCCACTGCCATCAGCTTCCTTGTTATTTGATATTTAAAGGACTTGCAAGTAAACTAAAGATATTTTGCTTACTTTAAAACAATGCAACTGTAATATTTCAACATAATACTACACAACATTTAATTTGCTTCACAATTTTTGGTTTTGTTTAGCCTAAAAAATGGGTGTTGCATTTTTGAACCAAATACTATGAAAGTATTTACATTAGAAAAAATGAATTTGTATAAAAGTACAACTAAATAGCTTTCAATTATCTGCTGACAATTTCTTAGCTATGTTGTATGTAGAATGGATATACCAGGGGAAGTGTTACACTGGTAACTATTGAGTAAGCTTTTCTGACTTTCTAGCCTAAGCATTACCATTTAGTTGTAAGGGTCTCCTTTTCTTTTCTTTTCTTTTCTTTTCTTTTCTTTTCTTTTCTTTTCTTTTCTTTTCTTTTCTTTTCTTTTCTTTTCTTTTCTTTTCTTTTCTTTTCTTTTCTTTTCTTTCCTTTTCTTTCCTTTTCTTTCCTTTTCTTTCCTTTTCTTTCCTTTTCTTTCCTTTTCTTTCCTTTTCTTTTCTTTTCTTTTCTTTTCTTTTCTTTTCTTTTCTTTTCTTTTCTTTTCTTTTCTTTTCTTTCCTTTTCTTTCCTTTTCTTTCCTTTTCTTTCCTTTTCTTTTCTTTTCTTTTCTTTTCTTTTCTTTTCTTTTCTTTTCTTTTCTTTTCTTTTCTTTTCTTTTCTTTTTTTTTTCATTTCTTTTCCTTTTCTTCTTTTTTCCTTTTTTTTTCTTTTTTCTTTTTTTTGTTTTTTAATTTCCATTTAAAAAATTATTCTTTCCTTGCCACAAAATTTCGTGCAGTTTTGTTCCAGAATACATTTTATAACTTCTTCTTGGTGTATGACCAGAAGGAATAATGGCAGAGTTTCCAGGGGTTTTTTTTGACATTTCTCTCCACCCACCATTAATTTTTATCTTTCTGTGAATTCATTTCACCAATACTTGCTTTGTAGATTTTTGGCGATATATAAGTTGACCCATTAGTAGCGGATTTTCCTTATTATTTTACAGGCAATGCTGAACAGTTTCTGTGTGATAATATGCCATTTGAATACTATTTGTATTCATTAGATATATAAAGGAAACAAAATAACAGAGGAATTTTTAAACAAAAGCCATTGAAAACAAAAATAGCCACAGAAACAATTTTTTTTAAATGGATAAAAAAAATAAGGGCAGTAATAGAAGGAAATTTTAAAATTAATACTATTTACAAAATTCTTAATTATACCAAGAAGACTGGTGGGTTTCATAAAAGAATAACTTTTAGCTGTATTTCAAATACAGAGCATTGTTCCTACCATGGTTTCTCAAGGCACAAGTTACCTCATAAAAAATAGTCTTCTATGCCTAGAACTCTGATAAAATGTTTGTCAACATTTTTCACCTCAGAAAGTTTACTGACTAGACAATATATTAATCTCGAGGCTTTGTAAAAAAAAAAAAAAAAAAAAGATAATTTATTTGATAGTGCTTTAATAATAGAACAATTAAGAGACAAGTTGATGTCAATGCCCCTAGATCATTATGCAATAACTTTCAAAAAAAAAAAAAAAAAAAAAAAAAACCAAAACCCAAAAAAACCTCAGATAAATTTCTTACTCCAGAAGCAAGACCGTGATTAAATTTTTAATACATTGGAAAATTCAGATTTTTTTTCAAAGTGTCTAGCAAATTAAATTTTTTGCAAAGAGGAAATACTTGTTCCACATCTACAAAAGAAGAACAGCACTTTTAATTTTTTTTTTTTTTTCTATTTTTGGCGGGACCTGGAACCAGACCAGGAGCGGGGGCCTATGACAAAGTCACACAAGCCAGGGCCAGGTTATGGAGTTAAGGTGAACCACAGGGACAAGAGGAGGCCCTGGATGCAGCAGGGAGGTGGAGAGACATCGGTCAGCCCAGAGTTTCCCAGTGACAGGGACTGGTAGGAAAGTTGAGCAGATGACCAGCTCAGCTGCCATAGCCCCAGGCTCTTGGCCAGGCACCTCTGCGGCTGGCTTGAGGGGAGTCACAGTGGAAGTGATTCCCTGGGACAAGGCAAATGATTCCCCGGACAAGTGATTCCTGGGACAAGGACTCATAGTGTCTGACTCTGGCTTCCAGCCCTGCTGTGAGTCCTGACCCATAGCTCCCAGGTGAGTAGGCTGCAGGGCAGCCTCTTGCACAGCTGTGGTGCCTCTTACCACGGCTTGGCCTTAGGACACAGCCTGCACACACAGGGAGGGGCTTGGGAAGGACAATCTGGGAGTTGCGGATACACCAGGCCTGATACAATGTGCCTGTGGAGTTCATTCCCCTAGCATGGGAAAAAGCTGCAGTGGTGGTGGGGAAGCCACGCTGTTCTACAGCAGTCATATGAGGAACCGGGCAGAAGCAGGGCCCTGCAACTAGCCAGGCCTGAAGGGCTGCCCAAGCCCTTGACATCCTTGGTTGGCCATTGCAGCTGCTTTCACCTCAGCCTGTGATAAGTCTGACAGGAACTTCTGTCTCATGAAGAGCAAATGCTAGTGTTTATATTGTTACTACTGGCAGTTATTTTCTTAGAGGAGATCTGCCCTACTAATTTTTCTCTTATAATTTAGGAGCTCTTTTACTGATTGTGTTTGCTGCAGCACTGGAATAGAAATTGTCAAACTTTGTGAAATTCAAGGTAAAACAACACCGATGCTATTCTAATAGGTGAAAAACTGTTAAACATATTTTCCCTTTATCTCTCTGCAGGGTCCTGTTTACTGGAGCTTAAATCTCTTCTAAATAGCAGCCTGAAACCCCTCTATTTTGCTTCCTACTACATTCACACTGGGGCAGTGCCATGTTTCTTGATATTATTCTTCATCATGCTACCTCTTAATAGCAATGAGAATACACTGAGAATGACTTTACAGAAGAAGAAACACTGATTTACTTGTCTCTAAAACCATTCCTGGAAGACTGCCTGCTTGTGCTGTACCGTTAAGAGGGAAACTGTGTTTCTGTCTGTGAAAACAAGGTTAGGCAAGTGAGAGGTCTTAATAGGCCTCTTTTAGGTCCATAATCTGCTATTGTCTTTCTGGACTAAATACACAGGTGACATTGAATGGCCAGGATTAATCATGATTGAGGGATCAGGAAAATATTAAGAAAATGTTTAAAGGTAAAATATTTTTTATTCTCATAAGACACATCAGATACAAAATTCTTAATCAACTTTTTTCCTTATCCTTCATGTGCATGTATACTGCTACTTCTAGAAGTGGAAAATACTCTGGCTTTTTTAGACTAATATTTGTTTCTCCTGGTTTATCTAGTCTTTTTGAAAAACTTTGTAGTTTTGTTCTCTGAGGAAACTAATTGAACTAGATTAGGTACCAGATTTTCTGAATATTGAAAATCCTGATTTTGATATCATACTTCACACTTCCATGTTTTAATTTGAGAGGTGTGTATTTTTCCTCCTCTTTCATGTTGCTGCTTAGAGCCAAAGACAAATCTCTTGATGTTCTTTCTTGATTGAAAGCAAATGGTTAGGTAAGAAATATTTTACTCTAAACTTTATTTGAGAAATACATATTTTTCACACTTAATATTTGTAAGGATGACAGTAAACAGGGTGTACTCACACATCCTGAGAATGACTGTGAATGTTGTTGATGGCAGTTATTGTATCAGCAAGGGGAAAATTGCTCTTAGTAAGAAAACAATTTTTGACAGTATAATCTCTTTGTCAAAAACAAAAAATCCTAAATATAAATAACTTTCAATTCTATGGGGGAAAATAAATTACTATGAAAGGAGAATTTAAGGTATATTACCAATGTTTTATGCAGTCTTTCATCCTTTTAAACATTTTTAGTAAAATGATAGAAGCATGGAGTCTGCCCTCTGACACTAATTCTAAATCAGACTGAGTACCTCCAGCCTGTAGAAGATTCAACTTCTAGCTCACCTTTCCTGCTTATAATGAACCTGATATTCTATTTTTTTCAGAGGTTCAATCTTTAAAGCTTTTCCACACACTTTTTATAATCTAAATCTGAAGTTATCTAATGTTACAGATGGTGTTATGTTGGTTCAAGTTCCCAGCATCTAAATGATGTTACTCAGAACTAGGCTATCCCAGCATGACAGTTGTTTGCATCAAATTAATTATAAGTCATTTACTTAATTCCTTCTCCTCTCTCAATTTTTTTGGATTTGGGTGTAGGTGTTTCTTTCCTTTCCAGAGCACAAAAGTGACTTCTTGCTCATGAGTCCATATAGGACTTAATTTTCTATTCAGTGCCATATCCACATATACAAGCAGAATGTTTTTTCCCTCAAAAAAAAAAAAAAAAAAAAAAAAAAAAAAAAAAAAAAAAAGGCTTGACTACTATGTCATTTGTCCTTACAGGATTTTCAGCTGTTAAAGAGCTTTGTCTGTCCCTTTCTGTGACCTTCAAGTGCCTGAGAGAGGTTTTTCTTTTGGAAAAAAAAAAAAAAAAAACAACAAAAAACCAAAAAGCAAAAAACAAGCTACAATCTAGTTACCACAAAAAGTACCAATTCATATGCTTCTGCCACTTTCCCTGCCCAGGTGTAACATTTATCCGACTGCCTGATAAAAAAAGGTAAACTTGCAGAAAATGAAAATCTTTTTTCCTAAATAACAGTGCTGAGCTCTTTAGACTCATGGACTCTGTCAAGGGAGTAACAGTGGAGAGTAACAGTGGACAGGGCAGAAAAGCATAAACCAATGGAAGATACTGTATCGGTTCCATAGCTGCTAGTTTTGCTTGCCTAAGGTATGGAATACAATGAATGCCCATTTTCATTATTTCAATACGAGAGTGACTGAGAAGAAGACTAAAGGATAACCACAAGAGAATTAACCTTAATTAGGTCAAATTTAAATGAGTTACCTTCATTCCCATAGATTCACATGCTTTCACAGTATTCTTCAATGAACTTATTTGCATGGCATGTTGTGACATAGCAGAAGACTGCCAACTCAATTTACCAGTGACAAACCTGAGAGAGGCCTGGGTATGGTCATACACAGAGTCAAATTCTTCCCAAAGCCTTTTTTTTTCTCTGGACTGAGCAACCCCAATTCTCCTAGCCCATCTTCGTGGAAGAGATTATCCAGTCGTGTGGTCAGTTCAGTGTCTCTCCTCAGGACTTGTTCCAACAGGTCCATATCTTTCTTTTCCTGGGTGCCCCAGCCTCAGATACAGCACTCTAGGTAGGTTCTCACAAGAGCAGAGTGGAGGGAGACAATGACCTCCACTGACCTGCTGGGAACACCACTTTTGAGGTTGCCCAGGCTGAAGTTGGCTTTGGGAGCTGCAAGTGCACATTACTGGGTTGTGTTTTCCTTCTTATCAACCAATGCCCCTAAATTCTTCTCCTCACAATCTATTCTCCACCCAGCCTGTACTTATGCTTATCCCTAGTCAGGATGCAGAACCTAGCATTTGGCCTTGTTGAACATCATGAGGTTTTCACAGGTTCACCTCTTTAGCTTGACTGCTAGTGAGAAAGAGCTAAGTGCATGCATTGAATGGATATCTATATGGTAGAGGTTGTCACAGGTTTGTGAAAAGATAACTTTACTATTGAAAAGACTACAGTTCTGTTTCCATATGTCTAAAGTAATTTACCAAATGACATAATGTTGGTGCAAGTACTGCAGGTTTTGGTGATATGTTTGGAGCATTTAAAGAGCTAATAGCATAAGTTCAATTATGAAACAGTATTTTTGCACAAAACATGGCATTGAGAAAGGCTTGGTCTAGTGCAGTGACAAAGAAAGAAAGTGTTTATGACTAAAACAATGTGTTTGGAACACAATTGTTTCATAACCACTTCAATCAAGTACAGATAATTTCAATATAATTAATTGTGTGTAAATATGATTTATATTCTTTCACATAACAATTACTCAAGAAATTCCACTTTCTTTTGCTGCTTTTCAATGATTACTGTTTGCAGGATTTATTTATCATCAGTGTATTTAATTTTTTTTTGTCTCTTGAACCCTTCAGAATTTATTGGTGTTGCTGTAGAAAAGTAAATAAAACATGTTTGATTTTCTGTTTCAGGGAAATCTTGAAGAGTCTTACACTTTTAATCCTCCAGTCGTTAACTGTGCTATGAGGACATTCTGGTGAGGTGGTAAGTTGGTGTAGATCTATTACTTTGATCAGCTGAATTGTCATTTCAGATTTAACTTCTATAGCAATGTCCTTCAATGCCTATCTGACAAACTTCTCTTCCAGGCTCTCTTGGCAAATTTCCAAAACTGTAAATCTGTGATCAATTTCATATGTAAGAAGTCTGAATCACAGAGGCATCAGATTATTTCATATTTACAGATCAACTGTATATCATATAAACAGAGCAGTTGAATCCCACATGCTCAATTCCTATTTTCCAGAAATTGTAGGTTCCTACACTGCGGGGACTGCTGGGCTCCAGGACGGTTTGGATGGGTGGTGGTGAAGGATCTCTGAAGCCCGGTCTTTAGAGCATATGGTTTATTGTAAAGGATGAAGGGCCCTGCTTAGAGTTGCTAGCCGCAACTCGTGGCAGGCCCAGGGAGAGCGGGGGGGGGGGGAGAGAGAGAGAGAGGGAGAGAGAGAGAGAGAGAGGGTGCCAGGTGAGCGTCCCAGAAGGAAGATCCAAGAGAGAGCGTCCGGTCCCTCGGCCACACCTTATCAGGGGACTTCAAGGTGGGCTGGGACAGGACTTGGGCCAATGGGGTTACAGATACCTGATACTTCAGGGGAGGGTTACAGGTGTGGGATGAACCATACATTGAGGGGTGATACAGAACATTCCATTTGACCTTTTAGATCATCAGAAAGGGGGATTGCTTTCAGCTTGGCTATATTATTGTTTTCGAGATGCTCAGTGATAAAGGTTTGGTATTTCAAACCTTGTTTTCATCTCAATATCTGTATTCTCTGATTCTTTTGCCAGGCCATCATATTTATAGGGCCTTGCTATTTCATCTTCCCCAACACTACACATCTGGAAATCTGGGGGATTATTTTAATTAGTTTAGTAGAGCACAAGCAACTCAGGAATGTTAGATATTGTCAGATTTCTAAATTTCAGTAATCTATTTATCAACTACTTGTCAGACTCCTTCCAGAATATTCCATATCCACACCCATATGACAAAGCTCTAAAAGCTTTTTCTGACTGCAAAGAAGGCTTGTAGATTTAAGAGGTCACTGCAACCTGTCTATGTTTCTGTTTTAGTAAATTATGTCATAGCTTCTGTTGCTCTTATAGATTCTGTTGATAGTAACACTCTATTAACTCTATATAATACTCTCTAACTGGGAATTTTAATCTGAAATAGGATTATTTTTAATTTTTCTATTTAAATACTGAGTAGAGACAACAGGCAAAATGGTTACTTATTTCTAGGTGTTAAAAAAGTTTTGAATAATGAAAGGCCCAATGATTGTGAGTCATGTTTTAGACAATTGTGTCTCATGTCTCTCAGCCTTAATATACCACGCTCATTCTTTTTCTTTCAGTTAAAGTTTGTGCTACTGTTGGAGCTTGAGTGCTAGAAAAAAAATCTTCATCTTTCAATGAAACACCATGTGGGTTTTGCTAAGCTAGATACCATGCACAAAAACAGTTTTATAACTCCGGTTATATATAATTGGTGTATGAAAATTATTCATGTTCCAGAATTTAATGACTGCAAGAAAACCTTCTGAAACTCTAGATCCTAAGAAGAATAAAGTTGTATGTTATTTCATATTCTACAGTCATAGAAATGGTTATTACATTTTGTACATCAATTGCAAAGGTAGGACTACTGATGCAGCATAGATTTTAATTCTTTGCTCTCTTGTTGTTGATATATGGAGAATTTACAAAATAAACAAGAAAAATTATTTCTGATTTTAATATATGAAGTTCACCCATAGTCTGCTACTTTTAAACCAGGCAGATATTTGTTCTTATCAGTCCTCTGAGTGCCTTTTTCTTTGTGATATCATTGAAGTATAATGTCACTAACTACACTATTATCTAAAAGAAGTGATTTCACACAAGCAGTGTCTATTTATTAGAGTGAATACCAACAATTAAATTCCAGTTTGATACTAAGTTTTCTTTTCAATGATTTTTTTCCTTGCCTTTGAAAATGTGCTACAGATCACAGTATGATCTAAAACATGCTGTTTGGTTATCCTCTTATCAAATTTTATTAGCTAAAATACAAATTACTTTTACTGGAAGTAATAAAATTATCCCCTTGTGTTGGTGTTTACTACTGTAAAAATACAAGTAGTTCAGATGTAATAATGTATTTTACCCAAATTAATAAACACATTCTTAGAACAAATTCACATTCTTAAAGTAAAATCTAATAAATGCAAATCTAATTTATTTTTGCAGTCTC
Organism: Vidua macroura; assembly: GCF_024509145.1. Taxonomy (NCBI): domain Eukaryota; kingdom Metazoa; phylum Chordata; class Aves; order Passeriformes; family Viduidae; genus Vidua; species Vidua macroura. The sequence goes on from NC_071611.1 coordinate 20,615,783, forward strand.
ATGTACCAGTATGTGGGATTTTTTTTAATAAATGTGAATATTTATTAATACTTATATTTCACAGTTAAAGAATTCATGATTTTCTGTGGCTAGATTCTCACTTCTTCAAGACTGTAAATCTGGAATAAATAAAATTCCCTAAAATCATGTCACTTCATCAAATGTAAGACATTTCCTTAAAGGAATTAATAGCAATGGAAAAACAGTGGGAAATTAAAAATGGGGAAAAAAAACCCGGCCAAATTTACAGCAAAGTCTCAGTGTTTTAATATTTGTGTTAGTTTAAGAATTCTGTATTGTGGCATAGGTATACAATAATATACAATTTGTTGTAATTTCCATTCATTTTCATTTCATCTGTTATGGAAAAAATAAATCCAAATTGTGCAAACTATCTCTTACAGGAAGCACTTTAGCAAAACTTCATTCACAAATTGAATAGAGGTTGCTTCTTCTATGTATTGATTTATCCTAAACAGAAACTCAGTGATTTGTTTTCCTGTGCTTCGTGAGCACAGTTTCAGCCCTGAAAATGTCAACATAATATTCCCCTTAAGGGTGAAATTTTGATAATGCAGAAATACAAAGCATATCCCTCAGACTTCATTGTGTCTCAGATTCCATATTTAAACTTGGATGAACAGAGACATGTCTGTGGCACTTTTATGATAATTAAGATACATGCAAGAGGAGACAATACATCTTCATAATTTAGAACAGATTTGTTGTAATTGATTAAAAAGATGAAAACTCTAGATACAGGCATATAAGATCTGGACTATTACTGGCTTTTGATCAGGGTCTTAAAGGAGGCAATTGTTTTTTAAGCCTTTTATGATGGAATTCATATTAGTAATTATAATATATGAGTATTAAAATTCTTAACACTGACTATCAGTTAATAGCTTGGCTACCTGGAATAAGTATATTCAAGCTTTAACCTCTAGCCCATATTATTGAATCCAATTTAGATTTGTTCAGTTTCAACATAATTTTAATTTGATAGTTATTTGGCTAGCTGAAATGTGATGATAGAATGAGTTCAAATACTGAGGATAACGAATTACATTACAAAAAGTTGTGCATTTTGACAATAGTTCACATCTCACAATCACAACAGAAAGGTCAAAGATGAGACATGTATGCAGAGTCATCTGCTCCTTAAGTCAATAAGCAGTTTTGAGTCTTGGCTCCTTAAGTCAATAAGCAGTTTTGGCTAAAGACGGATGAGGGGTCCTGGAAGAAAGTGAATACTCCCACACTCAGGTAATACTGTAGCTATGGCTAAAAAATTCTGGTTCATTTAGCTACTTACCATCAGCACAAAATTCACTTAACCACTTAACCAACCTTAAAATTATGAAAAAAAGAACCTCCTTTTTTGATAAAAATCTATATTGTTCATAAATATATTTTTACTGAAACTGATAATAACATAAGGCAAGGTGTCATTTCTAATGAAGGAATAGTGATTAAGAAAGCAACCTAATAGAATTGCAAAAAAGGATCAATACAGCACAGAAACATTACCAATGAAAATATTTTTGTCCACAAAATTATGTGTACTTCGAGTAATTTAGTTATTCCAGAGTTCTTTCATTGTGTTGATAGAAACTGGGATAAACAAAATCTTCATTAACTAGTCGGGCTTCTATTGAAAGTATTAGATTCTTTTCTTCATACTATTCTATTACAGATGATTTTCAATAAAATGAAAGGAAAAACATTTTTAATCTGTATTTCTCTTTCCAAGAAAACATTGGTATTTTGGTACTCCCATATATGCAAAATACAGTAAATAATAGTACAACGAAATATACAATACAAGTCAGTATTTCTCAGTATCTTTGTGCTAACCAGAGATGATTCACAAAAGGCAATCTAGAGTTAGAAAACAGAGGTGGTAATAATATAATCTGAATAAAAAATAAAATGTTGCTTCTTTGCAACTATAGTTTTACTTTTCACAACCAGGTAGTACTGGATCTTGCAGCACAGGATATATGGTCTAATTTTAGCATATTTGGTCTTTTATCATAAGTCAGTTTGTTGAGATGCAGAACTTTTTAAAGAACATTTTTAGTGCAATCTGATATATGTATGATATACATATATATCAATCATCTATTATAAATATTATATATGTATTGTATAATCCTGAGTTCAAAAATTAGTTAATATATTCACCAATTTTCCTATATGTTAGGATTATTTAAAGAAAAAGTATTGTGTGTTTCACAAAAGGCATTTTAAGATCCTGTACAGTTTTGAGAGATTTTATTGCCTAGTTAGGCTTCTGTATACCTAAGATTAATTAATAATTCATAGGAACACCTTTTTGTCTGTAATATTTTTTGTGGAATTGGCCAAAACTTTGTAGCAAAAGAGACTATTTTCCCTTCATGTATTCTTGACAAAGAAAAATATAGTTTAGAATTAAAAAAAACCAAAACCAACCAAACCAAAAAAAAACCAAAAAAAAACCCAAAAACCTTGTTAAAATCCTTTTGCTTAGCAAATTGGAATGGTTTTTTGTTGTTATTGTTCTGGTTTTAATTTTCAAATTTATATATTAGAATTCTTACATTAAAAAAAAGGGTTTTTTGTCTGAAAGCAGCAGTGATTACATGCAACTATGTGTAAAATCAGCATCCTTCTAAATCAAGTTGATTTTTATGAATTTTCATGTATTTGATAATCACAGAATCACAGAATATGTCAGAGAGGAAAGGACCACAGTTGGGTATTTGATCCAACCTCCCTGCTCAAGCAGGGACATTATAGAGCAACTTGCACAGCATTGTATACAGATAGCTCTTCGATATTCCCGGTGAGAGAGTCTCCACAGTCTCTCTGGGCAATCTCTTTCAATGCATTGTCACCCACGCAGTGAAGCAGTTTTTCCTCATATTCAGGTGGAATTTCCTGTGCATGATTTTCTACCCATTGCCTTTTGTCCTACTGCTTGGCACCACTGAGCAGAGCCTGGATCCATCCTCTCATCACCCTCCCTTCAGATACTTACAGACATTGACAAGGTCCCCTCTCGGTTGTCTCTTTGAGACTGAACAGGCCCAACTCTCTCAGCCTTTCCTTGTAAGAGAGATGCTCCAGTGCCTTAATCATCTACTGGACCCTCTCCAGGATTTCTCATGTCTCCCTTGTCCTGAGGAGCCCAGAACAGGACACAGCACTCCAGATGTGCCTCACCAGGGCTGAGTAGAGGGGCAGGATCACTTTCCTCAACCTGCTGTCAATGCTCTTCCTAGTGCAACCCAGGACACCACTGGCCTTCTTGGCCACCAGGACACACTGCTGGCTTGTGGACAGCTTGTTGTCCACCAGGACCTCCAGGTCCTTGTCTGCAGAGCTCCTTCCCAGTAGATCAGCTCCCAGCCTTTTGTGGTGCCCAGGGTTATTCTTCCTCAGGTGCAGAACCCTGCATTCACCTTTGCTGAGTTTCAGGATTTTCTTCTCTGCCCATCTCTCCACCCTGTCAAGGCCCTTCTGAAGGGCAGCATGGCCCTCTGGGGTATCGGCTGCTGCTCCCTGCTCTGTGTCATCAGTGAACTTGCTGAGGAGGCATCTGCCCCTTGCATCAATAACTTGCATCCAAGTTATTGATGAACAAGTTAAACAATACTGGTATTGAACCTTGGGGACACCACTAGTGACAGGCCAGACCCTACACTACTGATTACAACTCCTTGGTATCTCCCATTCAGCTGGCCCTTAATCACCTCCCTGTCCAACTTGTCTAATCCACACTTCCTGAGTTTGCTTGTGAGGATGTTGTGAGAGGCAGTGTCAAAAGCCTTGCTGAAATCAAGACAGACAATATCCACTGCTCTCTCATCTGGTTACTTGTTTCATTATGAAAGGCAATGAGGTTGTTCAAACATGAGTTGTCTTTACTGAATCCATGCTGACTCCTGATCAGCTTCTTGCCTTCCATGTGGTGGTCACGGACTCCAGAATGAGGCACTCATTCCATCACCTTTCCAATGATTGAGGTGAAGCTGTCTGGGCAGTAGGTCCCTGGCTCCTCCTTCATGCCCTTTTGGAAGACCAGGGTGACATTTGCTGTATTCCACTCCTCAGGTACCTCTCCTGATCTTGATGACCTTTTAAAGATGGTCATGAGCATCCTGTCTAGGATGTCCAACAGCTCTCTCAGCACTTGTGGACTCATCTCATCAGGGCCCTTGGAACTGTGGATATCATGTTTTCCTGGCTCTAACCCAATCCTCTGTGACCAAGAGGAAGTTTTCCATCCAGCATTCATTTACCCTGACCTCCTGGGTCAGATATTCCTGGAGGCTGGTCTCATCAGTATAGACTGATGCAAAGATGGCATTCCATAACTTGCGTTGTTTTCCCTGGTCCCGGCAGCTCCGGAGAGCCTGGAATGGTGCTGCTTCTCGGTGTGACCGGGGCTGCTGCTTTTCCCGGGTGCTGCTGCGTTCTGCGCACCAGGGTGGGGCTGGCCGCGCTCTGTTGCCGGCGCTGGGGATGAGACAAAGAGGGAGGGAATGTCCAGTCTGTCCGTGCAGTCAGCTGGAAAGCTTTTATTGCCACGTGGAGCTGCGATGGAGAACCACGGCTGCTCCCTAGCTCCGCGCGGACAAAATGGCCCTGGGACTGGGGGTGCATGGGATTTTATAGGGGGCTAGCCGACGGGGGTGGGAGCCCCCTCGCCAATGGGGACAGGTAACGTAGCGGTGATGTGGACCATGGTGACCAATGGGAACGTGACAGGGACAGATACAGGGCTCCGGGACGAACAGGGACGCGGGGATGGGGTAACTGACAGGGAAGTTTTGGGAATGAACAGGGGGTGTTTACAGGAGTGACGTGGGGAAGCTCCAATGGCAGGCAGCCTGGAGCGAACCATCACGGGGGGAACAGGGGTGTACAAAGGGGTACACAGAACTGGTTAACTAACATTATAAAACTCTATAATCTGAATGCAACCCGGGACACAACAATAACTCTGCCTTCTTTACATCCTGTTACCAGGGTCTCCTCTCCATTTACCAATGGGTTTATATGCTCTTTTACTTTTCTTTTGTAACTGATGTATTTGAAAATCCTTTTTTGTTATCCTTTACATTCTTGGCCATATTTAATTCTGATGTGTCTTGGCCTTTCTTGTCTCATTTCTAGTTTGATCACCTCTCTATATTCACTCCAAGTGACCTAACCTCACTTCCATCTCCTGTGTATATCCTGCTTACTCTTGAATAATGACAGGAATTTTTTATTCATCCAAGGAGGTTTCTTGCCCTCTTCACCTGATTTCTTTCTCTTTGGCATGCATCACTCTTGAGCCTGGAGGAACTGATCCTTGAAAATTGACCAACTCTCTTGGAGCCCTCTTCCCTGCAGGGACTGTTCCTCTGGGACTCTTCCAAGAAAATCCCCAAAGAGACTACAGCTAGTTCTCCTGTAGTTGATGGCTGTAATCTTACTCACTGTCCTGATACCTGTTCATTCAGTACTGAACTGCACAATCTCATTGTTACTACAGCCAAGACTGAACCCAACCTTCACATCATCAACAAGGCCTTTCTTATTTGCTAGTATGAGTTTCAGCAGCAAACCGCTGCTTTTGGGATCATTCACTACCTGTTACAGGAATTTATCATCGACGTTTTCCAGGAACCTCCTGGAAGTGTATTTTATAGTGCATTTCTTTTCTATAGATTAGTACAGTTGATCTTTGTGAAAGTAGGTTTTACCTGTAAAACTAAGACTAATTAATTACCATGTCATCTAGGACAGTGATAAACATTTTATAGAGGCTGAAATTCTGTTATACCTTATGCAAGTTATGAAATACCATATGAAGCTTCTCAAGACAAGGCATCCAGAGTAATTCTTTTTTCATTTATCTTTCCAATTTTGAATTCAAATGCACTTTCACTACATCTATAATGCTCGGTATTGTTATTTTGATTCTTCAGAGCATTGCATCTGTTGAGAATTAGTGAACAAGATTGTGCTGTTACTTTCCCAATATTCTTTTTTTATTATTTCCTGGTAAGATCCTGGGAGAAAATTGACTTTTTTAGAGGAATTATCATTTAGACTGTGTTTTCCATGCACATTTGAACCAGCTGTTTGAGGCAGCACTTTAGTATAAAGGCAGGCATTCAAAAATAGAAAAGCAGGAAAACTACTCACAGTGTACTGAAGATGCTAAGCTTTGGTTTAGATTTGTAAGTATTATAACACAATTCTGAATAATATATGTCATTATGAAACATTATAATGCAGAATGCTGTGTATTCTTCTCTCTTTATGTTGGCGAATATATAATAAATTTAATCAACTTCTCTGTTTTATAAACCACTCAAAACAAATCTAAGATGACTTCATATTTCCACTAGTCTTTCAATAAACATGAATAGCAATGTTGAGTGACCCAATAGTAGACAACATATATGTTAAAAAGATAAGACAGGTCTGACCTTTTTCTGAAGTCTTGTATGAAAAATCTGTACATAATATCTTTACAATTGACTTGATATTCAAGATTCCAGAAAGGCAAAAAAGCTTTATTTTTCTTTGACTGCTTGCTCTGTGCTTTCAACATGCTTTGATGTTATAAACAACTACACTTAGTTTCTTTTGTGGAATTCATTATTGTAGTCTTGATTTCCTGTAGTAATATGGATGACATCTTGGAAGTATAAAAATGCCTTTTTACTGCTTAAAAATAAGCAGGTTGCTGTTACATATGAATCCTCTGACAATGCTATACTGATGTTGTACTAGAAATCATGAACAGTGGATTTTTCTGTTTTTACTTATTTTGGGGGAAGAATAGTATCAGTACTTGGCAAAAGAAATTTATTCAAAATGTTTGTCTTCACACACTTTCATCTTTACAGGTGAATGGAAATATGTTTCTGATAAGGAACATGCTATCATATAGAAAGGATTTTAATTAATTTTGTCACTATGATAGACTATATGACTTGTATCAAGAAATTCACAGCCATAGTACAAAGCAAGCTCCTAACAGGTTGATGTTATGCCATCACAACACCTGGCTTCTTGCATAGGTTTTTAAAATCTATAGTTTGCACATTTTCATTATACAACTATTACTGGTAGAAACTAATTTTTGAAAATACCTGTAGAATAGAAAATGTTTTATTATAGTTACTCCAATACAAGATGCATTATTCCAATATATCAGAAAAATATGACTTAATTTTTAATTTGCTAAAAACCTTTTAAAATTTCTGAATGGTTGCAAAGAATACATTGACATCAACTTTTTACTTGGATTATTATTATTATTTGCATTTTCTATTTACAGGGTCAGATTTCTAGTCTTTTTCTATATTTGTTCTTTCGTGATAATTCATCCCTTAAAATATTTCCTAAATTTATTTTGTCCACAAGAAGCACAGCATCTTGTCAGATATGGTGTTCTCTCAAAATGTAAAACAAACAAACAAAGAAAGCAAAAGCAAAACCAAAAGCAAAACCAAACCAACCAACCAACCAAATTTAAAAAACACTAAAAACCCAAACAAAAAAAGCTCACTCAAATCCAGAAGCTTTGTATACTTATAACTAAATGCCTTTTTTGCATAAACTTTTGTTTTATAGGCAATAACACATAACTCTATGTCACTGAAATAGGATGTTCTTAAATTAGGAGAAATTGCTCATAAGATAGGTTAGCAGTTATGGTGACAGTTCTAAAACTGGAATACAACAGAACTTTTTTTTTCAGCCACAGAGGTTGAAATGCGTTTACCTAATGTGTTGCAATATATTAAACAAAATACAAGATTTATAACTCCAGAAATATGAGAGAAGAAGAATGACTTTGGATAGAGAGTTTTGCTCTAAAAAGTTTTGTCATTTGGTACCACTTCATATAATTCATTCATATGAACTAGTGTAGCCATGAGACAGATTTGTTGAAAGTAGGCTGACTGGTACTTACTCTATTTTAAAGCTTCTGGTAAGTTCCATATTATCCAAATACAGTAAACATAGATTTTTCCCAATACTATACAGTCCTTTTATGTCTCAATAACCAGATTCAAGCTATACATCAGGTTACAAAGGGAAAAGCTGCAGTAATGACAATCTAGGAAAAAGAATCACACCTAGAAAATCAGAAAGCCCGATCCTGAATTCATTTTGGTATGTGAGTTGGAGTTAGAGAGAATTTCAAATGCATTCAATTCCCTTGGTGAATGTCATGTTTCCTTAAATATTTTTTGTTTAGAAATAACATAGAACATTTCCTTTACTTCTATGGCAGGAAATTAGGCAAAACACCATTAAAAAGAAACTATGAAAAAGTTTGTCTGATGGGATGAAAAAAATAATGAATTTGAAGGAAATTGCTGTTTTATTCTCCAAAAATTGTTTCAGACTAGAAGACAGTGATACATTTCATGATTTCTCTCTTTGCAACATGACTTCATGACAAAGAGATACTTTAAAAATAAGCAAACAAACAAACACCCAGAACTCCCTCCTCAAAAATCAATGCCAAAAAAAATTTTAAATATTTAGAGGTGAGAACTTAGTTATCTGAAAATTAATTTCATTTTTTTGATATAATGTATATACAAATTCAGCTGTCTGGTTGCCTTGTCCTATGTTAATTAGACATTTTCAGAATATCTCTTAAAAAAAAAAAATACAGGTATTGATGTTACTCCTATAATTCATTGTACAAAGAAGAGGTCTGTATTTCATAGAATATTAGAATGGTTTGGGTTAGAAGGGACCCTAAATGTCATCTACTTCCAATCCCTGCCATGGGCAGGGATGCATTTCACTAGACCAGTTTTCTCATGGTTCCATCCAACCTGGCTGTGAACACTTCCAGAAATGGGCATCCACAACTTCTCTTGGGTCCAGGTTCAAGTACCTCACCAGCCTCACAGTAAAGAATTTTTTCCTAATATCTAATCTATACCTACTTTCTTTGAAACCATTCACCCTTGCCCTGTGACTACATGGTGTTGTAAATAGTTTCTCTACCTCTTACTTGTAGATTCCCTTCAGGTACTGGAAGGCTTCAATTAGGTCACTGCAAAGCTGAGGTCCCCTGAAAAGGTCCCTTTTCCAGGCTGAACGATTTAAGTTCTCTCAGCCTGTTCTTGTAGAAGCACTCCACTCCTCTGATCATCTTGGTGGCCTCCTTTTTGACTCACTCCAACAAGTCCATGTCCTTCTTGTGCCAGGGACTCTAGAGCTGAGTGCAGACCTCCAGGTGGGGTCTCACAAGGCAAAGTACAGGGACAGAATCAAATAACCTCCCTTAACCTTCTGCCATGCCACTTTTGATACAGACCAGAAATGGGCTGCAAGGTCATTTCTCATCCAACAGAATCTCCAAGTCCTCCTCAGCAAGCCTGCTCTCAATCTGTTCACTCCCCCAGCCTTTATTGGTACTAGAGATTGCCCATAGCCATGTGCAGCACCTTGCAAAAAATGTTTCTGAAATAGTAAGCAAGAGCTAAGATTTGTAGAAGTTCAAGAAAAAAGTGTTATTTTCTGATGATATTATGAAGATTTGGCTAAGGAAATAACATACATATCATGATTTTTACCCACATCATTTCATATATAGCTTATGATTTTTTTCACTAAATGAAAAATATTTGTCACAATTTGTTCTAATGCAGAAATATATTTCTAAAGAAGCAATGAGTATTAAAACTTTTTCATTGAGACATTTACTCTGTGCTATTGTAGGTGACTTTGTTCTACTCCCCTTCTTTTTGTTTTTTGCCTGCTTAAATTTTTATCTAAGGTAATAACAATAATTATAAAATTTAAGTCAGCAGCTGTTAGCACACATATTTTTGTTGCTGACAAATTCAATTAAAGACTTTGCTAGCTAAACCAATCAAGTAACAGGTAGCTCAAAAAAGGTCAACCCTAAATTATTGTTTTCCATAATAATTTCCCAAACCATTAAGTTTGTAAAATTAATTTGAAATTGAAACTCATAAAGGTAAATTATGGAGAATGCCTTGCTAGTCTGTGGTTATTCTAGAGTATAAAACTGTATGTCTTCCATGCATAATACTCCTCCTAATATTGTCCATGTTGCAGCACAAGTACAGACAATACAGGTTCTAGCAGTATTTGCATTAAAAAAACCCTATTTACAGGAGTGCTAATTCTAGTCAGGAAGACTTTTTCCACTCCCCTATAATAACAAACAAACTGTTCTTTTATTTTGTTATGAACTATGTTTTGGGACATTTAAAAAAAACCAAGAAAGACATTTTGGTTCACAGTAGCAAGCAAAGCTATTAAAATAACCACAGTATCTTTAGAAGTCGAATAATTCAACAGGGAATTAAATTTCCAGAATTCTAGTGTGAGTTTGAACTTCACCATAAATTAAAATGCAAATGAGAATTAAAAAACCTAACCCAAAAAGAACTTAAGATTAAGATAGGATGAATCAGTTATTTATACAGATACATTAAGCTTTTAGTTACTGTATACCAAGCCCTGTTAAAAGTAATATTTACCAATAATTCTACAAATCTGAGGTTTCATGTTCCCTGATTTGTTTCTTCTAAAAATTGCAACAGCTTGTGGAAGTTAAAAAGAGCTTGAAAAGCTACAGAGGTAGGGAATTGAACATGATCACAGTTAACTGATTTTAAAAGTGAATGCTGGTTAAAGACAGAACAAGGCTTTTCTTGAGAATATCAATTAACAAAGCAATAAAAGTCAGTAAAAACTAGTCAAAAAGAGGGATAAAACCAATACACATATAGGGTTTATAAAGGAAATAACTATTAAACACCTTAGGTTAGTCTGGTAGGCACCATAATGGTTTCAGTGATCACTAATCTGGAATTAAAATGTCTGTCCTTATTTCTTTATTTCACAATATTGTTTATGGTGAAACTAAATATATGTCTGCTGAAGTACCTCATGGATAACTCATGTGCACTAGAGCTAAAACCCAAAACAAACAAAAACTAAACCAAAAAACCCAACCACAAAACCCTCCAAAATCATCAGGATTACTCAGCCCATTAATATCTCTTAGACAGAAAAGAGTTTTGGGGAATCAACAGGTGCTGCCACAACACATCTGCCGCTTCTACAAAAATGTGAAAGTAGTTGATTTATAATTACGCCAGAACAATAGTTTAGCTCATGTTAGCCAAAAATGCTTCACAGTTCACTGTAGATACTTATTGACATAAAGAAGTTTGAATCTATAGCCTTCTTCAAAAAAGGCAGTCATTCATATTGTTTTAATAGACTTTGGTGATACTGACTATTTTGCTTACCGTTGTCTGGGGCATCCTTTATAAGAGCTTTGTTTTATTAGTAGAAAATTGTTATTCAGCTTTTCTTTTATATAGGAAAGCATTTTTTTGATTAATTGTTATCTCAAAGGGAATAAAAGTCTCTAGCACATTAAAGCCACCATGTAGTTAAATAGTACCACACTGAGAGACTATGGGACTTGAATTTGAATATATATTTTATTCTAGTATATAAATAGATTTTAAATTTTAAAATTTAATGAATTTCAAATTTTTATCCTTGGTAGTTGTGATTTATTTCCTTTTTAGTCAGAAATCATGTCTTTGACAAATTGCAGCAATGTCAGATTCTTAAGTGCAAAAGTTCAGGTTGTTTTTTTTTCTATTCTGTAGGTATTATTTTTTCCCAAATTATAGCTGCACATTGGATTTACTTAGAAAAGTGATTGTTTGCAAGCCTTTTTGTTATAAGAGGCTAGGTGCAATTTGATTTGGGATGAAAAAAGAGGAATTTTGTTTCCTTCTTGTCAACCTTTATTAGTGGATAGATGTTGAAAGCTTCGCATGAAAATATAAGTGCCCAGCTGCCAGTTTCTAACATGAATTAATTGTGGTAAGAGAACACAATTCACATGTAAGTTTTAATGTATAAAGTCAAGAACCTACATGCTCATATTCAAAATATAACACTGCCTCAGACATACATATCATTTTTGTCTGTTATTATACAAGCTAAAATAAAGTGTTTTGAATAAAACTCAATATACAAAGTTTAAGTAAACTGTGGAAAGGGATAAAATGTTTGAATTTATTTGATATATACAAAGTAGTCAATAGAAATATATCTTTTTAAAGAGTGCTTCTAGTTAGACCAGTAAAAGCTGTATAAAATAGATAAGCAACTTATTTTCTCTAACTGATTCCATACAAACTGATGGGAAACCTTCCAATTTCAATGGGAGTGGATGGCAACACCTGCCAAGAGTTTTAAGAAGTAATTTCATCCAATTCTCAATGTGAAAAATATTTGACTGAATGGTTTACTACAAGGAGTATAAGAAATATAATAGTCATTATATATTTTGATTTTTCTCAGTATAAGAAGTTTAAAAACATTTATTTGCAAATGAAATTAACTAAAGTTACATCATACATTATTCATGCATATGTTATGTATCATTCTTTTATGTATTAATATTCTTCAGTTTTAAATAAAAGCATAAATAACTTGAAAGCAAGAAAACAAATGCCTCGTTACCAATCTTTATACTTCACATCTTTATACTTGCCAGTATAATTGAACCTTCCATTTACTTTAGGTTTACAGTTACAGAAGACAGGAAAACAGAGTGGTAGTGATTACAGTGATTGCTCTGCTGGGTTCCTTGACAGAAAGATTTTCTGGTGTGAGATTTGAGCATTTGGCCAATTTTTACATGATCTCCCAACTTCCAGCAGTAGACCAGAAGCCTAGCCAGAACTACAGCTATTAGTTCCAGCTAATCTGCATGTATTGGGAAATAAAGAACAAAGACCAGCTGTGTATTTGTAGCTCAATCATCAGCTTCAAAGGAAATACAGCTAGCTGGGAAATGAAAATGAGATCAAAACAGTGCCTTCAGTTGTGTAAAATTGAAACAACTAGTTTAATTGTTGCATGTGATAAGTTCAAGCAGATGCTGTACCTGATAAATGGACTTGAGTGTTTTTTAAAATTCTAAAATAACCTAGAGACTTCATTGATAGGATTATCTGAGCCCCAAATACTCATTATGAAGAGGATTGCTATTGAAGTCTTTTCTATTGCAAACCATAGACTTGTAAAAAAAAAAAAAAAGAAAATACTTCTTAGGATATCTTTTAGATCATTTTCACTAATGATCATGTTCATGAAGTGAAGCATCCTTCCTATGCTTTGGAAACTGAAAAAAGTCTCAACAGAACTGTGATGCCTTAGAGTTGGTTCAAACAATGCTATAGCATCTATAAAGATATTAGTTCTATTCCTATGAGAGAATTCATAGATGCAGTTGGGACATAAATCTATGTAGCTGAACCAAGACTGTCAGGATGGGAATAAATTGAGTGTTCCAAAATCAGTGATTTATTTTTCCAGCCCAAATCACGCTGAAAGCTTAAAACAATTTCATTTATTATATACCTTCCTTTTAAGTATCTATCCAATTGGTGCAGTAAGGGTTATCATCCATTTTGCTTGGTTTCATTATTCTGAAGATTTCTATGGGTATATCTGGATATATTTTCTACCTATTGGGAAAACACCTTGATACTGCTTTGAAAGTTCTTAGTTCTTTTGAAGAGTTTCATGCATAAGATAGGGAAATCAATTGTCTTCACTACTTGGAGTTGGCACATTTGTACTGGTAGTATAATACTTCTTCAATGGGGAAAAAACTGAAGTCTATTACTTCCCTTGTCCTCCTTCCCTTCCCCATGATAATTTGTTGTTTGTGAATGAATGCAATGTTCAAACCAGCCTCTCCATTTTGTGCACTTTTTGTCCTTAACTTCTCTACTATCTGCAGTGTCAGAACATCCTCATCTTCTCAATCCTTTTCAATCTTTGAGTGACTTCCTCAACAGTCATCAAGCTCCTGCAATAATTTATTGGTATGTCTAACTTTCCTGCTTAATTGAATGCTATTAAAATAACATAAAATACCAGAAAAAAACCCTGCTAAATTGCTATCCCTTGACACCACTTTGCAAATATAAAACAGGATGCTCTTTAGATCTTTTTAAGCTAATTTTCAGAGATATTTTTACGATGTTGCAATGTCTCACTATCTTTCTGTTGCTCCTTGAGGCATGCTTTATCAGCTCAACCGTGGTGATATAGATCTGTCAGCCCCTACCACTACCAGGTTCATGCCCCAGTCTGCTCAGCAGCCTCTGTGGTAAAAAAAATACAAGATTATATGCAGCTTATTTTATGCAGATAATCCCACCATGACTCAACACAAATTCCTGTCCGATTCTGTAGTTCTAGATCACTTATAAGGGAAGTAAAGGATCTATGGGGAGAAAAAGGCTGTTTTGTATTCAGCCTTTTTACCAGATTTAATATGATTGTTCCTGGAACGCAAAAAAAAAAACATCATAATTAGTAAATTTTCGTAAAAGCTTGGGAATTCCAGGTTGCAATAAAGTACTGTAAAGAAAACTGCCTTAAGTGTAGCTTTGGCGTTCTTTTCCCCGGTCCCGGCCAGCTCTGGGGAGCCCAGCTAAGGGCACTGCTTCTCAGCCAGACTGGGGTGCCGCGTGGTCCGGGCGCTGTGGCATTCAGCACACCAGGGTGGGGCTGGCCACGCTCTGTAAGCAGCGCTGGGATGAGGCAAAGAGGCGAAGGAGGCACACCTTGTCCTGCAGTTGGCTGGAGAAGGTTTATTGTTGCGTGGAGCTGCGGTGGAGAACCGCAGCCGCTCCCTAGTGCCGCATGGACAAAATGGCGACAGGACCAAGGGCGCATGGGATTTTATAGGGGGCGGGCAGACACGGGTGGAAGCCGTCGCCCAGTGGGGACAGGCAATGTGTTGGTGATGTGGGCCACGGTAACCAACGGGAACACGTCAGGGGTGGATAGAGGGCTCCGGGGCAAACAGGGAAGCGGGGATGGGGTAACTGACAGGGAAGTTTAAGGAATGAACAGGGGGTGGTTACAGGAGTGGTGTGGGGAAGCTCCAATGGCAGGCAGCCTGGAGTGAACCATCGTGGGGGGAACAGGGGTGTACACAGAATCGGCTAACTAACATTATAAAATGCTTAGTCTGAATGCAACCCAGGATGCAACATTTAAGCCCATTTTGGAAGTTTCTACTTAATGCAATCTACAATATATGTTATCATTGGCATCTTTGTGATGTTACAAGATAAACCTCCTATCTCCTGTAAAGTAGTTCTAGATTGGCAAACTGACAAAAGCTAAATTCACAGCAATTAAACAAATGAAAGAGGTCACAAATAATATTTCTTTTACTCCAAATAACAAGAAAATTTGAAACAAGTTAAAATTAATCCACTCAAAGACAATTTTTTTTTGCAATTATGAGACTCTTAGTAAAGCTAGCATCTTGCCTGCAGGACCTAAAACCAAAGTGAACAGCTTGAAATACTGACATTGAGCAGTTTGTCTTCTTTCAAAACAAAACCATATAAAATAAAATCTAATGTATATTATTTTTTCTGTGTAGTATTAGCTAGATTTCTGATGGTGGTTTTATATAATGTTTTTAATAGACTGTTTTTCAAGGACTGTATCTATCCTTCAATTTGTTTACTACTTTGTTCATGAGAATTCACATTAACTATAGAAAACAATTTCTTCAGCAGAGAGTCTTCTTCTGTAATTTATTTGTGGCAACCCATCAGGATTACATAAAAATTAAATGTCCTGAACTTTCATATATCATTTTGAACTACGAATTTTTAAGCTGGGAATCTGTTTGTCATATTTCTTACTATTTACCTTCATTTTTCATGCTTTTCTGTCACCTGCAGGATTCAGGATAATACCACCTGGGTCCCAGTGTCCTGGTAATTTCTTCCAGATCTCTGTAGTCACAACTGTTATGCTCCAGGTTGCCTCATTTAGTATAACTGGTCTGAACAAGGAAGAACAGCAAGGCTTAACAGTAAGGGGGCTAGGCAAGCCTTGACTATCCCCCTACCACATCCTGGATGTGAATCCCCATGAAGTAACTAACTTCCCTAGACAAAAAACCAAGTCAGCTCTTGAGTGCCTCCATCCCCCACAGCAACAAGTGACTGACTCACTGTAACATTTGCTTTTCCTTTTAATGCTCCTGCATGGCTCAAGACCACTTGTCCTGGATGATTTGTTTGAAAGTAAAATTTTATGGATGTATAAAAATTTATATATTTTAAGAATCAAAAATAATCAAAAATATATTTGGAAATGTTTGAGGTGTTTGCCTTTTTTCATATCATATTAAAATATGATATGCAATCATAATAAAAAGGGAAAGTTTAAAAAGATACAGTAAGTTAAGCTAGTTAAGCCTAGATGGTTCTTTGCTTTGTAAGTGCACAACATAAAAGACAATCATATTGTTTATGGAAGTCACTAATCTACTTCGATCCTGGTGCTAGAACACATCTCCTTCTGAAAATTCAAATGAAAAATTAAGATTATATTTTTTTCTGGGTTGATCTGAGATGCAAAATAGTGAGAAGTATGTACAAAGTTACCATGTGAACTATCATGAGAAGATTTTTATGCCTTTCATACTAGTGATCAGATAATAT
This sequence comes from Vidua macroura, assembly GCF_024509145.1. Classification (NCBI taxonomy): domain Eukaryota; kingdom Metazoa; phylum Chordata; class Aves; order Passeriformes; family Viduidae; genus Vidua; species Vidua macroura. The sequence goes on from NC_071611.1 coordinate 20,632,357, forward strand.
TGAAAGAGGTGAATCAAGACCAGAACACATTAGGAGTTTAGGAAAAGAGACTGAGACAACTTATAAATCAAGAGGGAAAAAAATCTCTTTAAAAGGAAGATCTTGAATGTTAAAATGTCATGAAGAAGAGGTACCAAGGTATAGGAGAAGTGGAAAACAAAGACAGATAGCATCATAATATTAGTGCTAAAGTAAAGCGGAATTACATTCATTGAGCTATCCATATGTGTAAAGTGCCAGTGACCTTTCTAGTATCCTTTTTTTCTTTTTCTATTTATTGGAAGAAACAAAACAAAGTATAATACAGTCTTACATAGGAACATAAATACCTAAATGAGAAATGTCATTTACAGAACACTTCTTTAAACATCTGCATACATAAATTAGATAGGTCACAGACAGGCACAGACAAAAAAAAAAAAAAAAAAAAAAAACCCTAAGCACAATGCAACATACTGTATTGGAAGATCAGAATTAAATGAAAATTATCTAGAACAGCTCCTATTTTCAATCCCATTAACAGCTTCTGCTTCAGGACAAGAAGCTTTTGGCCCTTAAATTGATTGTAGTAGTTCACAAAATCATTGAATGCATTGGAGGGGACCTTAAAAATCATGTCGTTCCAATCCACTCTTGACCTAGGCCACCCACTAGATTAGTTTTCCCAAGGCTGCATCCAACCTGGCTGAACAGTTCCAAGAATGGGATGGATAATCTTGACTTGACCAATGATGGAGACTATTAATTATCTAGGTGTGATTGTGATATTTTCCCACTGATTTGGCAGCTGTCACAAAATTATATTTGGCTAAACTCCCAGACACCAAAATATCGGGTGGACCAAAAAGACTGAAATCCTTCCATATGTCAGCATGATTTTATCACTTTTAACACAGCATATTTCAGATCCATGCTGCATAAAAGTAACTAATTTTACTGAAATCAATTCAGTTAAGTTTTCTCCTAGTATTAGTAAGGTCTATTATTGACAGCTCCTGGGCCATGTGGAGTATTTTGCTCTAAGAAACTCAGTTTCACAGACACTGCTTTTTGCTTACAGTTTCTCGTTGATAATTATGTCTTTGGAGTTATCTGAGAACTCATCACAAGTATGTCATGAAAAGAACAGAGACTGGTTATTTTAGGGGATCCTTCTGTTTAGTGCTACAGTTGTAATTTGAAACTGCTCCTAAAGAGAAGCACACAATCTTTTAAGACTTTGTGTTGCTTTAAACTTTTCTTTAGGCAAATAAATATCTCAGTCAATATGCAGATTAGAATAGTGTTTCTGAGAGAAATTAACACGAAAATATGAAAAGATATTTAAAGTCCCTCCTTTTTTTAGTGGAGATATCATCAAATAAGCTGAAAATTTGTAAAGAGTATGTGCAGGGAGAGCCCCAGTTTGTATCTTGAGAATAGCTATTCAGCCTATTAGAACTGTTTCCTGAGGGTCCCCTTCACTTCTACAGCCTATATCCTTTCCATAAGAGCTATCTATGCCCCTGTTGTGATTTGAACAGGGTCTGAAACAAGCGCACCAGATGTTCAAAGTTATGGCTGATTTTTTAACACTGCTGCTTTTGTGTGAGCTTGCGTGTATGGGCTGCCTTTTTCAGCTCTTACAGGTAGTTGCAGGGATATTTAAAATATAAATGTAACAGAATGAGCAGTGCTGTTTATAAGTGATTTGCTTTCATAATTTCTTACAGATTTCATATTTTTCACTTCATGGAATCAAGCTCAGACTAATAAAATAACCAATTGTAAAACTTAGCTGATTATCTTTTGAAATTTCTCTCTGATTTTCTCTTTCTCTCTCTGTCAAAAGTTATAAATACCTACTGTGGTAGACTTGGTTTTGACTGTTCTGTACAAATCTTTTGATATGAAGAAGTGTACTGTAATGTAAAACTGAAAAATTAGGATGGAGAATAAGGTTATGAGTTACTATTATCTATCAACCCTACTAGGAAGAAGTAGCATATTTTTCACTAACAGTCTGGTTTGCTTTTTGTGGGCCTTACCTGATGTATAAAACTAATTTAACTATACATTGGTTCTTTTGAAATTCATGGTTGTCCTAAATAGATTATAGAATTAAAATTATAAGAAACACAAAAAGAAAAATACAGGGCAAATGCAAATGCCACAAAATACTTCTGAGAGGAAGTATATGGCCCTGCTTAGTTTTATTTATATATGTATATATAGATATATTTATCTATAATGTATGTTCTCTGCAGGGAAGACATGCAAAAAAAAAACTGAATATGTTTAACCAGGGAAAAAGTACAGGTATACATAGAAATGTACACATTGAAAAAAATTTACAGGTGTACATTTTATTTCATAGAAACATAGCTATATTTTATAGCTATATTATAATTGGAGGTCAGTTTTTTATTAGAAACCCAAATTCAAATTGTCATTTTGATCAAATGGTTTAATCCTTTTAGTTTTCAGGTATTATACAAGAAAATGCATACTATTGTCCTGAATGATCCCCATCATTTACAGACTATGAATTGTCTCTGGCAGCAGGGGATGTTAGAGACAATTGTTTATAGAGAATTAAAAGTGACAGCAGGAGGATAGCTGGTGTCAGTAAGTCAACTATGCCAAGTCAGTTTTCCTCAGTGTACTATGAAATTATCCAATTCCTTTGAATTATACACTGATGCAGACTTTGACTATCATAAATGAGCAGAAGGAATTTATTAAATTTCTGTCAGCTAATCTGCATTTTTAAAAGTGGATTATACTGCAATTATATGTGTAAATACCATCCCACTTCTTTGCCATATCTTCTTTTTGCACATCTCTCCAACATTTATGATAATTTCTGCACATATGCAGGAAAACACTTTTCTTGTTGCAGGTAAGTGGGACAGAAAGTGTGGGATGGAAAGCAAAAATTATCAAAGCAGTAGGAATGGTAAGCAGTGATGGATTTGCACGTCCTATGAATCCAGGAATTTTCACCTCAAAATGAGAAGCAATAGTATAGCTGAAGTACAAAGATGCAGCTTGTTCATATTAATGTTCAGAGTTTTTGATTGGCTAAATTAATCTGAAGTCATGTAGTCGGTGCTCAAGCTGAAATACCAGCAGGCTTCTATTGATCCTGTAAGAGGAGACCATTTTTTCAGTCCTGTAAATGCCTAAATCTTGATGCTGTATACAAGATAAATCTCTTAAGATCTAGTGGCAGAACCTTCTGCAGGACTTATTTATGTATAGAAGAAACTGGTTTAGATAATTTTTTTTAATAAAAATTTTATACCAATACCCACCTGAAATTCCAATGCACTAGGTTTTTCACAGTCCTCCCTTCCCAGGGAATATTGATTCAAGTGTCTGATGTTCCTAATATTAATACAATTATTAATATGAGTACATTTTCTTCCTGATTTAATATGTTAGATTATAAGACAGAATAGTGTCAGCAATACCTAACGGATTTTTTTCTGAGATTTTTTCCATGATGGATCTGCAATTATGTCAAGAGCTAGACATATTTTATGAAAGTAAGAGATTACCAGTGTGCTATGTGACTATTCTGACAGTTGGGCAAGTTGTTCTTGCCCAGGGTGGTACTTCCCTGAGACTGGGTTTTTGTTTGTGTTTGTAGGGGGTTTATATCTCTCTATATATATTTCTTCCTTGCTCATGAACAAAATTTCGTTTCTTTTTTATTTTTTCTTGTATTTTTATACTCAAAAAGGCAAACCCATTTATTTTTACTTCAGGAAATGGAACATCTTCTTACCAGTAGGTGTTAAAAGTTATTCTTGTACTATGTGGGACATAAGTAATTATGAATAAGTAGTATAAATAAATAAGTAATATAAATTAATAAGTAGTATAAATAAATTCTTGTCCTAGAGAATGTACTAGTCAATGATAAGATGAAACATTTCAATCTATTAATTGACTATGATACAGCTCTTTAGAATATTGATATTAAACCCATGATGTCAGATGATTGAATTCTGCATAACATGCACTAGCAATGACAAAGTGTAATGCTGACTAGGTTTGAAAAACCATTATGTTAATATAATTAGAAACAGAGAGGAGAGAGAATATTTCCGTGCCCATTTACAGTGTTGAAGTAGCATATAGTTAGGTGCTATATCTGTACAATGCAGTGCACTGCACAGATTCTTGATTAGGTTCAGACCTAACTCTATGTTAATGAACTTTTTTTGTTAGGAGTTCTATGGGTTTTTTTTACTTATCTTGATAGAAATTATCAATTTTTGTGCCAAGATATACAGACATTTAGAAAATGGTGGGTGTTATTAGTCCAGTGATCTCCACACTAGGTTGCAAAGCTTCAAAAATAAGCATTCAAAAATATAATGTTGGTGCAAGCAATTAGCCAGATTAAAAAACCAAAATAAATAATAACAAAAAAGCAACCAAAAAGGTAACAAACCAAAATACCAAATTTGTAGTATTTCATTCTCTTGTTTTCGTTTTATGCAGAAAAGCGAGATAGTGGAATTAATATACTAAGATTTCATTTAATGTAGTAAGATTCCTTAATATACTAAGATTCCATTTCATGCAAGCTAAAAACTGTAGTTGCTCCTCTACTAACTGATATTCATATAATGATCACTATAGACTCTGACACAAATTATTTTAGTAAGATTACTACCATGCCAGATTTTCAAAACAATATACCTCTGGGAATAATGTAGAACCATTGTGCACTTTTAAAAAACAACACTATGTCAGTGTGTCAGTGACATATAATCAAAGTTGTGTTCAGCAATAAAAGTATGTTATTTAATCTATAAAATACAATTAATAAAAAAAATTAGATAAATTTTCTAATGAAGTACAAAATACAACAGTAGCATTTTTTTTTTACACACATAACTGTAGTAAGAATAGCAAAGCTTTCTGTAGCCTCTGAAAAATAGCCTGCTGGAAAAAAAGTCCTCCCAGATCTAATGAATCTGTGATTGATGAACTTTTTATGAATTCTCCCCTCACAAGTAAAACATATTTACCATTATCCTTTTTTTCTGCAACCACTAATGGTGGCTTAAATCACTGTTTATAATAAGAAACAAACAAAAATAAAACTACTAATACTCTCCTCTAATCAACCAAACTGCAAAAAATTCTACTTTAAGCTATACTTTAGGTGGTCTGAAATTCAGTGTTTCCAACATTCTACAGTTCCAATTAGAGCCCAAAAAGAAAAATATAAAAAGTCCTCTCTAAGCACCATGAAGAAAACTGTTATGTGCTTGTAACTTTGCTTGCCAGAAAATGCTTTTTAGAGAAGTCTAGCAGGGAACAAACCACTGTTAACTGAAATGGTGGGTTAAGGGATAAACTGATAGTGTAAAACCCTTCATTTTGATGGAAGGTGATCTTTTAGTCTGGGTAACAGTGGGGCTTAGGCGAATGAATTACTAGGGCAAACGAAATGTGATCATGCAGCAGACTACACTGTCTGGATACCAGATATCTACCAAAGCTGCTCTATCATTCCCCTCCTCAGGTGGACTGCAGAAGAAAAAATAAAAGTAAAGGCTCACAGGTCAAGATAAGGATTGGGAGAGATTACACACACTGACTACCATCATGGAAAAAACAAAATCCACTTAGTTTACTTTATTGCCATTTAATAATGACAATAATGGCAATTTAGGATAATGAGAAATAAAATAAAAACCTAAAAATGTCTTACCCCTTACCTTCCCAGGTTTAACTTTGCTCTCCACCTCTCTGCCAGATCGGTCCGTGTCTCACAAATGGGATGGGACTCTAACTGGTTTTAGACTTAGGATTTATTATCTGTCTGTATCATACAAGCAAAAAGCAAGAGACACGGGAAAATAACAACATCCATGCAACTCCAGATCAGAGACAAGATGGCAGGCCATGCAAAGCCTTTTTCTACGTATTCTTTGAACCAATAGCATAAAAGAAAAGGTGTAAAGTCATTATACTCTAACCAATAAGAAAAGGACCCACGTGGGTTTAACATTAACAAAAGGACTTCTATGAACCTCAAACAATACACAATAATTCGTTATTAAAGATGGAAACTTTTTCTATCTTTGCAAAGCAAATATCTAGGACTTTTCACATCTTGAACTATCAACAAGTTCTTGTTCTTTCTTGTTCCTCATGATAAATACAAATGTATTCACTTGGTTCTTAACTTCCTAGCTTCCCATGAGAAGGTTTAGAAATTTCCCAGCCTTTCTCAGCTTTAGAAAGTGCCTTTACCTTTTTATATTCCTACAATTCCCCCTCTCTTTTTCAAACCTAAATAAACCATCTTTGACTTGTCGCTTATTTACTACCTTCTGTTACATTGCTTCACTAATGTATATATTTCTTACCCTAGGAAAAAATGTTATAAACTTTCTATATAAGGGCACTTTTTGTGTTTACTTTAAGCTCTATCACTTTAAGTTAAAGTATTATTAATGCTGTGTAAAATCAAGTTAAGTATCGCATCAGGTTTTGACAAATCTCGACCTTTCCAAGGTCTCAATTCAAAGGCTAAATTTGTGAGTGACTCCAATTGCCTCTGTGAGGTTTTGTGAACTTTCTGCAATTCCTCTTTTTGCATTTTTCTCTTGAACAACAAAAACTTTATTCACCTGAAAAACCATGTTTATTCTATAGCAGTTCAAGCATCTACATCTAATCTGTTTCTCAAACATAAATAACACCTGCAGTAATAAAATGAACCCATTTTTATTAGGCATTTTAAAAACACTGAAACAAAAATCTGAAAAAAACCCCCACAAAATATATTTTATTTTGCAAGTAGCTATACCCAAAACATTGAAAAGTATTCTTGTCAGCTAATAAATATCTTCATAGAATCTAAGGAATCTAAGAATCCTAAATTGTATAGATATATTATAAAGGAAATCATACACAAGGTAATGATTCTTTAATTTTATGAAATTAAAACTACCTATCAAGGATAGTAAAGGATTAGAAATTTTGTAATTTTACAACTAATAATTCTGAGAGAGCCCTATTATTTAATTATACTTTAATACCTAGGTAAATAATAAAAAAAAACCCTCAGATTTTCAGAGGGAAGTGTGTTTAGCATGGGGGTTTTTTGCTGATTTTTAACTCACAAGCTTTAATTTTGTATGTAACAGTTCTAAAGAATATTCTCCTATTGAAGAGGTTAGCTTGTTTTATGAGAATGAAATGTTTTGCTTTGCAGAAAATATGTAAGTATTAATCTGGAGTTCTATAGGGATACTACAGCACCCATTAAGTCATACAGTAATTTTTCATGCACAGAAATATATAAACAGATATGTTGATTTCCCAAATGACTTCAAAAGGTAAAAAAACAGAGAACTGGTATGGGGTCCCATGCTCCAGCATGAATTCCCCATGGGGTCACAACTACTGCAAGAAAATCTGCTTCACTATGGATGGGTTCCTTTCTCCATGTGGCAACAGGTCCTCCCAGGAAGAAGTATAGGCTGCTTAGTATAGGCTTCACACATGGTCACAAGCTCCACAGGTGGTCACAGCCTTCCCTCAGGCACACCCACCTGCTACAGCGAGGATCTCCATGGGCTGCAGAGACAGCCTGACTCACAATGATCTTCACCAGGGGCTGCAGAGAAATCTGCTCTGGCACCTAAAGCAGCTTCTCCCACTCCTGACACCCACCACCAACCTTGGTGTCTGAAGGGCTGTTTCTCTTTCATGATCTCATGCCTCTCTACTTCGGCCACAATTTCTTCTGCACAAAAACTCTTTTTCCCTTCTTAAATATGTTATCCCAGGGATACTACCAACACTCTGTCTTTGAGCCAAGTGGTACTTGGGAAGATTCTAGATAGCTTCTCATGGAAGCCATCCCTGTAACTGCCTTCCCACACTCCCCAAAACCTTGCCATGCAAAGACAATGATAAAAGGTGCAATGGCATCACAAAATTAATTGTAAAATGTATTTTTGAGAATTATTTTCAAAAATAACTTCTGATACTATCACCAAACTCTAGTAAAAGCCTTACAAATCACTGTCTAAACAGCAAAGAGTTGTAAATTGGTTTTGTGGTAGATTTCATAGAATATGTTTTGGTTCCATCCATGTGATATAATAGTATGTGAGAGAATGTATCGGACCAAAAATTGCTCAGTTACTTTGGGCCACTATATAAAATGAATGAGAATATGTAAATTGCAGCCTTGAATTTCATAAGTGACTGCCAAACAGATACCTGTTTTGTTTTTGCAGTACCAAAAGACAGGAGGGCTAAAAAAATGGGGGGAGGGTTGGGGAGGGGGGACGACCCCCAAACCATATTTTCCTGCTTAGACTTTTCAAGCATAAGGTAAATTGTTTTGAATTATCACAATCTGCAGTTAATGAAGGAAATTTGAGGCCCTAAGTTTAGATCTGAACTCTATTAATGTTACTTCTGAAATATGACCTTAACAAAATAATTCCTTTAAAAATCTGTTTGCTCATATATAAATGCTCATTATAAATGTGTTTTGACCTTTATTTTAAAACTTATATATTTTATTATAAAACTTATATATTTTTCTAATTATAATGGTAACTGTTATTTTTTTCCTTTGTGTTAGAAAACCTTTTATAGGGTCCAATTTTTGAGATTCAAATTTGCTTTTTATCAGTGGTCTGTCTGGATATAGAAGCCTTCAAAAAACAAACATCCAGAAAAACACAATAACAAAATATCATGATAGTCTCTTCCCACTAGTTTTCTAGCCTTGATTTTTCTAACATAGGAATTTAGGTGTATAACTGAATGTTGTATTTCTTATTTGCTATTGAAATTGGCTTTAGGAATCTTTACCATCATTAATGTCTTCAAATCTTTCAAAAGTCACATTATAATAAACATTTCTTATTTGCTATTGAAATTGGCTTTAGGAATCTTTATCATCAATAATGTCTTCAAAGCTTTCAAAAGTCACATTATAATAAACACAGTTAACAATGCTTATTTTAAACAGCTGTCCTTTTAGGTATGAATATATTTTTCATAAAGACTAAGACTAAGTTTTTGAAAAATGGGTAGAAACCCACTTTTACCCATAGCCCTTATCAAATCTAGTATATTTCACAAAAATGTAGAAATACTATGCAATAAAAGAATATATGAGGTTTAGTGGTTTGGTTATTTCTAAAGGTCTGATTTCATAAAATTTAAATTACTTAAGAAAATATAGCAGTCTAAGAAAGCATCTCTAAATGTTCAAGTCACATTGAAAAGAATGACATAATCTCAGATATGTGTCAATTTAAGAACAAATAATCTAAATAGTAAAGACAAGACTTTAAAAATAGCATATAACTAAACATTTCCTTGTAATTGCTGGAGCCTAATTTAAGGGGAATATTTGACCAATGTGACCTATTTTACAATACGATCTGAATTTTTTAACTTGACAAGAGGCAACTCCTGAATACCCAGCAATTACAGAAATGACAGTGCTGCAGTACCTTTCATATTGTCTTCATTGGCATGCAATTATTTTAAGTCACATAATTTTTTTTTTCATGACAGGCAGAGGCACAGATTGACCAAAATTGCTATTCTTTTCCTATCTTTCCTACCCTGTCACTCACTTTGTTTTTCAATCTTGTATATACATATGTTTTTCTTGATTTTCTATGTAGCAAGAACAAATCACAAATTATTTTTGATACACAAAACTGACAGGAACAGAAATTACCTTATTCATTGGCTATGCTGGGCAGAAAGAGTTAAAATATCATTGAGGAACAGTAAAGGAGAAATCAGATATAACCTTCAAGTACAGAGCAATCCATTTCTGTAATTACTCTTCTGTAAGAGTAGGAAAAAAGTCCCTTCCAAAAAGACATTGAGTTACACATTACACAGCCATTCATGTACCTATTGAAAGCTAAAAAACAGGGGGTTTGGTCAGGATGGGGAGATGGTTCTGAGCTTAGAAGGAATTGGTGAAGAACAGAATCCTTCCTTTTACTCAACAATCAGTGGCAAGATACTCATTAGTGCAGCAAGAAGAAAGATGCTTAGTATTCTCATACCAGTTCTCTGGTTTTTTACCTTTTGAAGTCATTTGGGAAATCAACATATCTGTTTATATATTTCTGTGCATGAAAAATTACTGTATGACTTAATGGGTGCTGTAGTATCCCTATAGAACTCCAGATTAATACTTACATATTTTCTGCAAAGCAAAACATTTCATTCTCATAAAACAAGTTAACCTCTTCAATAGGAGAATATTCTTTAGAACTGTTACATACAAAATTAAAGCTTGTGAGTTAAAAATCAGCAAAAAACCCCCATGCTAAACACACTTCCCCCTGAAAATCTGAGGGTTTTTTTTCATTATTTACCTAGGTATTAAAGTATAATTAAATAATAGGGCTCTCTCAGAATTATTAGTTGTAAAATTACAAAATTTCTATCTTGTGCCTTACATAAGAAGAAATGTATTTGACATAACTTTAAAGAATGCTTACAGAATCTTCATGCTATCTTATTCTATCACAACTGTTTACATATAGTGAATTCACTGTTCACTGTATGCTAAGTCCAAGGACAGTATCTGTAAACTAGACAGTGGTCTTTGGAATGCTCAGGTATATCTGATACTCAAGTTTGTTCAGAAAACCTTTAAAAAACGCTATTCAACCAGCATCAGCATCTTCACAGAAAATATATAACTTAGTCTTCCATAACTATGGGCATAATCCTAGGATATTATAATGGTGAAAATTTGCAGCTAAAAATTTATTGATTAAAAATCAGGATACTTTAAGGATTCTTTGGGAATAATATCTATGCTGGAGATGATCTGCACTTTACATTATCCCCTTCTATTAATACTAGTAGCAAGATCCACATTCAACCCTCTCCCAAATGTCCTGTATATCTGTATCTGTTTTTCTTTTCCTATTCTTTTAGTTTAGAATCACATAATATAAGCCCACAATATTGAAGCTAACTTACCAAAAGGCCACATGCTGGAATGTAGATAGATGAATTCCAACACCATATTGGCTGGGCTTGATGAGTAAGGAATGTGTCTCCTCTCTTTTCTGTCTTAATGTTTCTGTCATGCTTTGGAGGTAGAAGTTAATATTTTGAATTCTTAACTAGTTCACAGAAATGACCTGTTGTAAAACTTATCTGTAAGATCAGCAGATGTTTCTAGAGAAATGTATTTTAAACCTAGCACTGAAGATATTGGCATGCAAAATTTTTTTCTGAGAACAGACAACATTGTTGTAAGTTTCAGGTGAGAACATTACATACACCTGAGTATGAAATACAGTTTAAAAATTTCAGTAGAAAATGACTGGAAAACAATTAATAGATCAAAGTTTTCCTTTCTATCAGTAAATGTCACCCAACTCATTGCTTGCTGAGTGCAGACCTGTGAAAGTTTGCAAAGCAGTACAATTTTGTTTTGTTTGTTTTCGGGTTTTGGGGCTTTTTTGGGGGGTATGTTTGTGTGTGTGTGTGTGTGTTTGGTCTTGTTAAATGTCTTCAGGCTATCTCCTCTGCTTTTTAACTTAGATGTTCTTCTCAACACCAAATGGAGCTTTCTCATAAGTTGTATGGATATTTTTCAATATCTCTGTTTATGGTTTCTTCTGATAGTGTTTGTGGATTGAAATTTGAGAAAGAAAAAGGGCACAGAAATTTGTCTGACTTTTTCTGAGGATTTGGAAAATAAGTATCCTGACACTCCCTGGAAATTCACACTAGCAATTATATACTACATTTCAAAATGACAAAAGTATTAAAAGCATCAAATTTTCATTTTGAATGCAATTTTAATGCAAACTTCTTTTTATATTTTTAAAGGGGGGAGGATATTATCTAATTAAAAACTCTGCTGTAGTATTATGCCAAATTATCATTAGTACAGCAGTGTGTAAAGCAAGGGTGAGAAAACATTCTGTATGGATCTCAAACATCTATTCCTATCTCTTGTGAAAGGAAGACTGCTTTCTTTTGTAAACTACAAATGGCAAAAAAAGCACTGCAGCTCATTTAAAATACATATTTTCATAACAATGAATTATTTAGGTCTGAAAAACCCCCCAGAACATTTTATGTATTTGCATCAAAACAATACCAACTGTACTCTTTGCACAGCCATGAAATCCAGACACTTTGATTTCTCATTCCTAAAAATGTATTTTTCACATTTTTATCTTGTTTTTACATTTAGAAGGCAATATATTTTTTCATTACTTAATACAAAGAAAAAAACTTGATATAAAGAAAATCACATGGGAATTTTCTGAAAAGTTGGTTGGAACAGCTATAGCACAGAGCAAAGTATCATGGAATCACAGGATCAATTAGGTTGGAAAAGACCTCTGAGATCGTTAGGTCAATTGATCATATGACCCAACACTATCTTGTCACCTAGACCATGGCACTAAGTACCACATGCCTCCAGGGATGGTGACTCCATCCTGGGCAGTCCATTCCAAGATATAATCAACCTTTTTGTGAACATCTAACATCTAACCTAAAGCTCCCTGATACAGCTTTAAGACTACATCCTCTAGTCCTGTTGCTGGTTGCCTGGGAAAAGAGGCTGACTTTCACTTGGCTACAACATTCTTTCAGGCAGTTGTAGAGCATGATAAAGAGTCTCCTGAGCCTCCTCTTCTCCAGGCTAAACCATCCCAACTCCCTCAGCTGCTCCTCACAGAACCTGCTCCTCAGACTACTCACCAACTATTTTGCCCTTCTCTACACAGCCTCGATGTCATTTCTGAATTGGAGGGCCTAGAATTGGACACAGTACTTGAGATGCAGCCTCACCAGAGGGACAGGGGGACAATCCCTGCCCTGGTCCTGCTGGCCATGTGTGCTGATGCAGGCCAGGTTGCCATTGGCCTTCTTGGCCAACTGAACACAGGATGGATCATGTTCAGCTGCTGTCAACCAGCATTACCAGGTCCTTTTCCTATGGGTAGCTTTCCAGCCACTCTGCACTCAGACTGTAGAGCTGCCTGCAGTTTTTGTGTCCAAAATACAGGACTCAGCATTTAGTTTCACTGAACCACATCCCAGTGATCCTGGCCCATCACTCTAGCCTTTCCAGGTCCCGCTGCAAAGACTTTCTATCTTGCAGCAGATTGAAGCTACAATCCAACTTGGTGTTGTCCATAGATTTGCTGATTGTATTCCCTCATCCAAATAATTGATAAGATATTAAACAGAGCTGGGCCCAGCACAGATCCCTGGGGGACATCAGTAGTGAGCAGCCACCAGCTGGATGTAGCACCAGTCACCACTCTCTGGGCCCAGCCATCCAGCCAGTTCTCAGCCCAGAGAAGGGTGCAGCTGTCCAAGCTGTGGGCTACCAGCTTTTACAGAAGAGAGTGTCAGGAGAGATGCGGCATCACACTCTTTCTCCCAGGTCCGGGACAGCTCTGGCACCCTTCGATGCCGCCCCCGCCCGGACTTCTGGGTCCGCTGCTTCTCTCCCACATGCCACTGCTGCTGGCACACCGGTCGGGGTTTGCCGGGTTCCGTCGCCTGCACAAGGGTCCGAGGCAAAGAGGGAAGGAACATCCAAATCACCCACGAAGGAGCCAGGAAGGCTTTATTGTCTCAGAGAGCTGCAGCTGGGGGGTAGCGACCCGTGCTTCCCACTCCATGTGGGGGAAATGGCGCCGGGACTCAGGAGGGAGCGGGATGATATAGGGGATGTGATCAGGAGGGCAGACATCCCCCCACAATCCGTGCAGGTGCCACGGTGATGATGTAGGACAGCAACCAACTGGGACACTGCAGGGGCGGGCACCGAGCATCGGGCTGAGTGGGATCGTGGGGATGGGGCAGCAGACACGGGGGTTCCTGGGGCTGGACGGGGGAGTGGTTACAGGAGTGGCAGGGGGGGAAAGCCCAACGGCAGGCAGCATGGGGTCAGACACCACAGGGAGGGGAATACACAGGGGAAGCACGGGGGTACACAGGACTCGGCTAGCTAACACAAATAAGAACCCCTAAAACCCAATCCCAGGATGCAACAGAGAGAGGGTCAAAGGCCTTGCTGAAGTTGTGGTAGACAATATCCACTGCCTTTCCTGCATCCACCAGGTGGGTCATCTGGTCATAAAAGCAGATCAAGTTGTTCAGGCAAGACTTGCCTTTACTAAAACCTGTCTGAGTCTGATGCCTTGGTTATACTGTGTGTGTCATGTGATTATGCTGAAGACACCAAGGTCAGGCTGACAGGCCTGCAGTCCCTGGAACCTCTTTCCAGCCCCTCTTGTTGATGTGCATCACTATAGCCACTGTCCTATTGTCTGGGACCTCCTTAGGATGATAAATAATGGAGGGCAGCTTAGCAAGCTCTTCTAGAAGCTCCATCACTTTAGGATGGATCCCATCTGGTCGCATAGACTCGTGAGGATATAAGTGGCTCAGGAGTCACTAACAGTTTCCTCCTGGATTACAGGAGGTCTATTCTGCTCCCTGTTCCTGTCTACCAGTTCAGGAGGACAGTTGTCCTGAGGATAACTGGTTTTAATATTGAAGACTGAGACAAAGAATCATTAAGTATCTCCACCTTTTCCTTTGGTGACTTCATTCCTCTTAATGTCCAATAAAGCATGGAGGAGTTCCTTGCCTCTCCTTTTATTATTAATATATTTATAAAACCATCTTTTATTATCCTTTACAGAAATGGCCAAATTAAGTTCTAATTGAGTTTTTGCCTCTCTAATTGTTTTTCTGACATTCTTAAACACTTCCTGAGCTGCCTGCCTCTTTTCCAAAAGTGATGGAATTACCTGAGTTTCTGCAAAAGATCCAGGTTCAGATAGGCTTGTCTTTTTACCTGCCAGCTCATCTTTCAGCACATAGGGATGACCTGTTACTGCTTCAAGATTTCTTAAAGTATGCCCTTCCTGGGCCTCTGTTTCTAAAGGCTGCTTCTCAAGGAACTTTCCAAATCAGTATCCTGAACAGGACAAAGTCTGCCCTCTGGAAGTTCAGGGTAGAGGTTTTGTTGATGTCCGTCCTTATTTCACTGACTGTATGATTTCATGGTCACTATGCCCAACGTAAACTCCGACTACCATATCTCCCACCAGCCTTTCTCTGTTTGCAAACTGCAGGTCTAGCAGGGCCTCACTCCTAATAGGCTCTTACCAGCTGTGCCAGGAAGTTATTTTCCATGAATTTCAGAAAACTTTCTAGACTGCCTCCTCCCTGCTGTGTTGAGTTTCCAGCAGACGTCCATCAGGTTAAAGTCTCCCACAAGAACAAGGGCTGCTGATGGTGAAACATGAGCCAGCTGCTTATAGAATAATTCATGTCTGCCCTCGATACTACTCCTGCAATATAAGCTGAATTGGTAACCAAATTAAAAGGTTCGCCAAATCTCTCAAATGCCCTTACAACTGCGTCCAACTCAACTACTTGTGGAGAACCCTCTACTATCTTAACATCTGTTTCCCACAGCTGAGTCTTGGGGTCCTTCCAAGTCACCACTGACTTGTGGGATTTTCCTGATGCATCTGTTAATGCTGTCAGGGCTTTGAGTGGTCTTTTACTTTGTATCTCTTTTGGTAATAATTTGAATTCTGTATTGAATAAATGGTGACCTGGGTTCCCAATCTGAATTTGACCGGAGTAGCTATCAAGGGCGAACTGCAAATTTTCATTTTGTCTCAAAAGGTGCTCAAAGGTCTCCTTGATCATCTTCCCTGTTGATGTCTTGATGGGAAGGTGGATACATGTGAAATCACACCCTGGTAACACTTGCAGGCGAGCCCTGACCCGCATGATGAGCTGGGCCATCAGCACCTATGGCCTGGTAATGCTTTTGGACTGGCTGTGGCCAAGGAACGCCCACTCTGTTATTAAGAGGGGATCCTGTTGACCCTTGTCCCACTGAAATATCATCCCATAGAGATGTGGCAACTCACCCAGTACTATGAAGTGGAAAGGCAGCCCTGATTGACAACAATGGGCCTGCCTGCTCACAATGGTGGTCTGGACCTTCTCGAGTGCTGCTCTGGCCTCCTGAGTCAGGGCCCTCGGGGAACCTAAACCGTCATCCCCTCTCTTTCTGTAAACAGATCGAAATGGGGGGACAGATCCCCCGTGGTGAGCCCCAGCAAGGGCCTGATCCAGTTTAAGGACCCACACAGGCGCTGGAGGTCATTCAGCATCCTTGGATTATTATCTGTCTTTATCTGCTGGGGTCTAACCATTCTGTTGTTAATTTCTAGGCCCAGATACTTCCAGGGCGGCAAGCGCTGCACCTTTTCTTTTTGCATCTCAAATCCTGCCCCGACAAAGCCGCAACAGTGTCCTCTAATACTTTTTGCATAACATTATTGTCAGGGGCACAGACTAATACATCATCCATGTAAAGATAGAAAATACAGGATGACCACTTGGCACGCATCAGGGACAGAACTCTGGAGACATACCACTGGCAGACGGTAGGAGAGCATTTAAGGCCCTGTGGCAATTCTTTCCAGTGGTAGCGTCGCATTGGGGCTTTTCTGTTGATGGAGGGCACAGAGAAAGCAAAGTGCGGGGTGTCGGCTGGGTGAAGGGGAATTTGGAAGAAACAGTCCTTTATATCAATCACAGCTGTATTATAATTTTGGGGGTAGCATAGAAGGGGACAGCATACCCGGTTGGAGGGACCTTATATCCTCAATAACATCATTGATTTTTCTCAGGTCGTGGAGGAGGCGCCACCTATCCTTCCTTGGCTTTTTAATAACAAAAACTGGAGAATTCCAGGGGTTGTTAGTTTCTACAATATGACCTAGTTCCTCCTCTACAAGCTTCGTGAGAGCCTTTAATTTCTGCTTACTCAGCTGCCACTGTTCCACCCAGACTGACCGATCCGTGAGCCAATTCAGTTTCTGAGTGGGGTGCTCTTCAGTGGCCGCACCTAAAAACTCTGGGGGGGCCGGAAATTCTAATTTGGGTCCCCACTGGGACATGGCGTCTCTCCCCCACAAGGTAAATTTGCTGTCAATCACGAATGGATGTACTGAGGCCAATAGTCTGTTTGGTCCCTTAATTTGCACTATGCTTTTAGATTGTTTTGCGAATTGAGGCCCGCCTACTCCTAAAACTGGTGTTCCCACACTTTGCAACCCCCATTGTAATGGCCATTTGTGCAGTGGAATAACTGTCACATCTGCTCCGCTGTCCATCATCCCCTGAAGTTGTATTGAATGCCCCCCACACTTAAGGCCGCACCATATGAAGGGTTTTTCCTCTCCCAACTTCTCGGCATAAAAACCTGAGAGTTCCAGATCGTTACACAGGGCACAAGGAATGGGAATTGCCTGTGCAATAATCTGGCCTTTCGGTAGGAAGAAGGCGGGGGGGGGGGGGGTGGTTGACACAGTTTGCTGTGAGATAGAAGACCCTCGGATTAAGTGTGGAAATCACAGAAGGAATCTCTGTCTCAAGTGGAGTGTGTTTTGTGACCCCGACGACGAGGTACCTACAGTTCAGGAGGTCTTCTATCCATTGGGTTTCGCAGCAGCAGATGTGCGATAGAAGCTCTGCATCTGCTATAAAGAACTGCCAGTTCTGAGAATAAAAATGGACAGGGTTAGTGAGTCGAAGCTGATAAGGCTCCCTTTTGTCTGTTGTTGAGAGACAGTTGCTTACTGATGGTACTGTATGATGGATCGCGGCTCCTCTTGCAGCGCCGCGACCTACCTCATTTTTATCTGCATGCGAGGCAGGTCCGTGCTCCCCCTTTAGTTTTTTTGAAATGTGCGGTTCCTCTCCCCCACCCCTCCCACAGCCCCTGGTGGTGCACTCCCTAAAAATGGACATTGGGCTAGAAAATGTCCCTCCCGATTGCAGTGGAAGCACCGCGCTTAGATGGAAACTGCCTTGAAGCTGAGTTCTTTGGAGGTGCGGCAGTCAGGGCGACCACTTAGTCTTGAGGCTTCTTCAATATCTCCTCTGTCATGAGCTGTGCTTTCTATGTGCATTCCTCTATTATTTGATCGAGGGTCAGTGGTGGTGAGACCGGCAATGCTAGGATGATTCTTTTGCACACTTCATTGGCATTTGTGGAGGAAATTTCCAGGACGAGCTTGTCCTGGAGTTCCGGTCCCTCCACACGTCTCTCTACAGCTGCTCTCACTCTGTCTACGAAGTCTATAAAAGGCTCAGCAACAGATTGTTTAATTGTTGTATATAATAACATTGGCTCCTTGGTGGCCATGGCCAGGAGCGCATGCTCTGTTGCACCCCTGGACATGTCCAGCACTGCACTTAGAATCCCCCTAGCCTGCAGCCAGGCTTTGCTCCAGTCTCCCTCACCAATAAGATGGTTTAAACTGATTGATTCTTCTGCAAAATCGAGGCTATGTGGTCCCTCCGAGATCGCCGGGAGGAGATCGCTTGCAAGTCTCTTCCACTTTCTTTCCCATAATTTGTATTCTGATGGAAGGAGCAAGCAGCTCAACAGGCGCTTAAGGTCTGCAGGCACCAGTGTTTTTGATGTCAGAGTTGCTTGTAAAATGCTCCTGAAAAAGGGACTTTTGGAGCCGAAATCTCTTTGCATTTTGCAGATCTCTTTTATAGACTTACTTGTAGGAAAGGGGTTCCCATTTAGGGTTTTCCCCTCCTGTGCTATAGGAGACCGGAGTTAAAAACAGCTGCTCTACTATACAAGCTCCATCCCTTCCCCGGTCCGCATCTCGTGCGCCTTCCGTTTTAACTACTTCCCAAATCAACACAAACAGCTTAATAAAATTATCCTTGACGGAGGGATCCCCAGGTTTGATTCCCTCTGTTAATCTTGCGCCAACTCCCTTCCAAAACTGCTTTTTTCTGACGTCTTCTGCTGAAATTCCCAGGAAGGTAAAAAACAACCATCAGACGAAATTCTTAACCAAACCTTTAGGAACACCTTCACCCCTCTCCTGCAATGTACAACCCTCCCTTAAGATTTTTTTAACTTGGATATAAAATTCTCTCTGGTGAGTGGACAGCGTGGCTTCCATGCTGTTCACTCACACAATCTCACCCACTCGCCGCAGGGAAAGAACAAATAAAAAGAAAAAGGGGCTGAAGTCGCCAGCGGCGGGCCACTCACGCTGTGCACAGCATGTCCCCTATCCTCGGGAGTGTGGCCAGCTCACACCCAGTGAGGGAAGCTTGGCGGCTCCATCCCAGCTGCTGAAAACTTACCCAACTGGCGTGCTTCAGAAATAAAACTGTGGTGAGGGTCCTCGCTCTCAAAGGCGGCTTCTCGTTGTCGTCTGCGACCGGTGAGAAGTTACACCTTCCTCCCTTGTGGGCACAGCAGGACAAAGTCTGCATGCTCCCTCGAGGGCGATGGTGCTTCCACTGACTTAATCCCTAGAGCTGATGCTCTAAGTTTCAGTCCTGTGTGGGGCGCTTCCATGCAGAGATGGCGGTGTCTGCTACAGCTCGGCGGCGTGTCTCTGTGCGACTCCAAAATGCCCTCAGAGTGAGCGCCACCTAGATCCACAGTTGCCTGTCAATCTTCTCACTTCTCCCTGTTTTCTCCTTATTTAGTCCCATCAATCAGGGTTGGTCACTCCTTGTCAGGGTGTCAATCTTGTAACCACCCCCAGCTTCTTCAATAAAGTTCTGTATCAACCACTCCACCTCAGCCTTTCTATTTGTCCCAGGACGTTGTACCCACCTCTGTTATGTTACCATTGGTTGTTATAATCTATGTTGTTTCTCTATCGTTTGTCCCCATTTGGCGAGCCAGGTTTCCACCCCTGTCTGCCCACCCCCTACTTAACCTGTTGCCAGTCTGTTCTCCAGCATTTTGTCACTGCATCTGTCCAGGGAGCATTTTGTTCCGACCACGCATGGGGGGAATAAAACTCTTTGGGCTCACAGACAAAGTGTCCTTCTCTCATC
The DNA here is from genome assembly GCF_024509145.1 of Vidua macroura. Classification (NCBI taxonomy): domain Eukaryota; kingdom Metazoa; phylum Chordata; class Aves; order Passeriformes; family Viduidae; genus Vidua; species Vidua macroura. Next base: position 20,652,280 of record NC_071611.1, read on the forward strand.
TCTTCATCTCATCTCAGCATGTGAAGCTACTAAAGCTGCGTTACCCACGCTGCAGCGCTCAGCACTATCAGGTTGGCAGACACCATAACCCTGGAGTGCCCACTCACGTGGCGGCCACCCGGCCTCACACGGACAGTGCTAGCTGGCTCATTTCATCTGCCTGAGGTCTTGGCAGGTAGCTGCCATATTCATGCACATCTTCATCCTCTTTGGGTGTTCTATGACACTTTGTTAGCCTTCCCCCTGTCTCTTACCCCTAGTCTCTCAACCTTATAATTGCTAGCCTTGAGCACTATACAGTCAAGAATCCTCCCAAATGTACAGAACCACCTCACCTCTTTTTTGTCCCTGGAACTTCTGAGTAGCCAGCCAGTGCAGCACCCCAGTCATGTGAGTCATCCCACCACACTTCCATAATGATGACTATATCATATCTTTCCTGCAGCACAGTGGCCTCCAGCTCCCTCTGTTTGTTATCCATACTGTGTGCATTAGAGTAGATGCACTTCATCTGGGCTATTGATTTTGCCCCTTACTTTGGCTTGTCATCCAGAAGCTCAGCTGTAGCAAGGCTCCTCTCATTCTCTCCCCCCTTCAAACTTAATTGAAAGTCCTCTCAATCAGCCCTGCCAATTAATAGGCTAGGATCCTTTTGCACTTTCTAGACAGGTTAATTCCATTTCTCTCCAGCAGACCTGGTGACATATAAACTGTCCTATAATCAAAAAACTTTCTTTAAGCCACTTACTGATCATAGGGGTTTTTCTATTCCTTTCAGCATTCATCCTTGCTATTAAAGCATCAAGGAGAACATTATCTGTGCTCTGTTCCCTTCATCCAGGCAACTAAGAACCTTCAAGCCTTTTTTGGTTTCCCTTTATCAATTTAGTTGCTGGTAACCTGGACAACCAGCAATGGGTAGAAATCCGTAACCACTGAACTCAGTAGTACAAAGTAATCTTGAAATCAATACAAAATTATGCCGTGTGTTTTTTGTGTTATATCGTTGGGGAAAGAGCATAATTTAGAGACAAAACCAGAATCAAATAAGATTAAGATATTAATACTGTGATAGACTGTTTATTTCACTGAAATACAAAATCTGACTGATTTAGGCAAGTAAAATACAAAATTTCTGTCTTTCTCTTTTCATCATTTGTGAAAATAATACAATTTACTGCAAATATTTCCTCTTGTGTTGATTAACTAACCTTCTCCAGGTTGGGCATGTTAAAATCTGGATCTTGAGAGACCCATCATCAAAACTATAACAGTTTATTTTTATCTGGTAAGAGCAATTAATCAAATCCCTGAATTTTTTTTCTCCTGGGAATCAAGGAAAAAAAAAAGGGCTTAGGTTAATCTCAACAAAACATTCACAATTTTTTCTTTGCATTTACAAAGTATTTTCAATTAAATTTATATATTTTTTAAAAATCTCCTATCCTCAATACAATATATTGTTGCTTCCTAGTGGCAAAGCATTTTCTATCCTTCTCTGTAGAGTTTACTGCGTTTCTTTCCCAGATGAAATACTAAAAGTTATTATTTTTAACACAATTGTAGTTAATAAGTTGTGTAGAAATATAAAATCTTCTCACAAAATTAATGTGTGTCTGTTCTTATAGGATTTTTTTTTCTTCTTGCGTGGCCAGGGAACACAGTATATGTACAGTACTAACAACAGTATATGTACATTTACTAATAACTGTAAGTGTGCTCTAATAGAAAAGGTATATTGCCTATAATGAGGCAATTTTGGAAAAGAAAATAACTCCTTTTGAAAATTATTTTCCCATGGAGGTTGTTTCTATATTCTAATTGCTTATTGCTCAAATGAGATTCAATATTCCTTGAAAGCACGTAAAACTTTTAAAGATATGTGTATAAATAGTTCTATATTTATGACTGGTAGACTCAGAAATCATATTTACTAACTCCTGGAATTGTGTTCTTTGTGGCCCTATTAATGTAGTATGAAAAATGTAGGCTCTTATCTCTAACATAATTGAATTTCTTTTATCAACTGCTCTCAGAAAAGCAGCTTGACCTGCATCTTTGCAGGGTCAGTGATTTTTGAACCTAGTGACTCAACAAAGATTATCAAGCAGGAATATGTAATAGCAGTGTTCACCTAAGATTTGCTTTCTGACACCATCAGTTGGAAAAAAAAATAGATTAAACATATTTGCATTAAAAAGATTTTTCAGGTAGGTCAATGTCAAATGACTTCACAATTTGTTTCCACTTATACCATTCGTTCTTCAGCCTGTATTTTTATACTGTTTTAAACATATAAAGTGAAATTTCATTATTTTTTCTACATTGAGCAAGCTACATAAATTACCCGTAGATACAAAAATAACCAGTCAGGCCTCATTTGTAAAATTATTATTAATGTTATTAAGTAGCAGATACATTATAATGAGAGAGAGTTCCAGAATTCCAAGAATGGCTGGTAAAAGCAGATGATTGTTTTAGTCAGTTGCTGATTCCTCTTGTAAGAAGTGTTGACATTTCTATAATGAAATGCTGTTAGTGAATATCTGTCAGTTAATGTTACTCCTGAGATGCATTGTTGAATTCCAATATGTATTACAGTAAATAATATTTATTGTGAAAAAATGTAAAATTAATACCAGTGGAGCAGTTTTCTTCTACCTAAAAATAACTATTAGAAAAAGATTCTACAGGGAAGATAAAATTTATTTCATGGGCTGATATAGAACTAAATAATCTGTGCATGAAGAAGGAAATAGAATCACAACTTAGAGATTTACTAAGTTGACTATAGCAATTGTATGATTAAAGAAAGGTAGTGCTTTATAAGGGAAGTTAGATTTTAGAGTAAAATGTCAGGACTAATTTAAGACAGTAGACTAAAAATCTTACAATTTTTTTTCTACATATTCTGGATATATTTGAACTTGGAAGGGTCACATGAGCTACTTTTTTCCATGAAGACTTTGGCTATAATTGATATCTCATATATTAATATACATTACATGTGAATCCTTTTCGTATAGATCATCCACGAAAGTCATAATTAGAACACACATAAATTACCACATTTATTAATCAAAGAAGGGAAGGGAATTCCAATGACAGTACTTATACTACCTTTTTGAGGCTAATAGGATGGTCTTCATAGTACAATATATTGTGGGGAAAAAAAAAAAAAAACAAACCAATAATGTTGAAAATGGATTGGTCTATTTATACTAGCACATAGCTTTCCTCCTTTTCCCTTTTTCAAATCAATTGCAAGAGTCAGTTGATGTCAACAGTAATACTTAAGTAAAATATAGCAATTATTTTGTATTGAAGATAAAAGATTTTTTTCAGTTAATAGTGCTCTTGTGATTTTAAATTTTGCTTACATTCAATTTACTGCAGTAACTTCTCTTTAAAAAAAAAATAAGAAAGCATTATCAAAAATCCTTAACAGGAAGAAATCATCACTCAGTATATTAAATTCAAAACAGCAATGAAAGATTAATCTGCATTTTCCATTAGAGAAAACTTCCATAAAAATTCATGGCAATTGCATCAAGACAAGGACTGCTGAATTCACCCATCCTTACCATATCTCAACAGTACAGCAAGAGCATTATTTAGAACACACTCGGTAGATTTTTTTTCTGATGAGTCCTATAAAGATTTCCTTGGCTTAGTTCCCCGAAAGCCTAACCACATATCAAATGCCAAGAATTTCTGGCCCTGCTCCCAGTTATCAGTTTCAGACACTTGGCTAACCTCCCTGACTAGCATGAAGCTTAGACACTGTGCTTTCCCACATGTTCTCATCTGGAATGCAGCCCACACAGATGATGGCAGACTGAACAACCAAGCATGTTTGTAGGAAACACTGAAATGTAGCACAGCTCTCTCCCACAATTCTCTGACAGGGAAGCATGCATAGAAGTATTTCCTCCTTTGTTTAATATGTAGTCTGCCTCATCCTTGCTTGTTTATCTTTTCAGCATGATGACAAGTCCTTTCATTGATTTTTTTTTTTCAACAGACTTTTCCTAGGAAATTTCAGATTTTGATCTTCCATCTTGTCCAAGGAATTTTCCAATCCCAGCCTACTTAAATAATGTGATTTATTTAAGCAAGTATCTAATTGTCAAGAGGGATTACAGTACCAAAAGTTATTTTACATCAGGCATTTTTGCTACATGGAAAGAAGGTTGTGGACAAGACAGGAAACTGAAGAGTCAGGTCCCTTTACCAGAAAAGATGGCTTTGACATTACATGAGCTATAGACCCTTAATCTGCATTAAATAATGTCCTATCTCCAATTTTGATAGGATAGATGCATTCCAAGCACGTTTATTTCAGTGTTTAAGGAAAAATAGGATTATTAAATGATGTAATTTCATTTTTCGTAAATAAAAGATTTGTTCTGACCTTTTGGCCTCCAAAGACGATGTTTCAATCTTAAGCTTTTTTTGCATGATTTTAAAAATTATGACATTGTTTAAATGTAAAGTTTTAAATACCTTACTTTGAAAGCGTTCATTTAAACTTTACCCCATACCTGATTTTGGGTTTGCAAACAATTATTCAGAATTCAGTTTCTCATCACAATCAGGGAAAGAGTGTCCTGCTTGTGCATCATACAGAGTAGTGCAATGACACTGAATATCATTGTACACGGATCTTCTTAATGAGAAGGTACAGTGAGGTTTTAATTTTTAAATGACTGTTTCCTGAATGTTTTTTCAACTAAATCTTCTTTACCTACAACAGAATTGCAGTATTCTCCAATCTGTTCAAGTCTAATTTGGAAGTTTAGGCACATACATATTTTTATGATGTCTACCAAGAACAAAGAAAGTCAGGCTAACAGCCTTCCAGGAATTATGTCTCAAGTCTCCACTTCATTGGCTGCTGGGCTTTAGGTTTTTTCCCCCATTTATTTTTTTCTCAGTGAAAGGACCTTGTATGGCAGCCAAGGATAACCTAAAATGTAATTCTGTTTTGAAATAGTTTCTAATTTTTTTATTTATTATGTCTCCTTGTTAGTCATTCCTACATTCATGCCCCTTTCCATTCTGAGACCTTTCTTCATCTAACAGTGTTACTGGACCACAGGTATTACAGTTGAAGGCTCTGTACTTTGTAAACATTCATTTGTATCCAAGTGTTTTTAAATTCAAAATGTTTTGATTATGAAAATGTTTAAGTTTTGCTGCAGTGTGCTGTTGTACTTTTCTGTGTTCTTTAGAAAAGTAGTTTAGTGTTTTTCCTACTTAAGAAAAAGAGAAAAAAACCTTATATATATTTTTAGTTGAAATCCTAATCAGCTAAGAATTTTATTTATTATTTAGCTCACTTGCAGAATTCAGAAGGGAAACAAAAGATTAAAACTATATTTCCATATGAAACTGGCTCATTTTTAACTCAGACCAAACTGATTTGAATCAGTAAAGCATATAATAATTATAGCCAAGAAAATGCTTTAAATATAAATAGCAATAAATATCCATAGATTACAGTAGTTATCAGTGAAGATGAGACATTCCAATACAAGAAATAAATAATAATGGTTTCAGTATACAGGAATTTCCTTTAATTTTTTATCTTGGTTCTAGATAAGAACTTGTTGACACTTAATTCATTCCAACAAAAAGGCAAAACTAGTGGACTCTGAACTTTTGTTTGCGGCAGAATATGATAAGGTCTGAGAAGAACAAAATTAATTATCAGACTACTCTATAAATGCAGGGAAATTCCATACTCCTCTCTTAGTTTACTATTATGAGCCCCCAAAACAGACAACTAGTACAATTTGAATTAAAAGTTGTCCTTTACAGATCAAGAGAGCCACAGAAATAAGGCTCTTTGTCATGACAGTTCATTTCTCAGGTAAAAAAGGCTGTGGAAAATACAAATTATATATTAGTATCTTAAACTGGTCCATGATTGCGTGACTGGGTGGGATTAAAGCTCCTTTGCCTGAAGTGAAATTTTTCAGCAACATATCTTTTGTTCATAGTAATGTGAATAACTGGCAGTAAGTTATTTCCCTACAGAGACTGACTGGCATACTATGCTATAATTACTAAATATAATATTAGTTCTCTAAATTTTCTCATCTCCTTCTTTTGACCCTTCTAGCTTATTAATTTGTTGCCTATTCAGGTGAAAGATATCCTTTTATTAACACAGAAGGTTATTTCGCTTTTCCCAGCATTAATTTTTTTTTGTAGACCACAAGCATATGAAAGAGTAGCACTTCCAAACTGTCTAGGAATAAATTTTGTCTGCTCCTCCTAAAAGAGACATCATTCTTGAGGCTTAAAGGGGCAAAATCTGTTCCTGCTGCCAGAATTTAACTTTTGTTTATCCTATAGATTTTATTGTTTGGAGAATGTGTTGTATTGACAGCCCTTATTACTGAATTTCCTACTTGTTCATGCACCAGATTTTTATATCATCAGCAGAGATAATTTTTTCTTGCAGCCTTACCCATGCATCAACCACTTCAGACTATCAGACATTTTATCTTTGACTGCCCTTTAATAATTTAGCTAAAAATGTTGCTGGTGGAAAAATGCAAATAGCACAATAAATTTGATTCTGTACTTGAATCCTGCAGTCATTTATGGTTTTCTGGATTTTTGACAAAACAATTACTCATCTACTAACTTATTCAAGTCTGTAGTGCTTTTGACTTGTAGCCTTTTATCTCTCTATGCTCAGTCATTTCCACCCTATAAACTATAACAACACTGGATGATCTTTGAATTCTTCATTGCATCATGACACTGTTCCACAGAGACTGAGACAGCAGTACACTGGAGCACATAAACTAGTTTCTACCATGGCCTAGTGGGGCCACAGATGTCACCTACAGCTCTCAATTTTTTTTAGTTAAGATTTATAAAAGGCATGCAAATTTAAAAAAGTATATTCAAGTAAGTTTTGTGACAAAAATATCAGGTGATGGTAAGTCACTACTTCATAGATTTTAATACATCCTGTCTCATACCATAGGAGCACATAATACAGATCTTTATACAGAATCTCAATATGAAATACTTATAAACAATGCAGTAAAAATGAAACCTACTGTTCAAAGTCACCCCCGAGTTATTATTTTGAAGACCTTGACAAAAATCTTAAAATAAAACAATATTTTAAAATTCTATATCAATTTTTACATTTGGCATAAAAGTTTTCAAATGGGCCAATAAAAGTGAAAAAAAGAAAAAGACATTCCTGAAATCATTAATGAAAATAATAGTTGTTAGACTTCAAAGAGACAGACTTCAAAGAGACAATAACGAAAAATAATTTTAAAACCCCTAAATACAGATTTCAAATATGTTTTTCCCATAAACATATATATCTAGTTGTGCATAATTCTTTTTAGATTTGTAACTTAAATTAACTTTTGTAGATGAAAATCACAGACATCATTCTCTGCACTGGGAAACTGAACAAGTCAATGAGTTTTTGAAGAATTAGGATATGGCTGAATGAATAAGCCTGGAAAAACTTTGCAGTATTTTTCAAGATGACAGAAGGAACTATTGTTTTAAAATACCAGAAATAAGTATTAATAATACAATGGCACAAATTGCATTCCTTAGGTTTTGTACATATTCTTCAAGTTTAATGGTCACAATTCCATAAATAAACTCACTCTTTAAATCTAGAAATGTAACTAGCTAAAATAGCATTCAGTTGAAATTTTACCTAAGCAAAGTGAAATCAAAAAAGATTTACTGGAAATTATTGACAGATGCCATCTTTTTCCTGACCTTTCGGTAAGAATCCTGACTGCAGCCCCCTTCCCAAAAGTTTACTGGGCTGAGTTAGGGTGTTCAGTGGAATCAGTTAAGGTGCTAAGTGGAATGAATAAAGATATTTAGTCAAAGCTTGCCTCCATCACTCATGGGAAACCAGAAGTTTGGGGTGCCCTCCATCTCTGGGGAACTCTTGTCCAGTAAAGTCTGTTTCTGCTGCTCTTGTCTGAGCTGTGTAGCAGATCAATACTGTACCTGTGCCCAGGGTCATATCGCTGCAGTAATGACCCAGCATGAATCCTTGGACACAGCCTTCAATCCTGCTCTCAGCCTTACTTTACCCCAGTAGACTATTTCTGTGTCTGATCCTAACCCTGACTTGCTGCATCTGTGCTCTGGATCAATGTCATAGGATGGTGCCACTCTACAGCCTTGGAGTCACCTTTTGCTCCTGGCTCTCTCCCTATGGGGAGCAGCCAGATCTCTTCCCTGACGTTGTTTTTCAAAGTCTAGGCTAAACATTCATCAAAACTATTTTTATACAAAAGACACAATGAATTTGCTTTCATACCAGGAATTTAATTGTTCTGCTAGCGAGGTAGTGCAATTCCAACTTCTTTGAACTCACAAGAACCACTTCATTGATTCCTTTAAGCTGGTGAAAACAGGAATAATTTTCAATCCTTCTTGGCCTAATTTGAATAAACAATAGTAGTTTTTAACATCAAATAACTGAATTTCAGTAGCTCTTTTTTTAGAAGTAGTGGTGGGGAAAACAACAGCTAACATGTTTTGTTTGTTTGCTGATAGCACTATGTCCAAAATACTGACTAACTATCTTCTGCTTTTTCATTCTGTTGTTGAATTACTTTTTAAATATGAGCTATTTTGTTTGTGTATTTTGCTACATATTACAGTATTTTTTTCTGGAAACTTCTAAAATCATCATGTCACTAAGGTTCATCATGTTGTCTAAGGTTCTATAATTAGATCCTGATTTCCAATATTTTTTTTTCTTTTAGAAGAGAGTGTTTATCAAGAGGTGTTTGCTCTTTTAGTGATTTGTTCTTGTGAGAATTTTAGAGTGCAGTCCCAAGTACAGCTCAAGAAAGAATCACGCATTAAATGGAACATAAAAATATCTACCAAAAATAACAAATTGCATTGGAAAAGATCCCTTTTGTCATCCTTTTTAGATGCAAGTATTCGGGAGTGAAGTAGGCACAGGGATGTGACAAACACAGTATTATATTTGAGCTGGAAATAACTTGAGACTGCAAAGAAGTGAATCAGCTGTAAATGAGCATCATGTTAGTAAACCTGATCAAAGAACAAGGAAAAATTTAAAACGTGAGACACCTGACGCAGTTCTCTCAGATGCCTTGTGAGTGCTTTGTAGCAATATTAGCTCACAGAAAGGACTGTGCTCTGCTGAGGCCAACAAGTTAATTTGTGAACTCGATCAGTTCTTGATCACAAATACAGTTTTCTGACAATGGGCTCTTGGGCATCAGACACTTGTTTAGGCAAAGTAAAAGAAGTGCAGGTTTGGGCAGGCACATCAGGGTCCTGAGACCCTGCACTGCAAGATCAGTAGAGAGCCTGTGGCCTTTCTACCACTAGCAGAAATCATGTATGCTGAACTACAGTTTCAACTTGAATTAGGTGTCATTATGATATCTGAAAAGAAAAAGGTTTATTGCACATGGTTTCTTAAAAAAAGAAATAATTGGGCAATAGTGCAATTGTGCAATAATTGTGCATTGAGAACAATATTAACAGTATTAATGATAATAATAACAACAAGAACAATAGTAAGCTTGTAAAGTATATTGATTATGATCTTTGCACTATTTACTTATGACAACTGGAATAAAGGGGACCTTGAAAGTTTTCCCATACAACCTGGCTGATATATGCAGACAATTTCTTGTCTCAAGAACAAATAAAATACTAAATTTGAAATAAATAAAAATAGGTATATTTGGTCAAGACAGAAATGCAAAAGTAAAGCCATTTTTTAGTGATAGATTATTAAAAACAGTAAGAAGGGCTAAAAAGATTTTTGTATAGATAGTCTCATTACTGAGGTGAATGAAACTGGAACAGATAAAAGTACCTAAGAATCTGTTGGCTGAAGAGTGGTAGTTTTGGTTTGGCTTGTCTTGATCTGGTTTGTTTTAGTTTTGTTCCCTTCCCAGCTCCTCGTCCTCCTTTAGATTAATTATTTTGGATGCCAGGATTCTGAAAGGTGTGAGAGAGGTTCTAAAAATGTAACTAATACGATTAGGCTTAAAAAGTCCTGGCTGACTCTGTTTTCATTTCAATGGTACAGCCAACTGTGTAGGCATGTTGTAGAATCTGATAACATTTTATAGGAGCGATAAGAAGGAAATAGCATGTGAATCTGATTTATGATGCAAATTTTAACAAATACTTGAACAAATTTGTTCAACATAAAGTGCTTTGAGACTAAGACCCTGAGGAATATTTATTTTTTTAGTTTTATGTAGTGAAGCAGATTTGAGTTTTACTTAACAAGCAGAATTGCATTTGAATTGCTTTAGGAAAAAAATCAGGTTTGAACTCTTTATTACTAGTAATTTAAAGTGTTCAGAAGTGAACCAGTTTAAGAGGATAATGTTCAACACAGAAAGCTGAGTTTTGCATTGTGTAAGATATGGAATTTATAGATTGTGGAAAAGCCTAGGGCAAGTGTGCTTTTTAAGATCTGATATGGTACAACATAGTCCCAGAGTCTTTGCTGAACATCTGAATTTAGTATTAACAGTGTGTTTACTCTTTAGGTTTTGATTGTGTAATCACAAAGAATCTGCAATTTGTAAGCATAAGACCTTCAAGTATATTGAAGATTAATAGTAAGGTTTACACCAATCTTCTATATTGAATAAAAAGATTTCATTATCTGCTACTTGGATTACTAAGAATATATTATGATAGGTGAGAAATGACTCAATTAATTGAATCAACAGTGAGCTTTTTTATTAATTAAAGAACCACTGTCAAAATAAGGGAGGAGAAATATTGCACCTCTTTAAACTGTTTCAGTTATAGTTTCTCAATTTAGTGAAGATATTTGACTTCTCACATTATTTTTCCTGTATGTTCAAATGCAAATAGTATGCAATCTGTAATACCATAGCCATGATAGCATTGACAATTAGATTATGCATAGAAAATACTCCTAAAGAATTACATTAGATACAAAACTAGATTTAGTGCAGAATCTGAATAGCTGAATGCCTGCAAGCCTATAAAATCTAATACTATATTATCTTTTGACTAAATTTTATTATGTCTGACAAAAGGTTTTATCTCCTTTTTGTTTCTTCATCCATTATTAAAAAATAAAATAAAATAAAAAGATTTAATTTTTTGGTTTTTGTAGATAATTTCGTGGCTTAGTAAACCTATATTAAGAATGTCAGTCTCATACTAACAACAAACTTGATTATTTGGACTCCATATATTGCAGTAATCTCCCATCTTCTAAATCAAACCAATAAAATATCTCAAAACTTTTTGCTGTATGTTCCTAAACAAGGAACAGTAGAATCTGGTGTTTGTGGCTATTCATCTAGTCTACTGACTATTCAATCTGCATCATAGCAAGCTCTTCCCTTGCTGTATAAATAGCTTCAATTACTTTTGATCAAGTTATTACCAAATGAAGCCATAAAGAAGGTTTTGAAAACAGTTTATTACACCTACCATATTAGGAGAACCATAAGATTGAAAACTAGCTCTTCCTTTAGGATAGAAGAAACCAGAGCAGGACATCACCCAGTTGTATGGGGATAAGGGCAGACTGAGTTCTAGCTATCATATTAGACCTCAGGTGAGTGTCAGGATTGGTCCTGGTGATTGTAGCCAAGGTTAAACACAGGCCCATGATGATGGGATGACTGAAAAAACTTCATCAATATTTTATCATTAACAAGGAAAAAAGTGTCACTTAAGTAAATCTGCTCTTCATATAGTATTGTTAGAGAACTTTTTTGGCTTAGGAAGAAATGATCCTTTCCAGCATAAATTTTATATTCAAGGTAAATTATAAAGGACCACATGCTAGGCAAGTCTAGTTGTCAGTTCCCTGATGATAGAATACATAACAGTTATTTGAACAGGTGTTACTCCAGATCACATCTTCCATACAGCCTCTCCATGGGTAATACATTCACCATTCCCTAGTTCTTGGAAGCAGACAGCAGCTATTCTGATTTAAACTACTGTAGCTTTTTAGAGTCTTTGTATGTGTTTCCAGTAGCCAATTTTGGTTCCCGGATTCATTCACAGAAACAGAGAAAGTAGGATAACTAATACCAAAAAATGCTAGAAATAAGCCAGAGACCTTTATGCCTAGTGTTGTTGAATAAATTAAAATCTCTTCAATCATATCTTTTGTTAAAGTAGATTTTTTTTCAGAGTGAAGGGTAAGAAAGATAGTCTTAAATTTATAAATTGCAGATATTTGGATTTCTGTATTTTTTCTGGAGCTATGACAAAAATAATGAGTGATGTGTGAAGCTTAAAAATGAGATCCATTTACGTGATTTTTGAACATGGATTAATGCCACTCTTTAAAATTATTTAAATAGCATAACCATTCTTTATCCAGGGATAACAGATGCAGGAAGAAGGATTTCTGAAATAAAATCAGAATGTATTACTAATCACATCCTTTCTTGATAATGCCTTTCTTTTCTATTGAACAAGCTTTTTACAATATTTATCAAGCAAAAGGGAAGTTAGAGCACACCTGATACATTTGGCCAGATTGCACTAGTACATTTCAGACACGTGCTTTATAAACTAAAGACAATGGTAAGCAGATTGTATTGAATTGGTTTGGATAGATAGTGAGTGGATGATGAACAGTATATTCAGGAGAACAGTAAAGCTCTGATTGATCCTGTCCTTGCACAACCAACTTGGGATCTTTCCCTGACATTCACTAAGGTTACTTGTTTGGATTATCTTGGCATATAGATCAGAAGCACAGGAGTTGAATTTTACATGAAACTTTAAGCATCATCCATAGGAAATCCCAGAAAACCCAAACACATTAATTGTTTGAAGCCAAATAAAGAAAAAAGGAATAAATTAGGACTTTAGAACTTCTAAAGCCTAAAACCTTTTTTTCAAATCCCGAAACCTACTAAATATTATTTTTGCCAGTGTTGATTGATAGAAAGTTTTAGATCAATCCAACAGTGCAGAGTTTTTGGATCTGTTGGATTTGCCTTGACTCAGCCTGATTTTATCTTGCTTTAGCAAATGTCTAGAAGCCAAGAAATGATTGCCAAACATTTTGGAGCTGCAGTTCTGTGAGTTTCATCAGGTCAAGTCAGATCATGAGTTTCTGTGAGTTTCATGATGCCTTATATCATCATCCTCATCATCATCATAATCATCATCACTCTAATTTCTGAAAATTTGCCAGTTTGATATCTTCATTTAGGTCATAAAATATAAAAAAAAGTTGTTTATCTGAAGTATCTATCTTAAACTTATGCAACCACATTTTAGGTAACATTGACTGTCAGAACATTTGGATACATGTATCAGCTGACAGCTTTTTAGGACTAAACAGAATCATTGTTAGGTAAAAAAGATGTCACAAGGAGTCATCAGGGATATTTACTGAGATTAACTTTTTAGTCATCTTATGTGGCTTACAATTTCTGCAGCTTTGGTTTTTCTCGCCCCAGTCTTGGGGCGGCTCAGAAGCCCAGCTAGCGCTGCCTTTTGGTGAGACTGGGGCTGCCGCGTGTGCGGAGCTCTAAGGCTGAACCTCCGCATGGGTTTGCCGAATGCTGAGAGGAGACAAAGGGACGAGGGAGGCACACCTTGTCCTGCATGGCTGGAGAATGTTTATTTCCTGTGTGACCGCTGCGGTGGCTGGAGCGGCGTCTCTGAGCACATGCACGGACAAAATGGCGCCAGGACAAAGGAGGCATGGGGTTAAGTAGGGGGCGGGCAGATGGGGCGGAAGCCCCCCTCTCCCCATGGGGACAGACAACAGGGGAGTGACGTGGACCGTGGCAGCCTACGGGAACATAACAGAGGTGGGTACGGGGTTCTGGGACAAGGAATACAAGGAATACAAGGATGGGGTGACTGTCACAGAACCTTCAGGAATGAACAGGGGGTGGCTACAAGACTGACATGGGAAAGCTCCAATGGTAAGTGACTCAGAGTGAACTATTGTGAGGGGAAAATGGGGGTACATAGAACCGACTAATTAACATTTATTGAAACCCCTAACTGAACCAGCCGGCATGCAACAAATTACTACATTACTCCCTTTCAATGTCTGGCAGTCTTCTTAAAAAAGCCTTTAATTAATAGTGTTGCTATAGTAATACATAAATTTATATAGATATGCATATATGCTAATATTCCTCACTTTAAATTCCTTCTTGCTTGGATTTTACATATGCCTCAGAAGAAACACATATTCATATAACACATACCACATATATCCTTTGTTTCTCACACAGGTAGACAGAGAAGAAAAATAGCATGTGTTGTGTTTGGTAGAAGAAAAAATCAGAAAACATGATCCACTTTAAAGCAGTCAACATTGCATAGAGGGAGGTAGTACCTAATTCCATTTTTAAATCAAAGGTGTAACTTTTATCTTTAAGCAGAAAAAAAAAATTCCGCTTTCAAAATTTAATAGTGATTTGAATGTTAGTAGTCTTTCCCTTATTAAGCTGTGTTTGCTAGGGTTTACAGGGTAACAGCTTCTAGAAGAATCAAGGAAACCCTACTAAATACATGACTTTTCTAGTAATCAGACTCTGTGAACTATATTCCCTCGAGTTCCTTGTTTTTATTGCCTCCATTCCAACCTTGACAAAATGCAATTTGCAAAAAAATGCAAAAAACAGGCGGTTGTCTCTGCTTTAAGTGGGGAACTGGACTAAGAAAATCACTCCCATAGTCCCTATCTGAATTATTCATGATTCTATGGCTTTGTGATAGAAAAACATTTACAGCTGTCCTTGCCTCATGACATACTGCATATCAGCACATCAGAAGACAATTTGGTCAAACAGTTCCTCCAAGTGCACTACTAGATCTTCTTTTTCACCTCTGGAATTAACTTATGTGTTGTAGTGGTTTTTGTTGTTGGGGGTTTTTAAATTTAATGAATATTATCTTAAAAATCACATTAGAAAATAAATGTGATCTAAGTAGGGATTTGGCAGTATGCTGAAACTGTATGTGAAGTTTCTCTTTTTCCCTTCTTCCTCTGATTTGAAAGTATTTGTGGTCTCTGCAGCTACCTTATCTATTATATTTTTCACAGACTTCATTGCTTCAGCCAACTCTGAATCTGGCTCTAAGGTTACAGTTTAAGACTGGTAGAGAAATTTCTGAATTCACTCCTTTTTACCCTGAGAAGTATTTATAAGCAGTTTGGTCACCATTGAGATTGTAATAATAAGGGTCTGTAGTATCAAAATGAAGTAAAGTTGTATTTTTTTTTTTTTTTACCATCTAGCGGTTTCTAGTATTTTCTGTCATTTTCCTGCCATATGCATTAATTTCTCCATGTCCTATTAAAAAATAGGACAACTTATTTAAGAAATACCAAACTGCAGCATACATGAATGGTGATTATTCACTCAGCCATGAGTTTTAAGGACAGATCTGTTTGTCAGGGATGGAAGACAGAGCTTTCATTCTGAAAATAGAACCAAGCGACCCTTAAAATTCAAGACCTCTGAAGATTAAGTTGTCTAGCTTAATCAGAAAGATTATTGAGGGATGTATTCTACATGAATATATATGTATATGCACACTACTGTAATTGAAAGGAGAGGACAGCTGTTTAGCTTTGAAGACAAAATGATAAAACCAGTTATTGAGACCCAACTTTTAGACAGGTATTAGATTTAGAAAAAAATATTCTAGTTGAGATATTTAAATAATATCAGAGTAATACAACTTTCAATCCTTTGATAACACAACTATTTCAAAGGTATACTTCACTCCAGAGAATTTTATAACCTCTGAGCATAGTTTTAACAAACATAGGACTGCTTTTGTTCATTTGGACAATGATGTATTTAATTTTCTGATTCCTCATTTTCCTCCTCCTTCTCCTCCTTCTCATCCTGCTCATCATCATCATCATCATCATCCTCATCATCATCATCTTTCAAGACTACTGGGGAAAACAAAATTTAATGCATTGACATTTTAATGTTCTTTGTACTTGCATCTATACATTAAACCAGGAACAAAATGAAATTTCATGCTTCAAAGCTTTAGCCAGCCATCAGCAAAGTGAAGGAGTACATTGTCTTGATGAGTAATTGGTTAGATATATTATTTCAGCTCCTCCTCTAAAGAATCAGAGACTATAGCTGCAACTACAGACTGGAAGAAAATATAGATAAAAAGACACTTAAAAATATTTTTAGCTGCTGACATAATCAAGGTCATGCTGACCACCGGACTTTTATTAGAGTAGCAAATTTTCCGTAATAAGTCTGATAGGGAGTTTGGGAGATTTTTGTCAACTTTTTAATTTTCTTTACAGCAAAATGAGTAGATAGAGGTCTTGAAATGACATAATGTGAAAATAATTTTTCAGCTTCTAAATTTTATGATCAGAATAAATCACTTCTTGACAAGAAATGGCAAAACCTAGCTGAGTTTTGTTTGACTTATGTGTGTGTATTTCAGATAATAAAATCCTTTCAATATTGAAATCGTGGAGAAGAAGAACACATATAGCCTCCCTTGATGTCATGACCTACTCAGGGAGAAGTGAATACAATCATTATCCCTATGTACTCTAACAAAGGGAAGATACCAACTCTGGCAGCACTCAGATCAAAAGGCTGACCGTTGTCATGGTTGACCTTGGATTGCTGCCATATCCCCACCCAGCCAATCACTCACTTCCTGTCTTTATCAGAACAGAAAGAGAAAATAAGATTGAAAATTCTTGTCATCTGTTAATGTCTCTACACTCTTTATGGGGATATATAGCAGAAATATATATCAGAAATATAGCACTCTAGAAAATGACCTTGTTAAAGTTACATAAATAAAATAAACAAGTGAAGTCCAGATTAATGATTATGCATTTAAGATTAAAAAAAACCAATGTGGAATATCTATACCATTTGCTACAGTGTAGCAAACATTGTATCTATGAAATTAAATAAAATCATTACTTTGTAGTTCTAGTTAGATAAGAATATAATGAACCTCAAGGAAATCTAAGTAGTTAACTTTACCTAGCATCCTGCATTTATAACACAGCTCCAGCATGGGTCATTCCCATGGGGTACAGTCCTTCAGGAACAGACTGGTCCAACATGAGTCCCCCATGGGCTGTAGGTCTTATGAGAAAATATGCTGCCACTTGGGCTCTTCACATTCTCCTATGTGGACTTTCCACAATCCACAACTTCCATTAGGACATGTTTTTCTATAATGTGGAGAGCTCTATGGCCTACAGTGTTGCTATCTTCTCCAGCGTGGTCTTCCATGGGCTGTCAGAAAACAATCTGATTCTCCACAGTCTTCATGGGCTGCAGAGGAATCCCTACTCCAGTACCAGGAGCACATCTTTCTTCCTTCTCCCCTGATCTTACTGTCCATAAGTTGTTTCTCTCACATTTTTTCTCATTCTTGTCTCACAGCTGTGACACAGTATATGTTGCCTTTTCTGAGATATATGTTATCAGAGAAGCAAAATCTTCTTTGTTGATGCATTAAGCTATGTCCTGCAGTGGATCCATTTTGGAGCTGCCTAGAACTTTATCTGTCTCACATTGTGAAAGTTCCTACTCTCACAGAAAACACCCTTCATTCTCTCCTCCCCAGTATCTTGCCACAACAGGCAGAAAATATAGGTTTATAATTAGGACTCTTGCATTATCATGAAAAAATATTTAAAAACATAATGCAAATCTCTCTCTATAAACCCATAGTTGATTATGATTTCAAATAGTTAGTAGACTACTGCAGTCTTGGAACAGGCAGAGATGTTGGAATCTGTACTCAGAAATCAGCTGTTATAATTCCACACTGCTTTAGAAGATGCCTTTGCTTTTATTTTTAAAATAAAAAGCCATTACTTTTCTAGCATAAATCAGAATGTGAGAATCTCAGTCACTTTAAGTTCTGAAGTCAGGATCAATGTTTTTATTAACACTTTGCAGTCTCTGAATATATGTTAGAGATTTGCTGTCTCTGCATTTGCCCTGTATTTTTGTGAAGTTTCTTGTTATCTCAAGCATGTCATCACTTGCAGTATAAGGATTTGCAGTCTTAATATAATAACTTGCAATCTTACCTAAAAGATACTGCAGCTGATGAAAACCTTCTTATTAGGTCAAGAAAGCCTGGAAAATTTGTTCTGAGAGGCCAGTAAAATAGAGAGTATGATGCCAAACTTACAACTTTGAGGGCAGCAGGAGACTAATATGCTTATTCACTCTTGAAAGCATGATAGGCTAAAATAGATTCATTATGATTCTTTCCACAAGGAGAATCAAGGTATAAAGGTATATGAATTTTTGCTGATAAATAGAGTTTTTATAAAAGTACAGTGATTAATATTATAAAGAAGAAATAGGAAATTCTGTCATGGATTGCAGTGTTTCGTAATGCAAATATCATAAACGGATGTTATGAATAAAAATTCTTAAATTCGTGTGACATGTAAAAATTTATGTAGGTTTATGTTTCTGTTCTTTTTGTGTGTGTGTTAATATTGTCAGTTAAAATTTATGTTGTACACTTAGAAATAGAACTGTGGTGCTCAAGTACTAGCAGAAATTAAGTGTATTTTAATATTGTTCTAACTTCTGTACTTTTTCTGTGCCATGCTTTTAGTTTAGTTATATTCTTGGTAAAAACTTAAAAATGTAATCTACACAAAACTTGAAGAACTAAAAAGGTTTCATTTGAGAACACACTTTTATTTTTGTTCTCTTTTTTTTTTTGTTTTTTGCTTGTTTTATTTGTTTCTAAATTGTATGGCTATGTCTGTAGGATATTATTCAATGGAAAATGTTTTGACATCTTTAACTAAAGAGAGATATTAAGCTCTCGAATGTAAAAATATTGCATCACTGGGAAAGCAAAAATTACTCTAAAAGGGTATCACTTTCAGGCACAGAAATTTTATGTAACATACGTGTTCATTACTTTGCTTTATTAATTTGATGTCATTTTTTCTATTAATTTAATAATGTTTCCATATTTATAATTAAAGATAATAGAAACATTAACTGTCTCCATATAAATATATCTGCAAATTACAAATGGAGGTAAAATATGTGGAATAAATGAAATTTCAGAGTTAGAAAGGCTTATGTAATTGTAAAAGTGGATTAGTTGTTAAACATACAGACTGTATAATGTAGGGCCATATCCCACACGTGTGAATGAAAGGACATAGAATAAAGGATTTAATTTTTTTAAAGGGAAGTTCTCATCATCTTATGTACCCACCTTTTCTGTCCAAAGAATTAAGCAAAAGCTTACTGAACTCTGTAGTATTTATGGAAGCTAAAATAATATAATGTAATTTTTATAAAGAATTTGCCTTTTAATCTATTTTACACTACTAAGGATAACTTGTGTATTATTTTCCCTTTTTCAGAAATCATGAATATCACATAAACATTGGAAATGTTCACTGGTGTGTTATTTCTGTGATGTCTGAGGCAGGACTTCATATTATGTCTTGTGATTTTAAAAAGAAATTTTCAAACAAGGTATAATATCCATGTCCCAAATAGCATCTAGCATATGTGAAATCTTCCACCCTATACTCCTTTGAACAAAGGCTTTTGTGCCAGAATCTTGTAATTTTTTTTCTATCATCTATCAACTCATCTAATAAGAAATGTTACTTCTCCTCATAAGCTTTCCTTTAATGTCTAGCTTTTGTCTTTTTAGAGCAGTGTCATAGGTCTGAATTGAATACACTGGAATTAATTGTGACCAGAAGACCATATGTAAACATCAATGCTGAAGCTTAACCTTTTTTCTAACACTGTCAACTATATATTGGCATCTGGCTTTCGCAATTTGTTTTCTGAGAAAATGTAAATGTTTCAGGCCTGCTAGCAGGGAATTTCAGCATACATCATAGAAGAGAGAAGAAGTAATGCTCAGTGCTCTGTTAGTTAGTAGCTAACAGAAGTAGCAGACAGCCCAAAGTGTCATGCTTATCTGTTACTTTCATTCAGGAGCCAAAGTGATATTTCCTTCTGTTCCCAACTGATAACAAGTGCAAAATACAGGCAAAAATAACTTTGTGCCAACTGCATCCCTATTGAAAAAAAAAAAAAAAAAAGAAAAACCAACTCCTGGGCTGATTGTTAAGATGTTGAAAGTGTTCATAGGTTTGCTGACACTGAAATGTGTAGAAGTGGAACTAAGGGAAGGGGAAACTGAGTTCTGGGGAAAAAAAGAGAAGAGAAGCCAAGAAAAAACAGGAAAAGATTAAGTAGATTGAAAGAAATCAATTTTAATTTAAAATTTAGCAAGGAAAATACATTCTGACAGGAAGTAGCTTTTGCTTCACTGGAATTGAAAATGTGTACCCAATTTGTTTCCCTACAGCAGCTGAAGTGTGGGAGAAAAATCTCAGGATTCTGCTGCACAAGTTTGTTTCCCAATTTCAAGTTAGGAGTAAGAAAAGAGAAGAGGTTTTTACCTCTTAACCTCTGGTGATGATTCAGTGATTAGTTAATTATTATAGGTCTCCTGCGCTCCTCTGCCTTGGAGAATTCCAGACTAGAGGTGTTGTTTTCAAGATGTAACTTGTGATGGCATATACAGCAAAGTGAATTTATCTTTGAAGTACTTTGGAGAGATTTCATTCTCAGTTGCACATAATACTCATTTACCCTTGCAGTCTAAAAGTATCAAGAAGACATGGTTATAATTCCTCTGTACTTTTCTTTTGGAATTATTGTTGGTTTCTGACAAAGTCTTCAAACACTTTTGGAATACTGCCTGTGAATAATTGTTTTGAAATTCAAAAATATTATAGGAGTTGTAACAAAAGCCCTTTTCCAGTTCTGTACTGATAGTTATTTGTGGTCAAATCTGTAAGCATTTTCAATTAAATTTCTCTGAACAGATGATTTATGTATAAACAACTTCCACTAAAGCTTGTACTGAAGGAGCAACTACAAAAGGGTTTCTAAGAGAATGACTTTACTAATGGTGTGAGTCTGGAGCTGCAAAGTGTTTCTGGAATAATGCTTCTGGAATAGACTTTTTATTTCTTGGAATTATATATATGTCTAAGATTAGGAATTTGTTTCTTTATATTAGAATTAGAACATAGTAAAAGGAGCTTTCAGCTGTTAGGAAATCACATATTAATTTTATAAGATTATTTCAATTGTTTTGAATTAATTAATTATTTAAGCAATTAGACAACAGGAAAAGTGTTACCGATTTTTTTTTTTAAGTCAGAGCATAGTTATTTTTCTTATGAAATAAAGATGTACAATTTGCTTTCAATAAAATAACATTAATTCATAACATAATGTCAGGATGTGACAAGGTCTAGTTCTCCTAAATGTTTACACTCTAAATGAAAGGCCATAAATTTGTCAGATGTGCAGCGCCTCTCCAGCCAATATTTATATACAGCATTGAATAACTAGCTATATACTATTACTCCATCTTCTTGTAGAGTCTTTTTATAACCTATCATTTCCTCATAAGCTGTATATCCTTTACAGGAAGAAATGTTGATGGAGAAAGATCTGAAATTTTCTAAGCCACCTGTGATTTTCTGAACACTGCTATTCTGTCCATATTGCTAACATTGTATGAAAGCTCACTATTAAATTGTTTTAAGTCAGTGAGTTTCTGAAAAATTTGTTGGCTGTAGAAATTTATTCATTGTGTTGCAATACAGCTGAGAGCTGTAATATGTTTGGTTTTCTTTGGTTGGAAGGACAGAAATACCATATGGTCACAAGACAACAAAATTACTGAATATTTACATGTTCTAGGTGCAATAAATGTCTGATTTTCCCACTGTGTTCTCCCACATATTTTCATTAATATCTCTGTCCCTTCAGATATCTCTTTGTTGCCATGCTGCTACTGGTTGACCTTCTTCTGCCTGCAAATAGCTTTCATGAAAAGTGATAGTATAATTTTTTTCCCCAGGAATTTAAGTTAAACTGATTGGGCTAAGATTTTCAGAACTTTCTTTCCCCCATCTTCTTGTAGATTGATATTTATATTATAACATATTATATCATATTATATCACATCACATTATATTACATTACATTACATTACATTACATTACATTATTAGTTGCTCTTTCAGTCAGTTAGGACTTCTCATCTTCATTTCCTTCCAAAGGTGACAGAGAGCAGTTTAAAATTGAGATACCTTTTCTTTAACCTTTTCTTTTATAAATAATTTTGTCATAAATTTGAAGTCTACAGTCCCTAATAAGAAGAAACGGAAAAAAGAAATGGTACTTTAAGATCAAAATAAAACTGAAACTTTGTTATTTAGATACCACATTAAACTACTTTGCTCTGAAACACTTCTATTTGCTACTGCTGAATTTACTGACTAATTTCTTCAGCATCAACAATTTGAAATGCATACATATATGAATAAATATATATGTGAATAAATATACACTAAATAAATTATTATTTAGAACACTTATTTATATGTATATTGTATCACATGATCAAGGAGAAATTCAAAGAGTGAAACTGTCTATGCTTCTATCCTTTGTGTAACTGTTTTGATGACCCCCCTAATGAGACAGGATAAGATAATATAATAAATATAATACATATAATAATATAATATTAAATATAATAAATATAATAAATGTCTTATTGCACTTGGAAGACAGGGAAGAAAAATAGTAACTGACACTGTATTTCATTCCAGGTGGGAGTAAAAAGCAACTATTTTCCTCACCATTTACAATGCAGTTAAGAATTTGACTGACAGAATGTTGGCACCAGCTGTGGTAGAACTGATCAGCCTCAACTCCAAGTAAGTGATGTCACACATTTGGAGATTCATTTCAGACTAAATTTACAAAGCCTGCTATCAGAAAGTAATGATAAATTATTATAAAACATAAATATAAACATGAAATGGGGGAAATATTCAATGATTAACAAAATGTAGACAAAATATAGTCTGTTGATATAGAAGAAAAACTGGTGGGAAAAAAAAAAAACTAAGTAAGAATATTTGGGTCCTAACTAAATTAACCTTACTTCCCACTGCATTTCTCATGGGAGACAATTGTGGGTGAAGGACAGAGTAAGAAGCATTGGTGGTCCAAAAATTATCTCTGAGGGAGATCTACATGTTATCCTTCACATGGTGAAGGTGACAGCAGTGCTACAGTCATGCACACAGGAATTATGCACACACATTAAAGTGTGCCTCTCATCCTTCTAGCCTTAGATTTCTAACATTCATGGACACCAGTATCTCAGTGCTACCTAGAGTTTTGTTTTCTTTCCTAATAGAAGTTGAAAAATTCCTATTTTATTATAGCTAGTAGGGAATTGTGGAGAAGATAAAAGGCAGGATGGTTTTCAGTTTGTTGGATCTGCTTTTTACTGACAATATAATTTCTCAGTGAAAATCTATTTTCCTCTTTGAAAACTGCTAAGAAACCTGGATGATACCAGCCTAGGAAAAGAAGAAAAGGGTGAACAATAGAAAGGGAAGAAGAAAGAAATAGGTGGTAAAAGCAGAGTATTAATGCAATATGTTCATTTATCAGAGAGAAATAAAAGATACGCTACTGTAAAATTGCTGAATGTCTGAAAATGTGTTGGTGTCACTGCAAGACAAACAACTAGCTCACATTATTGGAATACTTGAAAGTTTGAAAACTGCTCAAAGCGTATATATTTAGAGCTATTTGCATAGACATAGTCTAAAAGAGAAGCTAAATTCTTTTCATTGTCAGAATTTGTCTTGGATCATCAATTGCTTTACTGATTATTAGAAATACTGACAAACTTGAATGTATGTTTGTATTCTTGGTCCACTGCTAGCCAAACCTAGGTAGGTTATCACTAATATACAGTATTTGCTACATTAAAGAATAGAAATAGGACTCTTGACAGGTTTTCAAATGTATTGAATAAAGTGTGTTAATATTTGTTAGTAGCTACTGAAAAAGACGAATCCTAGCAAGAACTTACACTAAAAAACCCTGAGACTTTGAGAAGGTGAGTTCTTTGTAATTATCTAATTAATGACAAGATGAAGCAACTAATGAGCAACACCCCATATGATTTAGATATATCTTTGCCAAAAGTCACTCTTGAATAGAATCTATACTTACAGAGGGGAAAGATCTCAAGCTAGGGTATAATCACCTTGTGACCATTGCTTAGGTATCCTGGAGACTGCTAAGTATACCTATATGTATACATATATTAAATATACATAACTTTTCTAGTTGTCAACTTATAAATTTCTTGTAAAAACATTTCAGTTCTTGTGAATGGAGCAGATAGGGTTTTTTAAAAAAATTATGTTAAAAGTGAAATATTATAAACAAATAATTTTCTTCTGTTTTCTGGCACAAATCAGTCATTAGTGGTATAACAAGTAAGAATATTTTTAAAAGTCATTTACTCAATATTTCAATATTCTAAGGTCAGACAAAGAAATCAAAAGTTTATGCAGTTTATGCAAAGAAATCAAAAGTTTATGTTCTCAAGCAGCAAAAATATTTTACTTCTTAGACACATCTATAATAAGCAGAAGCAATGTGGAAGTATAATGGATGTTATCTATTTCTTCAATCATATGAAAGGTGAAATTAGCACCAGTACTTCTGTATCAATACACAAAACTTTACTAAATATTTCATCCATTCTATTTGCAACCTGATCCTAAAATTCTGTGTCTCACAAACTCAAAATATTTCTCATGTGTGAGAAAAATTTATGGAATTATCATAGTTAATACACAAAGTGATGAATAAAAGCAAACCTCAACACTCTGATGAGGAATTTGTATGGTATACACATCTCTTTGAGGTCATAGTTATTTATTTTATTTAATTGTTATTTTAAATTGAAATTAATAATTTAGAACTATCACAATAATCATGTATGACAGATAAGTAGCATCTTATATTTTAACACCTGCTATATGAACTGTAGAACAGAGGTGGCTCTAGATCAAAGATTCATTATTTAACAAGTTTGGTCAAATCCATGTCTGTGCAAATCATACCTATCCAATGTGATAGCCTTGATGAGAAGACAGTAGAGAGGCAAAGATGCCTGCACTTGATTACCCTGACTTCACGAAGTCCTTTGATGCAGCTTTCATAGTACCTTTATTACCAGGTAGGTGATGACATGAACCAGATAAGCAACCTACAGTGTGACAGCGGCCTGGACTGCTAGTCTTACTGTTGTGATCCATAAGAAAAAGTCCAGCTAGTGACCAGAAAGCTGTACTTTCTGTCTAGGATAAATACGAAGACTAATAATGTTTAATGTTCTTCATTAATAGCCTGAATAGTGGTGCAGATTTCACTCTCATCATGCTTGCAGAAGATCCAAAATGTTCATGAAGAGATAAACATAGTAGGAGTTTGGGCTTCTGCAGAGACAAATGAAGTGACTGGAACCCCATGAGAATGGATGTGAAGTGCTACATCTTGGAAGCAAGAGTATAGGCTGATGCTGACCAGCTGGGAAGCTGCTCTGCAGTAATGGCTCTGGGACCTCTCGAGCCACTAGGCTGTTCCCAAGGCAGCAGTAGACTCAGAAAAATCAGTCTCATACCCTGGACTGCATTATCAAGGATGATGCCGGCAGATACGGGAAAGTGATTTTGCACTGCTGGTCATACTGTGAGTTCACATCTGGCAGGCTTTGCATACCAGAGTATGAGACAGGCATTGATATAATGGTATGGGGATGGAAACTAATGCAAGTAAGCCTGTGAGATGTTGAGATAGCTCTCTACCATAACATATGGACTTCTTTTTATTTTGGATGCCAAGATAACCTTCTTGAGGCAAAGTATGAAGAATAAGTGAAAATATCAGAAATTCAGGCTTAAATGTGGACATGATTCCTATTGTAGTAGACCACAGCTAAGAGCATCCCGGGTTCATTTTTTACATTGGTATATATATTCAGTATGTACGATTCAAATTGTTCCCAAATATTAACTGGCATGTGGTAAAAAAAATTCCTAATGAATAGAGTGTGATGAGAATGTGACTAAACTTTTTAAGATATTTATATACTCTGGAACACAAAAAAAAGTCAGATGAAAAATGAGTGTATTAAGTTATATATTTCACAAGTACTTCTAGTGAGCAAAGTACAAGAGCTAAAGCGAGAGACTACTTTTGAATAAAAATATAATATGTGTATATTAGTCTATTTAGCTAAACACTTACAATATGAGTGACAAAAAATACAACCCAGAAAAATGAAGGATATAGAGCTTAAAACTATTGCTGTTCAAGTTACAGCAGTTTAAAATACCCTGACACCAGAATACTCAGTCTCTTTCTAGGCCATCTTTGTCCCAGTGATAGAGTAAAAGGCAAGGAAAAGAAATAGTGTTGTATTCATTCTACATTTGGGAACAAGGTCACAGCAAAGTGAACATTTGGCATTAGGAGTCTGCTATTGGGCCAAAAATGGAACCTGTTTATCTTGACCCTTGTTCCCAGGGTTTCAGACTTCGTCTCTATGAAGGTTAACACTTTGCATCTGGATAACATCAGGATCAAATTTTCATAAGCTTTTAGTACCCTCACTGGGTGAGGTCTTCTAGTCTTTCCACAGAGAGAGCACTTAACTGATTATCAACTGATAGTCCCTGATTTTAATATATGCTGAAGGTCAAGGTTAACATTTTAGCAGCTTTCCTGTGTGATGACAAAATTTGACAAGGTCTAATTGGTTGTGATTTGTCTTTTCATCTTGTAATCTCTTATTATTGTTCCATTTATATATGTGAAGATAACAGAATTTAGAGACATATTGAACTGACATTTCCCTTAGACACAGGAAAAAAGAAACTGTTTATGTACTGATGACATTTCGGTGGATTGATTCAAGTCATAAATAAGGGCAAGAAAAAAGCTTAGCTTCTCTCTTCCTCTTTTTTAGTGCTTTAAATAGGCAGGTAGTTAGTAGGGGTAACAGTTCTTACCAATTTTGGAGCTGTTGTTTACATGGTATTTTCTGCAGGGTAAGAAGCTCTGTTTACTATTTGTTCATCAATAACAAGTTTAAAAGTTACATATAGACAAAAGAGGAAACCACTTTGCTTTAAACATGATGAGAATTCTGTCTGCAGTTCTTAAACTAAGACCTGTTAATATATTAAAATTAAGGCTGGAGAGCATTTTACATAAGTTTAAAAGCATCTTCTGAAAGTAGAATGTTTATGTAAATAACATATTCTTAAAAGTCTTTGAAACAAGAATATCTACAAAGATAGAATTTTAAGTACTTTTGCATATTTATAAGTGCAGAATTTGCTGATGGTTAATGTACTGTATGTGCAATACACATAAAAAAACACTCAACAACTGAAGCAATCCAAGAGCAGACCAAACAAAGATGGCACGTGAATATAATAATATTAATATCATTGCATGTAGAATCCTGACATCTTCTATTTTCATAATTCCTGTGGAGTGAAACTACTCTTCTTTTTATGCAAATGTGAAATTCAGGTGAGAAAAAGCAATTAATTTCCCCAGTGTATTATAGGAAATACATGCAAGTCCAGGGAGGTAGATACTTTTCCAGATTCTACATTAGGATCTTGGAAATGAAGCTGCCCTTTATGCAGGTCTGTCAGTGATATAGAAAACAAGTAGTCCATTTTCACTTTCACATACAAATAATTGTATTTTTAAAGGGCAACAATTTTTGGAAACAATTTATAGCATTCAGAATATTGCTATTTTTTGTCATATTGTGCAAACTGGTGTTACAAGAAAGCTGTCATACATCTCTATTTCATATGATACACACATCTTATCATATGAATTTTTATCTATCTTTTAAGTCAGGTAATATACTTGACTGAGTTTTGGGATGGGGTGTGCTTGTTTATATGTGATATGAATTTGGGTAGATACTATCTGTTTAGCTAGGTCATCTCAGTAGTGCTTTGTGCAGACATTCAAGCTGACTATTTTCTGCAAAGTTATTTGCCTTGAGTTGAACATAAAGTTGCAGCTAAAACGGATCAGTCATGTCCTAGGTGAAGCTTGGATAAAATATCTTGTTATGTCCATTATTTTTTTTAAAGTATACAGCTTTTCTCAAGATAAACTATTGCTTCTTTCACTAGATATCAGAGTAGTTATTGACAAGACCATAGTTTACTTCAATTTCTAGCAAAGATTGCCACATTTTGCAAGGTGATTTGCCTCTGAAAATATCTTTGTACATATTCCCTATAAAAACTTCTTAGAAGTTTTTCTCTGCATGGAGGATATCCCAATATCACATGGCTCCTACATGTAGTCTTTTTGCCTATATGCTAAGATGACTAAATCTTATTAAGTGTGAAAATATATCACTTTACTATGTAAAAAATAATGTTTTATTAGTATAATTGAAGTACTGAAAGTCTAAATAAAATACTATTGCCAGTTCAGATGTTATTATTATGCATAAGGAAAGAAACTAAGTTTACTGATGACTCCAAACTGAGAGGTGCTGTTGACTCTTGAGCAACAAGAACATTTGCAGAGGGATCTGGGTAAGTTAGGTCCCACAATTTAAAAGGGTTTTAAGATCTTTGAATATATCCAGAGGAGGGCAACAAAGCTCATGAAAAAGCTGGAAAACATGTCCTGTGAAGAACAGCTAAGGACTTTGGGCTTGTCCAGTTTGTAGGAAAAGAGGCTCAAAGGTGACCTAATTTCTCTCTGCAGATTCCTGAGGAGCAGTGGAGATGAAGGTGCTGATTCTTTTCTCTGGGATCCAGTGATAAGACAAGTGGGGATGGTTCCAAACTGTGACAGGGGAATTTCAGACTGGACATTAGGAAGAAATTTTTTACCTAGAGGGTGGTCAAAGCCTGGAAAGTAGTTGTGGTTGATGTTGTGTCAGTATTTAGAGGTGTTTGGACAACGCCCTTAGCAACAGGCTTCAACTTTGGATCAGCCTTGAGATGGCTGACCAGGTGGAGTACATGTTTGTAGACCCCTTCCAACTAAAGTATTTTATTCTGTTCTATTCTGCTCTAAAGAATAAACAAAAGATATATTACTAGAGGATATCTCTCCATACTCATCATAGAAATATAAAATTAGAAGGGGGCCAGATTAGAAGGTAACCTCAAAGATCATCTGGTCCAAACTTTCTTGTCAAAAGCATGGTCTAGACAAGATTGAGTAGAACCCTGTCCATCTGAATTTTAAGTGTCCAGCACTGTGGAATGTGCCACTTCCCTGGAGAGATTATTCAGAAGTCTGATTGTTTTGAAAAAACTTTCCTCTTGCATATGATCAGATTATCCTTGGAAGTAACTTGTACTGGTTACCCCATACCTTTTCCAAATGACTCCTTCTGAAAAGGGAGTCTCTCTTTGTAGTCACTCTTTAAATTTTCCTGGGTGGATATTGTCATGGCCCATCAATTTGCAGGGGTGAAGTTGCTGTAAAATTTACTCACCAACTCTTCCTTCAATGAAGGTGGGTTTGTGTTTATTTCAACCTAGACTTTTGCTCCCAGGGTCTAGCAGTGCTGGTGCAAACAGGTGAATGAAGTGCTGAGAACTTCATTCAGCACTTTTGGTGACTGATTCACCTCTCCTGTTTAACAGGACGGTATTTTCCTTCTGTTTTTTCTTGTTATTGAACAGTTTCTTCTAGTTTTTGACATAGCTGGTCAATACCAATTTTAGCCGGCATCTGCATCTCTGCACACCTTGGAAATGCTCTTGAGTTTCTCAGTGGGTCTTCACCTGTTTTGACATTTTTGATATGCTTCTCTTTTGGTTGTGATCAAACTCAAAAGCTTGTAGTTCAGCCTAGGGGATCTCTTGCTCTGCCTACTTCCCTTTAAAGGGGATTAACTGGTTTTTGCTTCCAGAAGTGCATTCTTGAAAAACTCTCAACATTCACCAGCTCCTTTTTCCTCCAGGGAAGCTTCCACAGAATAACTCCCAGCTGTGTTCTGAGCATGTTGAAGTTTGCTCTTCTAAAATTTTTGTTTTTAAAATCTTTAAAATCTTGTGTGCTCCCTTTGACCCCAAGCTTCACAATACTGCAGCTAAGGCTATGACTAACCAAGATAATTGCATAGCAGGTTTTCTTGGTTTGTGAGCAACAAGTCCAGGTGTGCCTCATTCCTTTTTGATACATCTAACATTTGTATGAGGAAACAGTCCTCTACCCATTCCAGGAGCTTGCTAGATTTCATGTGAGCTGCTGTATTCTTCTTCCGACAGATGTCTGGGTTCTTAAAGTGCTGCATAAGAATCAAGTTCTGTTGATCCACAGCTTGATAAGTTCTTTATAACTGTAGAGTTTCCAGTATAATCTGAACCACTTTTCTTGTAATTTACTCCCTTTGCTCCTCTACACTCCATTATGCACCCCATTTCCAAACAGCCTCTGTTTACATGCCAGCAAGCTGTCTTGACTAAATCATTATGAAAACCCCATAGATGTTACATACAGACTTCACATATTTGTTATCAAATTCTATTTAAAATTAGGTTATTCACAAAAAAAAAAAAAAAAAAAAAAAAAAAAAAAAAAAAAAAAAAAAACTAAACTAAACAACTCCCTCCCACATGCACATACAAAAATAGAAAAATCCCAAAGCAATCAACTAACCAAAAACCATCAAAAAACTCAACAAACCAAAACCTCTAACTAAAACAAAACAGAGATGGGCAGGTCAGGAGAAAAGATTACATCTAAACAAATTTAAGCACAACTTCAGGCAGCTGAAGGCTGCTGCTCACTTTGAAGACAAAGTGAGGCTGATGAACTTAATTTATGGAAGTTTGCAAAATGAATATAATACCTGTGGTCTGCTACTGGCAGTAGTGAAGTTTTTATTTACTGCAGTGAGCATTGTTCAGTCTGTAAGTATTTGTCCTAGTACTGAAGACTGATATATTGTCCTTATAAGAAGAAATCATCTCCTCTATGCTGCCAGTGTTATCTGTGTGATTTGTGGATATTGCAGAACAGGACTTAGTAAAAAAAATCTATCATAAAATTTTAGCTACTCATTAAATAAGTATTATCTCTTCCCTTAATTTCTTACATGTGAGACTTTAAAATGCCAGAACTGATAAAAATAGCAAAATTCACTCATTTAAAGCATTTTAAAATGTTTTACTTTGCTGACATATCCACATTTACTATGAAAGGAAGTGACGCCTTCCCTTATCTCTGAAAATCTCTAGTTTTTTATTAGGTGCTGTATTTTGCATATTGTCTTCTGCAACTTTTCTATAGCGTGTTTTACTCAAATTCAGAAGTAAATATTTAAACATAAAGAGTTGCTAGTTCATTTCCTCTCAATGTAGAAGCAGTCACAAAAATTGTGTTGTTTTCACCTAAATATGTTGGAATAAAATGCGTACTAATTGTAGCAAAATTATTTGGATTTTCTAGAACAGAAAATACGAGGAAACATTCTTGTCTCTACATCTCATCTTCCTCCATCTCCTTTTGACTCAAACCCCAAATTAAATAGATAAAAAAATCTAAAAATTACATCCTCAGCTATTAGGTTTCTTATTTCTTTCCTTTCTGATACTGATTTTTATTTTCATATGTGAATAAATGTATTAGCCATAGCAGTATAGCTGCCGACTGAATTATTTCTAAAGAAAAGTCTGGTTCCTTTACTCAGGAATATTTGCAGTAACTTATAGGAAAGAAGTTCTGAATTAATTGTTAACATTGCAAATCAAACATACGAACAGACATTTTACAAAAACAACCCCCTCTAGATTTTATCTGTGGTCAGTCCAAACCTTACAAATCATTGCAGTGTGATAATGTATGTCCTTTTCTTGAAAATCAGTTTAAATCTAGTTTGCTGTTCTCTGTAAATTATTAGCATTCAAATTGTGTCAGTCAGATTGTCAAGCAGGCTACATGCACACAAACATATCACTGCCTATTACAGCAAAAATCATGTTTAAAACTTTACAGCTTCAAAGTATTTTAGCAATAAATATAACTCTCAATCCATCCATCTCTACAGGTTTAGTGAGGTTGTGAAAAATTCAGCAATGCTCCAAGAGGACAACTAATGCATCTGGTTTTTTTCATCTTTTCTTTGGAGGTCCCTTCTGAAATGGGTGTGAAAATTGTTCCAGACCTGGTGTGTTTCAGTTTTCCTCATGAAACTCAGTCCTTGTAGGGCAGATCTCTTCTGTGTATACCTATTGTATCATCACTGAAAGAGCACATGCAAACTGAACTTTTAGTTTGCATTGGACCACAATAGTGTTCTTAGACAGATATACAGTTATTAATTTAGAATGCCAAATGTGGGTGCTCACATTCAGCAAAGAGAAGAATGAGGAGTGAGATTACATAATAGATTCATAGATTACATCTCCATTCATACATTTTGGCTTCACTTTCTGTAACAAGCTCTTCAGACTGAAATTACAGTTTTTTCTCTCTTCACTGCAGCTACTCTCCTCTGCTCCTCAGGGCTGCAAAGGACAGATGGCCTGGAACAACCATGCATGTGAATTCAGCTTAGACTCTATGTGCCTTTACAGCTGTAAAAAAGTACAGGTAGTGTATGTATATATGACAGGTATCTCCTGTCTGACCAGAAAGGTTGTACACCATTAGCTGGAAAGATATCAGATATTCACACAAAATAATTGATAAAATAATTAAGAAGATTTTCTGATTTTATGTAATTGTTACTTTAAATGCAATTTCCTTTTTTAGCAGAGAATATGTGGAAAAAATTATGCTTCTATTAACTATAGCTGAACATAGAAGAGATGCTGTTCTAGCTAGATGTAACTAATGAGCAGGAAATTCTTCAACTTGTATTTCCTTTGAAGTGTTTAAGGTAGTCTTTGTAGAGGGCAGGAGAATCAGTGGGGACAGAACGCTGGCAATCTTCCCATCCTAATGGACAGCTGGATCATGATGGACAGATTTCCAGCCGTAGTATGACATTTCTGGGGGATTTGTGTATGACAGATGGAGTATCACCTGCTGACAAATTGAAGGGGCTATGTTAACATTCTTGAAAATGGGAAACACTAAAACATGAGTAAATTAAGGATGTCACATCTTTTGCTCCTAATATGTAAGGAAATATCAAGATTTATAAAGAGGTGAAACACAGAGGACAACTGGCTCATTTGAAACTTACCCCAAGGTTTTGAATATGTAGAATGTAAAGGATATTGGAGGTATGTATAGATTATTAGGCTGGACAAAGATCTTTAAGGACAGATTGATCATAGCTGTTGCAGCCTGAATTGCTGCTAGTAAAGTCCAGGATAAAGAAGAAGAAAGGGCCTTTGCATGGTATCCACGGATGTTTAATTCAGCCGTGCAGTGAGATGTTCAGAGTCCCAGGCCCACACACATGGAGGGTCCTAGTTTCTCTCTCTCCAAGGGCCTTGGGTGACTCTGGTCCCAGGACAGTACAAAGATAAGGGTCAATCAGGGAATAGGGAAGGAATGACTCAGCGACACAGAACCAACACAGGAACAGGCGAAGGAGCCAGTGGGGTTTTATCAGCTTTTGAGTGAAGCTTCTTGTGTCTCTCCAACCTAGGGGATGCCCTGCAGGGTCTCCAAATAGCTGTCACTATTAAACAAAATATGGATACACCTGCTTCTGTTACCTTCATAAAAAAAGTAGCTTCTTTATCACACTTGCAGTATTGTAACTATATTACTACCTTTTTTAAGACCCTTCCTGTCATACAGGAGAATTTTTGTGCCTTTTAGTTTCAGTTGTCATGTGAATGCATCCAGTGTAGAGTAACATTCAGCAACAAATTAAATGAATCTTAACCAAACTTTAGCCATTTGATTTCTGAATATCTGTGGAGGAATTAAGTGCACTTTGAATTTACCTTTTTTGTAGCATTTAAATTATTTTTAAGTGTGTTTATACAGAAAGGCTCCATTGGAATTATTACAGAAGGCCAGCCTACACATATACTTTGATTATGCAAGGCATAGTTCTAACTAATAAGAATTTCTGCCTTTTATGTGTGATTACTCTTTTGTTTAAATAAAGGTAAAAAATCCCCTCAAACATTTCTTTAAATGAGTAAAAACAATAGGTGAGGAACTAGCAGCAGCAGGTAATTTCTAAAACTGAAGGCAGTATAAATTTTATCCCTTATGAAAAAAATAGAAAAAAATAAGAAAACCTGAGATGTAAAAGTAATGAGGAAGACTGGCAAATAGGAAGATTGGATTTGGATTGGATACGAAGTTTACAATTTAAATTTTCTATTTTCTAGAACATAAGTGTTCTAAAATAATTCTAAGCTCCTAGAACTACATGGCAAACTACCTCATATTCTCCATTTTGTATTAAATAGGCAAAATTTGCTCACTACTGAGTAGTGCTATGCTACATTTTGCCCATATTTCCACATAATGAATGTATCCCTCCTGTAAGATTTTCACTGGAGACAGTGTTACTTGTTGCAGAACAAAGAACTTGTCAGCTCAGAAAGGATGTGCAAATTCTTTTCTTTAGTGTTTGGAAGAGTATTATATTTTTTAAGGCTCCCTGCCCACGGAAGATGGGACAAGTAGCTGACCCATTAAACAGTAAAAAGGACTACTTTGTTTTAAGAACAAAGTCCTGCCTGTTTCAGGATTTTAAGGGCTGTAGCTGTAAACAATTTCTTGTTTCCCATTGCTCAAAGTAATGGTAATAATTTTTCTTTGCTCTACATTTTTTTCCTGGTAAATTTGTACTAAAAATAGAAATCTGTTTCAGAAGGCATTGAAGCTAATCTCAAGATTGCAGTATCACTTGTAGTGCAAAGATCATAAAAGCTCTGTTTTGTTTTATATTGTTTACTTATTTTTCTGTTGCTCTAAATAATTAAGATGTGTGAAAATTATAGTCACATAAGCAATAGTTCACAAACTACTGACTAATTTATTGATTACTGCTGCTTTGAAATATGACTACCATTTCTGCTGACACTTACAAGTAAGATGACTTACAGACAACACTTTCCCAATTAACATTATAATGTATAACTTTATTTAGAAATCATATTACTATGTTAAACATACTAAATAGGCAATAGAATTCCTATCGCTAAGGCCCAGATATTTATGTTATAGAAATTCACAGTTATTTAAATATTTATAAAATGAAAATTGAGAGAAGCATTTTGAAAAGCAGTTAATAATGAAAAGACATCAAGGCAGCCATCATTATAACAGCAAAATGCTGCACAATTTCAATAACTTCCCTGGTGCAGAAGCAGGCCATCAAATTTAATTAAAAGCAGTCAAAAATAAACTGAAAAATTGAACTGCAAAAGCCTATCCTTTGCCAGCAGCTGAAGGCAAAGAGAAGGAGAAGGGAGAACCTTGAAAGTAGTAATGAATTGATAAGCCTTTCTGCCTGCAACTTGTAATTTGTTCTGTCAGATTTTAGGATCAGTTAAACTAGATTAATAGAACAACCACTGTCTCTCTATCTTCAATCCTATGCCCAGTCCTTTTCTTATGGATTTTGATGGTAAATGAAAGTCTGAGAGGGTCAAAAATTAAATTTCCTTGTTTGTTGATTTCTTTTATATAATTCTGTTATGTACATTAGTTAGACACAGGCAAAATAAAAACAATCTAGAGAAATAAACATTTCTTTTGAATGTTTTTTCTGGTACTTCCAGAGAGGTTTCAAATCTTTTTATACAACAAAGGTAGATATCACCTGCAAAGTTCATCTGCCACTACAGGCTTCCATGGGGAAATGAAAGATAAGGAGAATCATTTGTAATGTACAAGGACTAGCAAATTTATTGTTGCTTTTTATGGTCAGATTAATGTGGATATATTCAAACTGTACCACAAGGACAGAACCAATTTACTTTAGATAATTTTATTTTTTATAAAAATAATGTTTTAATGAAGCTAAATCTTCCCTGCTGTGACCTTATTATGTTTTTCAACATCAGTGAGAAATAGATTATGTTGAATCGTAACAGAGCTCATGAAACAGCAGGAATTTGGAGGCAGAAGATCAATTATATTTTAGCGGTCAATACAGAATTAGGAGAGGCAAAAGCCAAGTAGATTCTGGAAATAAACCGATTGAAAAAAAAAGAAAGAAAAAAAGAGTAAATTACTTCCATGCCAATCAACATTACACACTACAATTTTTATAGGGATTATGAAGACACAGGAGTTTCCTAAGATGGAAATTTCCAGTCTAGTAGATATTTTAGGAGAACTGACATTATTATAAAACAAAGTAAATAGGAAGTGTGATGTTGAAAGACTGCATAAAATTCATAGCACTATGACTGATTAACAATTTACTCTTTGATAATAAATCAAACCCTTATGAAATTAAAAGAAGTGGCCTAAGTTAAGAAATTTATTGCATGCCGTTCAATTTTCATCAGTTATCAGAATTTGAAAGGTAAATAATAATTAATTCAAAATAGGAGTTAAACTTTTCCCTCATTCAAATTTCTCTCCACCACCTGTCAAAGTTTATGCTCTTGAGTTCAGGAGTAAGCAAACTTTCAAGAAAGATTTGCTTATAATTTGCTAGATATTGAAAAAAGGTGCTCCTCAAATCACTTACTCTTGTTGAAATTTCTAGTTATTTTTGGTGATGTTATATTCAATTTTAGATACACTTTACATTAAAATAATGTTTAAAAAACCCTCCAAAGGACATGAAAGGAGAGTCCACTACCCTCACTTATATAGAAAAACCCCTTATTTTATGCACTATGTAGGAAGACTTTCTTGGATGACATGCAAAGCAATAAGATTAATATTCATGTACAAGACTTCCTTGTACTTCTAACACGCAGAAGGACTGCATATTGTTGATGCATATTAATTATCATTCTTTAAACCTATTCTGCATGATTCACAGTGAGACAGAAAATACTTACAGGCACATGGTATTCTAAACAAGTGAGCGAAAGAATGACTTGATTTTCAAACCTTGAAGGGATGCTTTGCAATGAAGCCATGATATCCCAGTACACTGTCAGCCTGATGTGGACATATTTGAGATTGCTCTGGTGCAGGCAGATGATAGAATAGTCAAATTCTTGGAAATAAATACAGGAAACATGATAACTTCAGTCAGTTTGAACAGCATTTATCACTTGAGGTACTCAGACTGAAGAAATATCCAGCATGATGTTAGAACGGAATCTGAAGCCAATGTGTGCCAAGGTTGGTCTGTAATATTTGCTTTCCCACTAGCCACACCTGGAAAACAAGTCACAGAGGTTATGGATGTCCCCACATATCAGCCGGCTAAATCAGGACCCTTGAATTCTAAAGTAAGAAGTAAAATGGATATAATATGTCAGTCATCTGTGTTTTCACATTTATCCTTAAAGAGGAGATCATCTTGACTTGCACTTATGGGGATAGATGGAGAAATTCCCTTATGATATGACTCAGTGAAGCAGTTACAATTGTGTCTGTTCTATTTCTAGAAGGTTATCAAGAACTGGTTTGAGAGAAATGACTGGTGCATATATTTTTCAGATGGTTGGAAGGTCCCTGTTCTTATCACAAGTCATTTATTTCCATGAACATATAGCCAGGCTGTCACACTGATATGTAGTCACATTCAACCTGGAAAACAAAAGAGAGACTCTCAAAATCCCTCACCTGTTTACAGAGTGAAATTCTAAATATAAACTTGGTATCCTTTGGCCTAGAGTGATTATGCAAATGCATTTTCTCCTGGTGCAAGATAAGATATGAAAAGATAAAAAGGGATTACATACACCATTCTGCTGTAAACCAAAACCCTTTTTTTTTCGCCCAGGTGTGTTGCCAGTTCTTGAAAAACAAAAAAAAAGAAAATAAAAAGAAAAGAAAAAAAAAGTTTCACCTTAGAGAAATTTTAAAATACTTTTGAAATGAAATCTAAAGAAAACAGAAGAATACAGAGTTTGTATTAGAACAAAAATCCAGCATGGAAAATATTAATAGTGAATGCCTATGCAAAAGTTGTACTTTTAAAGTGAACTTCAGTCTTGTGTATATAGCTTGGTTTTGTTTCTTCAAAGAAAATATTTGACTATGGAGATTAAGTTAACAGTAGGGCAAATCAGGTTAAAGATAGTGGCGTTCTGCTTCTGAATAACACACCTCTTTTCATAAGTTGGAAGTCTTTTGGGTTTTATTTGTTTTTCCTCTTCCTCCTTCTTTTTATTCTTAAGTGAGAGATTTTTCTAAGCATAAATTTAAAGATGAGCTTTATCCCACAAGTCTCTGTAGTGCAAATCTGTGTCCAGAACTGCATAAAATCAATAAAATGTAAATACAACTTATAGAGAACATGTTGACTATATAATCCAGCTTTATTATCAGCAGGGTGCTGACTATAACACAATTAAATTGATTATTAGGTACTATTCTTTAATCAAAACAGCTTTTAAGTAATTTAGCAGCCAGTGCAATTTCATTCTTTCTTTGATCTTCTGCTTGATCAAGGGAACTTCTTCAGTTGTACCTCATAGTTAACTAAGTTCAAGTCAGCTTTTTCAATGTGATTTAATTAAAAGATATGACCATGTTTAAAATTTATCATATTAATGGGATTTTTGTAATAATTTTCCAGCTGAAATATTCTTTTTTACAACTACATACTGAAATGTCACAAAAAGTATTATACTCCAGTATTTCCAAATAAATTTTAAAGGTCCAGGAAAGAAATAGTCTTTTTAAAACCACTTACATGCATACTTTAAAGCTTAGTTCAGTAATGTAGCAATAAGAATGCAAACTGATAGAAATTCTTCCCCTGGTTTATCAAAGTACTAAAAATATTTGTTACTTAGGAAGAAAAAAACTGAATGTAAACAAATTTGCAAGGACAGTGGTACCTGACAGTTTTGAATGATGAGCGAATTGATTCTAAGCAGTTTTGACTTTACAAACACTAACTAATCCTTGCCTTTCCCATGATAAGAAATGTTTGACACATCAATTAACATATAGATAAAAAATCATGTTGAGGATTTTTCCTTTCATGTTACTATTTCCTTCTGTAAATGTTGAGCTATTACCTTGCTTTATATACTGTTAAATTTCCATAATTTCAACTGAAAAGTTGAAATTTTCAACTGAAAAATTGTTCCATTTATATTGAGCTAGTGCTAAAAACTGTCATTCAACCTGTACCTTTGCATTCCAGTTTGAAGGCTACCTATATTATAATTAATTTGTACTAGCATATGCTTTTATTACCTTTGCCCACCACAGTGAAGAGACATTGCTGAGGCCTCAGGTTTTTATTTGGTCATTTGTCTTGTCCATCTCTTTATATACATTATTATTAAAGTTCATAGAAATCATCAAGTGATTTTCTTTTGTGTTGCAATAATCAGTGAGTCAATAATCAGTGTGCATTAGTTAATAAAAATTATTTGGTGCATGAGCAAAAACATGTACAGATGCACAGAACAGGATGCATTCTACCTTCTATCTAGGATATTTAAAGAGTTTTGTTTGCAACTGTATTATGGTAGGATGTTATTATCCCAGATAATAATGAAATATATACTTTGAAATATATTTTTAAAAGGACTACAAGGGGAAAAGTCACTTGTTCTGTGTAATAGTGCTGGAAAAATAAATTGCTATAGTTTTTTAACACCTTTCTGTGTAACTGAAACCTGATTGCCTCACTTTCTTTATAATCAGTAAATACAACACAGTAGTCCCAGGAAAGGCATAAAATAAATACTTGTTTGGATGTTTGCTTGTGAGTTTTTTTTAATCACAACTAATTAATAAAACCATTATTGTGACTGAATACTTTTCTCAGGATGGAAATAAACAATTTCCCAATTTACAGTATTTCTAAAACACATATATATTGATAAAAAGAACATTAATGAATATTCAAATTAACTTTCATTATGATTTTAGGTTGTATTTTTGCAGGGAAAAAATAGAAAAGAACATAATTTGTTTTTATTATTTTAATAAAGCATATAGCTGGCAGGAAATTTCAGCTACTATGGCTCTTCCAGGTAAATCAATGCTTTGTCAATTTATGTGTGTTTTGTTGTATTGGCTAATATTTTCAGATCATGAATTTTCTCCATTTATGGAAAAGTATCAAATATTATTTGCTATGCTAGCAAATTATCTGTGATCTCACAGTAAATATTAATTTTGTATTACATATGGAGGCTTGCTATTCTGTGTTCCCAAAGACTTTGTTCCTACTTCTAAACAATAAAGTAACTGAGGTGTTCCCAGTAGTGAGAAGAGCTGATTTTCAGTTTAGGAACAGTGGGCAAGGAAAAATTAATCTCCAGCTGTGAGCAGTAGGTTCTTGAAAGTACTTGTTTCCAAGTTCTTTCAGATTCAGTCTGCTATGGTTCCTCAGCAGGCTTATTTGAAGTGCCTGAAGCACAGACATGATTAAAATTGACGAAAAACCCTTAACCTGCCTTTTTCTCCTCTGTCTTGAAATATTCTCTTGATAAACAATGATTTTTTATCAAAATGGTTTAAATATTTTCTATTGTTACAGTTACTCAAAGTTTTCAGGCTCTTCCTTTGAAGGATTTGGTAAATCAATACTAAGTATAAGATTAACCCAGTTCAAAAACATTATAATAATTTAAGAGCCGTTAAACTGTAGATGCACTGGTAGGAGGAGAACAACTAAGTAGAATATTAATTCTTGAATGAATCACAATGCTGTTAACAAATAACAATGAGAAAGCATAATCAGTCAGTATCTTTGTTCTCCTAAAATTCCACATCAGGGATTGCTGCATGAGGTAACTTTGAATAAGAGTTCAGGATGCAGTAGGTAAAGAGCAGTGGAATACTACTTTAAAAGAACAGGCTTTTTCAAATATTTGACATATTTATGCATTCATTAACACTTATCTCTGAGAACATCCAGAGAACAGACCAGGTTCCAGAAGACTTAAAAATGTTGAATATATTTTCCAGCTCTCAGAAGAAGCAGTTGAAGAATTATAGACGTGCAACAATAACTTTAGTTTTCAGAAAAACATGGGGACAGATAATAAAATAAACTGTATTTGCACATATGGAGGAAAAAAGTAGAAGAAAAATAGCCAACTAGAATTTATTCTAGCCATATCAAAACAATTTCATTTCCTTCTAGAGCAGGCTAACAAAACTTACAGACGAAAAAGAAATATATATGTCAGTATCATTACCCAACTAAGACTTTTGTCATTGTCTTGTATGATGTTTCCACAAGTCAGGTTGGGAAGCATGGAGGTCTAAGTGAAAATTTCACATGAAAGATGAAAATCTATTCAGGCTTACTAAAAGAATAGCTATTATTAGCGTACTGTTAAAAGAGATATAAAGCGGCATTCCCTGTGAAGTTGCCATAAATCAAACAAATCTTACTCAGTTAACTAAAAATTAAAAGAAAAATATTTTTTTTCTTAAAACATTCTTATATGTTTTACATATTTATAAATATAGTAACAAATACTGAATTTAGCCTAAATACATTTTAAAAATTGCATTTATAAATAAAGTGTTCTAGAAATACATGGTGAGGAATAACTGCCTTCACAGATAAGTTCTGGCATAAACTCTGGAAACTGACCTTTTGGAAAAGGTTGAGATCTGTGCAAAGCCAAGAGAAGCACATGAAGACCAGAACTCCAGAAAACTCTAGAAAACTTAATTAACAAGAACAGATTGAAACACCTGGAGATATGTTATCTAACAGAAGGGCTGGTTAAGAGAACTGATAACACTCTCCAAAACCAGGTAGCCTGCTTCAAAAAGAGTAACCTGCTCTTTCCTGTCCATGATGGCTAAAAGATATAATAAGATTACACGTGAGACTTCTATTAGATCATAAATATAGCTGCAACAGTGATTATATGCTGGGCAGGTTGTAATATCTTTATAATTTAAGACCTAAAGAAAAAAATAATAAATTAAAGCTGGGAGTACATAATTATTATTTTCCTAGGGGAAGGAACATCTTAAAGATTCACATCCAGATTTGTTTTCTGTTGTTGGTCCTATAACTTGCAATAGACTATCCTTTGCTTATGATTTCGGATGGATAGTTGAGCAGTCTTTGCTCTTTTCTTTTTTTTCAAATTTTAATTGATAGAACAATTACATAATACCATAATGTTATCAAACAGTAAGGTTTTTTTAAATAATTCAAGAGTATTTTAACTGATTGGACAATTATGTTTTTGATTTTGCTTGGGAATTTAAGATTGTCATTTATGTGCCATTGTATTTACATGCATAATATATATAAAAGATAATATATTTTGAGTGAGTGGATCATGAAGTTTATTTAATTTCCTGCTAGACTACCTTCTGTAGCAGTTGTCATTTATTAATATATTAATATACCAACTCTAAATGAATGTACATATATTTGTAGGATGAAAAAATTCTTTACAATTTTTTGAATGCTAAATTGGAAAGAGTACTTATCCTTCAAAACTGCATACTCGTTCTTAAAATGCATTAATCAGCATGTTAGCCATCCATAGCAGAATTTTATGAAAAGTACCATGCTAACCACACATTTGACAGACATGCTTCTTCAGGTAGAAATCTCCCTCCCTTTTTTAATTTATAATGAGCAAAGTGCATGCATCAGCAATCAAAGACTACTAAAGTGTGTAGAAGCTAAACTTTACGTTTGGGTCTGCTGTTTATGTCTGAAAGATAGCTAAAGAAGAAAATTATTGGTTACAGAATGTTTGTTACAAAAAATGCTGTCAGAAAAGGCCTTTTTTCTTTGATAGTGCAGCATTGTGTTGAGTGTGTAATTTACAGGACAGAAATTTACCTGAGATGATTCTTTATTCCTGTTATGGAGAATGGACTACCAGCTGACACAGGAAAGTTATTTTCAACCTCTTTGGCAGTTTCTCTTTTCCTTAATGGATAAAATACTTTTGTATTAAATTTGTGTTTCTTTAGGATTACAAAGCTTCTGTTATTTACTTTGACATTTGTCAGTCTAGAAGTAAATGTAATATCACTGGGTCAGTATCTTGTTAATGGCCACCAGTTAGGCAATGTATACAATATCTTCTGAAATTTTTTTTTGCTTTTAAGTTGATGTATCTTGACAACCAGTCTGCAATAATTTCTAGGCTAATTTGATTTGCTATTAGTCCTCTCTTTTATAATATGGAGAGTATAACACCAATTCTATATTTCTAGTTTTATCCAACTTAAAACCGTTCCTAATACAGATCCTAGTGTCTGAATTGGAAGGTACCAGATTTTTGAAAACTGACTTATGTGTAAATCTTATGTTTCAGCAGGCAATCTGGTACTTAGACCATCTGGAA
Source organism: Vidua macroura (assembly GCF_024509145.1). NCBI lineage: Eukaryota > Metazoa > Chordata > Aves > Passeriformes > Viduidae > Vidua > Vidua macroura. Next base: position 20,695,633 of record NC_071611.1, read on the forward strand.
AACAATTTGAATGAGAGCATTCCTATTTTTTTAATGCATATATGAAGTAGATAATACAATCAAAAGTGTCAGTGTAAGTACAGGGTGGGGGGAAATCGTAAAGCATTTGGCACGTTTTGAAGTACCTCATAGTGCTTATACTGGTGTGAAAACCTCATATGATTTATACATACTGTAAGAGAGAAACATAGGAATGAGTTCTAGGAAAAATAGTCTTGAGATATTCAGGGGAAAATAATCAAGGAAAACAGGCTTTACTATAGTTACTTTTGCAGGCATTGAATGTTTTAAAGTTTAACTTTACACTTTTAAAATATATCTTAAAGAACACAAGGAATAAATTTAACTGAGTCACTTTCAGTAGGAAAAAAACTGTACAGAAGTCCAGAATTTTGATTTTAACCTAGCATAGTTTTCATATGCATTTCACATGCATAGTTTTCAGTTTTAATAGCATTCTTTTAACTTGAGGAAGAATATTCTTTAATTATTATCTCCTAAATATGTTTTATTTTTGACAAATCTCTGCTCTCCAGCCCTTCCTGAAATAATAATTGAAAAAAGTTTGATATACTGGATGCAACATAGATTATTTCAGTTTTATTGATTCTATAATCTAGTTTGGACATTTACAATCAAACACTGCACTGAATCTGTGCCTAGCTAAATAACATGGCTTGAGTTTTTGAAGTTCAGAACACTGAATGTCTTAAAATAAAGACAGTTGTGACTGTCTTTGATGGCTGAGAGAGGGCAAGGTTGAAAATAAGCCATATGTCTAGAGGACAAAGCATGGTGTGTGCATTGCTGTTTCTATCTGCCACTTCTTCCTCGTTTTTCCATTCTATAGCATGGGGAACAACAAAATTTCTTATTTTCTCATGTAGGGGAACTGTCTAGAAAATGTTAGTTTCTGAAAGTGAACGTATACACAAAAATTAAACAGACTTTAATGATGTTTTTTCTAATTAATTTGGGAAGTGTATGTCTAAGGTTTCAAAGTATTTTGAGGAAAGAACAAATTTAAGAAATTTGAACTTGTTGTATATGGTTAATATTGAATTATAATTCAATTGGATAAAGCCAGAATACACCTACAGGATACAGGCTGAGTTAATATTTTCCCATATTTGTATTATTTTTTCATGTACACTGCAGGGAGATGTGGCTGTTAGAGTGGAACCTTTTGCTTTCATCATTCATGCATTTCAGACCACATTGTTGACTTAGTATTTCTTTTCTACTTAATTTATAAAAGTCGGGTCTTATAATATAGAAGCAAATGTATTGAGCTGACAGGGATAATATGCTTAATACTGCTTGGGGAAAATCAAAAAAGGAAAAACTGAACTGGGCTGAAACACAGTTACTAAATGCTGTTGATTGAATATACACAATAAATTGATTTCAATATTTATATATACAAATTATAAATTTTCTTTTTTTTTTTTTTCTTTTTTTGTAAAGGAAGCTCAGAAAGTTGGGTGGGGTTTTTTTGCAAAAATTATGTATAGTATGCAGACCATTGAAAAATACTTGAAAATTGCTATTAATACAGAAATCATTTTGAGAACCATGCTTGCAGTTATGATTCTGCCTGTGAGTCAGTTAATGCATGCTTTAATTGACTCCATGATTTATGTTCAGGTTTTGGTTTTAGTTTTAAAATGACATAGTGTTCAAATTCATAAGCAATTTTCCTTCAGTGTAGCTGTGTTCCTTGTATTGGATTCTGCTTCTGGAATCTGTACTGTAATTTTACACTTCTTTCTTGCATTGGGTTGTGTTAATCAGATGTGTTTAACTGTGTTAAATGACACACTGCATTACCTATGTTAGAAAATGAAATTAAAAAACTAATTTACAGAGAACAATAATGAAAGAGAAAAGGAAGTCATAATTCTGAAATTTATTTCTATTCACTTACATGTGTGCATTTTTCATTTGTCTACTTTTAAGACTTCTTCCAGACCACTATGGCATAAGGGTTCTGACAATGATTTATTCATCTCCATTACTATAAAGCAAATGGAACTTAGGTATCAAGATATTTTAAAAGTTTTTATTAAAAAAACATTTTAGGCACCCATACACTTTTTAAAGTGCCAGTCCACTGTATCTCTCCCATTTTTAAAAAGGGAATTTGACTGCATGTGCTTAGTGAATTTTTGATTATGCATACATTAGACTGTAGTTAATAATATGCTGATACCCATCCTTAATGGCATCAATGCTTAGGACTAATATTTATTATTTTTGTCACAGCATGTTTCTGCTTGTATTTTATTATCCCAAACTTATACCCCTGATTTTGTTTCTCTGCTTTTTTTTTTCTAATTCCCCACAAAAATGTGAAACCATACAACTTTCTATTCCATTCATGCTAGTTTTGATTTTTTTTCCTAAATACAAATTTAGTAGGATTGATTGTAATTAAAGAATTTTAATGAATTATGAGTTATCATTGCACATGATGTTCTCCTTTAGCTTTTCATATGAGACTATGATTTACCATATCATTACATATATCTTACAATGCTACAGATTTATTAGCACTGAAAAGCATAACAAGATTTTTCTTTTTTTGGTGTAGAATAGTCCTGTAATCCTAAAAAGTTCAGCAGCCATCCCATATGACATAGCATGATATGACCAAGATCTCTGCTTCACAAAAGGCTGCAGGGCCCAGCTTTAGTTGTATGAAAAATAGGTTTGTGGACTGTCATGATCCAGTTATTAAAGCTATAAGAAATGGCTCTGCCCAAATTAAGGTGCAAACAAGACCATATGCCAAAGTCAATAGTATGGGTTTTACTTGATAGTAAATATGAGAAAAAGAGAGAAACAAAGAAACAGAAAATAGGCGAGGGGAACAGAAAGAGAGTAACACAGGCAGAATAAAGAAAGTATCCATGGATCCCGATGATGTTTTGTTGATCCTCTCCAGCTGGTCTTCTTGGTGGTTATGGTCCCCCTGAAAAGCATAGAATCTGATGGGTTAATATACTCAGTATATTTCCTACCCCAGCTCAGGCTAGGTAGGAAAGTCCTGGCACTTCCCTGGGAGGAGGGGATTTGCCATTCTCTCTTACAAGAGACCCTGGGTTTGTTGCATCATATGCAATCCTGTGGTGCAAGGCTTCAGGAAAGACTCTGGGGGGCCCTTAGGGTGGCCTTTGGTGAAATAAGGCATCCCCTCAGCTGCCTCTCACATGAATGTCCCATGGATGTGGCCTTCTCAGGGCTGGGGGCTCCATAGCAAGTTTGTGTGAGGAAGGATGGGCTCACTGCCCCTGAGCAGAGGTAACAACACACTGACTTCATCCCCTCACCTTTGCTGAGAGGGGGGGAACTCTGTGCAAACCTGCTCCCAGCAAATGGGTCTGTGGGCTATGGCCTCCCCCACCCCAAAGCAATTATTCTTAGCACAGTTGCTGCCTTTGGCTCGCATTCTTTTCCTTGTTTCCTTGTTTACTTCTCCCCAGGCCTGAGATGATCAAAGAATGGGTTTCCCTTTTTTTAATCTCAGGAGTTTTACTTTCAGTCCAACTTTCCAGTCAGGCATCCTTTAGGGAGCAGTGGGCTTCAATAGCCCCTTTATACAGTTTTGCTATAATGAGAAAAAAATTATGTCAACATTAATGTTTAATGTTCATGAACTATTACAGTCTCTGACATGGCCTCAAACAAAAATGTCTGCTTATAACTAATGTTTGGTTATAACTATAATGTTATGTTTGCTCTACATTTATGTGATTTCCTAATGATAAGCTGCAGAACAATGTGATGAAGTATATTTATCATGTAACTTTGCCCTAAACTAAAATTTAGGAATTATATCAACCTTCCAAATTTCAGAATAGCCTTGAGTAATCACTATTTCTCTGTGTTTTAAGAAAGGAAAATTGTGGCAAATTAAGCTGAGGACAGTCTTTCTCCCATAGTCTTTGAGGGACAAGCTGAATGTTCAAACTCCTACAACCTTCAAAAATTTTTAAATCTTAAAAATCTTCTTGAAGACATTTCTGTGTACTTCATTGACGAGCCTACCCTCTCAGCCCCCCAAATCACCAGGCCAGCCCAGATATACGGGGCCTTGAGGGAAGGCACGTCAGGAGATGGGCACAGGTACAAAAGAGGCTCCAATTCCCGATGTGGTTCTCCAAGCTTGTTTAATCCATGAGATGGAGGGGAAAAGAGACCGACCAGGAAGGGTCATGGCCTTATCTAGGCTCTGGACAGGGAGGGCTTTCTGGCTCTCTGCCAAGCCCAGGGGAGCAGGATGGAAGGGACCCTGTTTATCTGATTCCAGTCACAGGGGTCCCCAAAAGGGAGGAAAGTATAGCCCAAGTGCATTGTAACACTTCATGAATCCTCAACCACTTAGAAATAAAAAGATTGCAGGGAGCTATCAAGTCTGAATTTTAAAATTATAGAATAAAATTATAGTTGTGTTAAAAGAAGAATCTTATTTTACTTTCAAAAGTAAGAAAGACAAATGAAAGCAAAATATTAGCAAAATATTTTTCTTAACTATGATTCTATTAAACATGTAGGAAAATACATTATTATTTATATTAGCCACTTGTGTTAGGATGGCAATGGGAGATCCCAAGTGTAAGATCATAGTCACATTTTCTTTAGTGCAGAACTAAAACACAGTAATAAGCAGACTGCACTGAAAAATATTAATTTGAAATTAACATTACAGATTATATATTGGATGAAATGTTTAGTACCAGGAATGTGAGCCCAATAAAGAATAACTTAAAAAGATAAGTTTAACAAATGACTCGGTAAATAAATAAATTAGGCTGTATGTTTAGTTTTATAGCTTCCAGATCATTAAACACTGAAATGCGATAATTGCAAGGTTTTTGAAATTTGTTTATTAATGACCTAACACAACAATGGCATCAGATCTTTTTTTCTCTCATTATTCAGTGTTTTAAAATAGCCAAGAGTATCAAGGATTCTAGAGAAATATCTTTGGAATAATCCTCCCTTTACCAATTTTTTAGTAGATATCCTAATATGTGATGATATAGGTGGATCACTGACCATAGGTGCAACTACAATATGACATCCTATGAGCAACAGAGCTCTGGAAATCAAAGCAAATTTTCTAATTCCTAAGATACTAAGCTTGATAAATATATATTTAGGCAGAGCACTCTCTTTTATAGACCACACATTTCTTTTATCTGTGTTGTTGGAGAAACAACACAGATTTAAACAGGTATTGGAACAAAACTTTGATTATGGATGGGAAGGCTGTATAGAACTCAATACTTTGATCATAGCCTGAAAGTTTGACATAGAATACTCAAAATACAATGGTTTTTTTTGTTTGTTTCTTTTGTTAGGTTAAAATGGAAACATTGGAAACATTGTTTTGTATCTGTTTTGGGTTTTTACCAGAATTTTATTATAATGCTTGGCCTACATGTTTAGTTTTTCTTCATCGAGATGAACTGCAAGGAGATTTGACAATATACAAAATTACTATTTTTCTGAATGTATGACAACCATAGAAAAGTCACTAGATATGTGCAGCCATAAAGAAAAGACATGTTTGTCCCTTTACCTTTCAGAGAACCAAAGTTCTTAATTTTTATAATTGTTCCAAATGAAAGTGGTTTCAATGAAAAGTTAATTGTGAGTAATTGTTATTCTGGTTAAATCACATGAATCTTTAACTGCATGTTTCTCTCATCTTTTCTTTTTTTCTTTTAAAGATGCATTTGCTGCAACTTGACGGAGATCTTCAGTCTTTTAGATGATAATCATTAATAGATTTCAAGTGCATGTGGCAGCATTTTAAGTGAAATCATAGAATTACATCATATTGCCAGATTTCTGAAAAACATTCTGTTTTATTTTAAACCAGTACTTTATCTTAGAAAACAAAAGTCAGATTATCTCAGAACAGAATACATTTGAGAAGTTTGGTAGCTAAGTACACTTCCTGTTAGATATAGAGCCACCTAAACCTGGCAGATGCTAAATAAAGGGTATGGAGTGTCTCATGGAATCAAAGTTCTTCAAAGAGCATATTTTGTTAGTGTGATAGCTGCTACATATATATCAGAAAAGACCTGTATGAATGAGCAAGCTAGTCTCTAATGGAGCTCCAAGCAGACTTTTGCAAAGATACTGGGGAAAAAAGTAAGAACATTATTAACACAAAACACAGAGAATGTTGGGGTTATTTATGGTCTGGTAATTTGTGCATAAATAAAAAATGTCTACAATTAATGCATTGTATGTTCAATTATGCTGGAAACAAATTTTAATCCCATTAAATACTCAAATTTATTTTAGTGTTTGCAGTTAGTTTGCCAGATCTATCCAAAGTGCTTAGCATCTAAGTGAGTTATCAATTAAGTTTATGATTACTAAGAAAACAAGTAGCTATAGTAACACACAGGACAGCACTTGGAATAAGTTTTGTTGGTTCCAGTGACTCCAGTCACAGGTAAATAGGCAAAGACAAATCAAACATTGTCCTTTATTTCAAAGTAAATATAGACAGAATGAAATACAGTTATGCAATTAAAATTTATGGTAAATCTGATTATCATATTCTATGTGATTCTGTTCCTTCCTTGTCCTTTGTATAAAAACAGAGAGAGAATGATCAAATGATCTATATAAACTAGTGAGAGAATAAATACAATATACCATTCAAGGTAAAAGCAAGATAACTGAAGAAATTATGACAGAAATCTACATAAACACATGGAACATAGAAAAAGTGAATGAAGTACAATTAATCTTTATTTGTTGTTTTTGGGGTTTTTTAGGAAGGTTTCTTTAAATAAAATGCAATTAAATTGGGAGCTCATTGCACATGATGCCATGGAAGCTGAAATTGTAAATGCATCCAAGCAGCTTTTGACAGTAATAAGGGACTGAAGTCCGTCTTACAATTCTTAACGCATGATAGTAGGAAAAGGAAAATTAACACTTAAAATTGACAGACAGGGTTCAGAATTCAATACAATCAAAAGTGTCTCTCTCAGCAGTGTCATGGGGTTTGTCCACACTCGTCTGGAAATCAAGAAATTTCAAAGGGCTGGACATAGGATTTTATATGACAGTAGGTGTTAAACCACTTCTTGTTCCTGAATCCATTTTCTCTGCTTTTATATAGTAAATAGGTATTATTTATCTAATATTAATGTAGCAAATTAAGTGAATTAGACACCTTTCAGAAGGACTCAAACAATCCAGAAACAGGGGGAGGACAAGACAAACTGATCAGAGGCAGAGTCTCACTTCAAAAATTTTCAGTGAAACAGAGTCTGGATTGAGAGTCCAAGACCCTGCAGAAGCCTCATGTGGAAATCTACCCAAAAAGTTCTCAGAGAGGGAGAAATAGGATCCATTTAGGCAATAATTAAATTACTTTTACAATATAGGGATATAAGGCACCCTACTTCAAGCAACCAATACATATTGTTAATTTCTATTTTTCACTTGATGGCATCCAATAGATTATGGTATTTTCTAATATTTCAGAGCAATTTTATTTTTTCAGAGTTTTCTACCTTCTCAGACATGAAGTTGCCAATCCCTTGATTTTGTACTTATTTATGGTATTTCAGGATATTTCTGTGTACCCTGGAGGAAGTTCAGTGAGGACAGTTGCAATTTTCAATTTCTGATACAAAGGTCAAGTTTTTCTAGTTCAGTCTGGAAGGCTGTATTGGTGTTTTTTGGCAGACAATTTTTTTGTTTTCAGTAATTTTTCCCTTCCAATCAGGCTGGCTTTATGGTTGCTGGTATCAACACATGAAAATGATTTAATCTTTATATTTGAGTTACAGAAAGAGTTGGAAAGACCCACATAGGTCATCAAGTCCAACTCCTAAGTGAATATCCCACACAGGGATTTAATATGCTACTTTGGTGGGATTCACATAAAGATCAGCTGTGTTATTATATTCAGCCTTCCCTGGAAGTTACACTCCTGTTAGAGGTTTGGATTTTTTCCTTTTTTTTCCCCCTTTTTCTAAGGAAATCTTCTCACATTTGTTGCCTAAGAGATAGTAATGACAATAGTTAAGAGACAAAGGATGTGGCTGGAAGGAGGAGAAGAGGGAAGGTTTTGCTGCTGTCTCTTGGCTGAGGGGCTTTCTCTTGTGAAGTGCAGAGATACCACGAGATTTTGGCTGAGGTTGAGGGGCTGGACCCATGCCTCGCTCCAGCTCTCTCCCTCCTGGAATCTGAGCGGTGTGGTTTTGGTGTCGGACTGTTGAGGCCAGAGGATTCACTGCCGCTGCAGAGCTTTTATCTTTCACTACATCTCCTTATCATGGGACAGCATCTGCTCGCAAGAGCAGCTGTTGAACTGGGATGTCTCCAACATGTGGCCTCACTGGGAAGGGGGCCCCGACACCCGATTCTTTCCTGGAGAGAGACTCTCCTGGTGGCTTGTGGCAGCTGCCTGCAGCAACCTGCCTGCTGCTGCCCAGCACCACTGTGCTGTTTTCTGCTGCTGCTTTGGGTTTTTTGCTACACTTTAACCTGACACCCCATGTTTGCCAGGAGTCCCACAGCTCCTGCACGGCTCTGGAGTCTTTACTTTGGAGTCTTTGGTGGCCACCCTGGGTGTGCCACCGACTGACTCCGCTGTTCCAGCCGGCTGCTCCGAGGGTCCTGCTGCAGTCCGTTTTGCCATGCAGAGGGGCACTGCGCTCAGCTGCCACTGGGGGTTTGTAAAGAAAGCCCCTTTCTGCCAGCCTGCCCGCCATTACCCACTGAGGGAGGAGGCCAGACTCGCGCCACAGCGCCCCCTGCAGCCGCAGGGAATCACCGCACCTGCCCTGCCCGCTGGGAGCCAGCAGCGCCCCTGCTGGCTGCGACCGGAACGGCACCAACGAGGAAGGTGCCTGCGGCCGCGAGAGGCTGGGACCGGGTTTGTGCTGTGTTTGGTGTCAGTGCCGCAGCTGTTGTTGTTTGTTTGTCTTGTTATACAATACATATATAGTAATAAAGAACTGTTATTCCTTTTCTTATATCTCTGCCTGAAAGCCCCATAATTTCAAAGTTGTAATAATTTGGAGGGAAGAGGGCTACATTTTCCATTCCAAGGGATGTTCCTGCCTCCCTTGGCAGACACCTGTCTTTCAAGTCAAGACAACTCATGTGATTCAAGTAATTTAGGGTCAAAGGGAGATCAGAAAAGATCTTCCATATGATCCTAATCAAGACAAGAGGTATTCTAGGTGATCAGATGACTTTCTGGTTTTGGACACGGTAGTGAATGACCCAGTGGTAAAAGAGAGTGATATAGCCTTTATTTACAAGATAGTCAGCCAAAGTGAAGATATTACCAGTCTTCTTCAGGTTTTGCTCCAGAAATAAAGTTATTAAGCAAATGATGAGTATGTCAGGCAAACTGGAGGAGCATATCTGAGAGGGAGCAGAAGTGATAGTATGGAAACTCACGGCTATAATTATATTACAGGGTACTATGGAGTCTGTTTCAAGGACTCGCAGTAGCTCACATTAAGTAGTCCAGTACCAATCTTCACAACCGGTCTGAATTTGCATGTCTCTCTTCCCCTCTTTCTTTCCTTAGTCATCTGCCACAACCAGTTATACACATTTAGCAGTAGAGACAACCAGCTCATCTGGCCAACTGGGAATTAGGTATTTCCATTTTATTGCCTGTCCCATCGCTAGAAAGAAACAACACTTTTCAGAAAATTCCATCAGTCTCCTCCCTGACATCTCATGGCCACTGCACTTATACCCTTTTGAAGAGCCCTTGGAACCTTCTTACATTCTGCATGCTTTATGCTGCAGGATCCCCTATCCTCTGGTTAAACTGAAAGTTTTCTAACATTTGGAGAAAAGGAAATTCCATAATAATTTGTGAGATAACAAGAATATATTCTGGAGTTGTTTCAGCTAAGATAGACTCATGTTAATCCAATATTCTGATGCTAACTTTAGGAAGAGAAAGAATAATAGAAATGCAAATAAATAAAGTTTTGCATAGAAACTAATTCATCCCTTATTTAAAAATATTTTCATACACATCATCTATTCTTCTATAATCAGAAAATTGCATGTTGAAGTCATGGTACAGGAAACCAGGTTTGGTTGCAGATATGTTAACTGACATACCTTTCTTAGCTCTTTCCTTAGCATGGATATGACATTGTGTTTCTGTAGCAGATGTAATGAACTACATTGAGACATACAAACCTCCAAAATAAAACTGAACTCAGTGGACTACTATTTACTTTAGAATTTGCTGCATTTTGGCTGGCCACAAGTGCATGTGGACTGTTGAGAAAATTTGTCATCTTGTGGCCTTTAAGATAATGCTATGTTTCTCCAAAATGGGCATCCATTGGTGCTAAACTGGCCTCTGAAAGTTTTCTTGTGCTATATGCAGAGAGAAAAAGTGAGCATCTAGCACTTAAACTAAGTAAGATTCCCCGCTAATGAAAACTATCTTCTAGAATAGGAAAGTTAAAATATTTTTGTATTGTAAAATAATAAGAGGTGGTTTGTTTCCTTAAGACTAAGTTATACATTAAGAAACTGAATTTATTCTTTCCAATTAGAACAACTTGCTGCAATCCTTCAACAGAAAAAAGCAGGAAAAAGTTGTATTTTCACCACCTTGAAGTTCTGAACTAGTGGCTTGTGAAGATCTTATTAAGGATTGATATAAAAATAATGGAAAACTTCATGAAGAATTTGTGTGACTTTTGGTTTTTCCCTTATCACAGATTATGCCATTGGAATTATTAAACCTTTTTATCTGAAAATACCTACAATACTCTCTCTGTAATGTACAATATTAAAAAATATTTTCTTTCTCTTACCAAAATTAATTTTTTTCTTTGTGTATCTCTATCATTATATCTTCCTGGTGGATATTCATATGTACAATTAGCTCATAATATTTCACATTATTTAATTCCAAAGAAGCAACCAAAATCTTTATGCTCACATTTGTTAATATAACTTGCTGTATTGCAATTTGAAAATACAAGGAATATCAGTGTACAATGCAGCTTCATGAATGCAGCATATCTATTACTCTCTGTGACTGCAAGCAGAGGAACAAACATGGCTAAATAACATTGTAGGTTTTGGGTAATGTTTTTCTTCACTGATAAAGTAAACCATCATAAGACATCATGATGTTTGAAATACATCATTGGGATAAGTATTTTATTTTTGTCTCAGTGAAAATCAGGTAGTAATACTAACTGTGGTTTTAATTACCCAAAGTTGTGGTTGCTTTTGCATACAGCCTCACCATTAAGCTTTGGAGATGAAATACCAGCTAGGTAAAGAATAAATAATTGCAGACATTGAATTTAGTTACTAGAAATAAATCACATCATGAAAGCTACAATAATATTTTGGAAGGAAGCTTCCATCTAATGAGTAGTCCTGCCTCTTTTAAGATGTTCTTTAATTTTACTAAATTCCAATCTTTTTGTAGAAGTTTTAGAAATTTATTTTCCAAACAAGAAAATATTTTTTATTTTTTATTGTTTTACTTATGAATGTTTCCAGAAATCAGCATTCTGGAAGTGAATATTGTTTAAATTTTCCATTATTGACTCAGGAGTTTCTGTTACAATTTTAGGTACAGAAATATTTGAAGAGGAAAGTAGGAGAAAGAGATAATGAAAACTGTGCTTGTGTTCACTGTTGAAGCACTTAGGTTGGTTTTCTCCCTGAAAACATTAATTGTACATGTATCACAATTGTACGTGTACTAGTTGCACGTGTATCACATGCACATATCATTGTTAGAACTTAACCTGTTGACGCATTGAGTGGAGTTGAGTGAAGACATCCACCCCAGAATAAGGATACAAAAATATAACACAGACTAGATATATAGTCTCTGCTGTTTCCAAACCAATCTATTCCTACATATATATGGATGAAACAGTCATTTTCTTTCTTCTCCTAGACTGCCTGCATACTTTTCCCCTCCTATACCCTGCTGCATGCAGATCACTGTTACTAGCCAAAGAGAAAGAACAATAGAAGCAGTCTATTTTAAATGGAGCTCCTCACAAAATAGGATTACACATACAAGTATGTATGTACAATTAATGCATCCAAAGAAATTTCTTGTGCTCCCTGACAGGTGAAGAGGAAGGAGGAAAACTGCGGCGTGGGTTTTCGCTCTCCCCGGCTGCACGCGGCTCTTGGGAGCCCGGCTGTGGCGTAGCTTCCACGTGCTGCCGGGGTTTGCTGCCGCGGGTTCCCGGACACGGCTCCGTGTCTCGGGTGCGTGGGCTGGCCAGCCTCTGTTACCGTGCGCTAGGGACCCGGCAAAGAGGAAGGAATTTGTCCATTTACTCCGTGATTGGCAGGAATGGTTTATTGGTCACGTGGCGCGGTTCGATGGAAAGGCGCGACCGCTCCCAGCACTCGCATGGGAGAAAATGGCGTCTGACTGCCGGCGGGATAGGGTTTTATGGAGGGGCGGGGCGAGAGGATCCACGGCTGGCCGGCCAATAGGGGCGGCTGCCGTGGCGGTGACGCCAGCAACCGCGACCAACCAGAGAACCCCGCAGGGGCGGGCGCCGAGCCAGAGCGGGCTGAGCGGGATCGTGTGGCTCAGGGCGGCCAGCACGGGGTTTCCCGGGGCCGGACGGCAGGGTGGTTACAGGAGCAGCACAGGGGTAAGAGCCGGCAACAGGCAACATGGGGCCAGAAACCGCGGGGGGGAACAACGCGGGGGAAACGCGGGATTACAGAACTTGACTTATTTTAACATAAATTAAAAACCCTAATCTAAACCCAAACTCCGGGATGCAACAGAAAACAAAGCATAAAAGTGTATGCTGTTATTGAGTTCATTGTGCCACATGGGACACTGCTTTGAGCAAGCTCTGTGCCAGATGTCATTGTGATAAATTAAACACAGAGTGTGGACACTCTTGTGATGACATTTTAAGGTCATGAGAGAGCTATGGAAAGGGCAAAAGTTCATCTTTAAAGAAGGTTTTTTCTTGTGATATGATCATAAACATGCATGCTTCTTTAAGCAGATTTATTATGCAGCTACTTGTCATAATGTTTGCCTTGACTGTAAAGTCATTGGGAGTTTACACCCACTGAACACTGAGTCAGCTGAAGTGATAATGTAAAGTGTTTGGCAAAAAAGACATGAACTGATCACTATTTACAAATAAATTTTTTTGCAGATATATATGTTAAAAACACCCTTGAATTAAAACAAAAATATGAAACGAACCTAAGCATGCTATTTATTTATCAAATCTATGAAACAAATATTTGCATTATTGTAGGTATTCTGAAAAATTTCCTAAAGTATCAGGATTTTAAAAGAAGAATATGAACGTCTTATGTTTTCCTTAAAAACATATTCTGTAATTTCAAAACTTTCCTTCCATGCATGATTTTTGCAGGGTCTGAGTGTTGTCCTGCTATTAATTTAAATTCTTTCACATCCTTTTTCTTATTATTTCTATTCATTGGATATTTTGAGGCAGAAATATGGAAAGCAGAAACTGTATAGCCTTACCTTTATCCACAGCAGCAATTCAGAGATACTGAAATACACACAATTGGTGAGATGTCAGTTTTGATTCTATAGCTATATATAGAAAACCCCAGTGATAGTAGTTCCTTTGATTCATTATCTGAATTATTAAAAAATACAATTTTTTTTTGTTTCTCGGAAGACACTGAAATAATATGAAAAAATAAAAATACTTCTGTTAAGATTGTAGGCACATACATCTTGATAATATTTAACTAAATTTAATCTCTTTTATTAAACAAAAAGAAAATTAAACAAATAGCGATCTACAGAGGGATAAAATTGTTGGGTTTGCTTTCCTGTGAAAAGAGAAAATGTAGAGTTGTCTAATATTCACAGAACAGGATCTCACCATATTTTCCAGTAAAACTTAAGAGCTGCTGAACTTCAGTATAGTCTCTTGATTTAAAAAAAACAAAACAAAACAGAACAACCCCAAAACCTAAGCTTTAAATTTAATTTTTTTAAAACATAAAATTGAAGATTCGTGTATATCTTCCCTGTGCTTAGTGACGTCGAATCTTATATGCAGTTTGAAAATTCTATAACATTCAGAAAAAGTGACCCATTTTTTTTATATTGAAGACAGTGAAACTAAAAATAATATTCAAGATAGTGATCATGCATTTATGTTGGGGTTTTCAACCAAGATTATAGTACTGTATTTTCTTGGGGCTTTATTATTTTTTTTTTTTCCACTTATTTTTTTCTGAAATTAAGCAAATGACCTTTATATTTCATGTTCAGCACAATGTGACAAACTCTGTCTATGCAATTGTCATGTTAAGAAAAACCACCACCCTCTTTCCCGAAAGTACATTAAAATACTGAAGTGTTACCTTAATAGCAGGGTATATCAGCTATGAAATAATTTCAATTTTAAGACATAATCTGATATAGCATACACTTGTTCTATTTCAGTCTTTCATCCTGCTCTCAAAACACAGGAAAAAAAGGTGGAAAATAAAGTAGTTCATGTTTTTTGCCAGTAGCATCATCTAGCTGTGTTTATATAATTCTTCTAAGATCTTTAAAAATGAGAACTAACAGCTGCAGATTCTTTGTTTGTTTTTGTTTCAAAATACAGGTAATTAATGGAAACATGAATCTGTCTTTCTATGAAAAAGTCTGAGCCAGAAGCCTCGTATCTATTTTGTTTGTAACAAGCAGGGTGTGACAAAGATACGTTTTAGACTCCTAACAGTGATTTTAGAAAGATACTACATATATTCACTTTCCATGTAACCATACGACAAGTCAGTATTCCATTACAGACAAAACTGCTGCATCCATCAGCTGGTTTTCAGTACTATAGCATTTTTTTTATTTTTCTCACATATTGGTAAAAAAAAGCAATAATGTGAAATCCAAACTTATTTAACAATGCAGTTAACGGTGTGAAAGGGAGTGGAATGCTGAAAATAATGAAAGCTGAAAAAATGCCACTTACTTATTTGTTTATATTTACTAAAGATAAGAAACCACAGAGGAGCTCAATAAAATATGCAGAATATTTAAAATATTCTAGACTTATGGAGTGGAAAAAATACCATTCTTTTCAATCCTGCTCATCCCCTGCCCCACCTTCCAATCCATGGACCATTTGGATCTTTTGTTCTTAAAGTCTCATATACATGCAATACATAAATCATATTAAAATATAATGTGAGAAATTCTGAGGTTTTTCTGTCTCTAATAAGACCATATTTCAGGGACAGAGTCCTACAGTAAAAAAATTATTACCATTGAAATCCACTCAATACAATTTATTTGCCCCTGTGCTGATCATGTGCTTAAAAAAAATTTGCATCTTCCTGTGTCATAACAGTATTATTAAGTACTTACTGTTTTTAGTCATGTCCTCTTAGCAAACTTTATTTCAAGGCAAACTATCTTCTTCTATCCTGATTATTACATCTATCCTTCATTGATGCCACAGGTCTCTGCAATTGCTACTTCATAACCTCTATTCCGTAGCACTAGGAGAAGAAAAATAGAAAAAAAAAAATTAACTATTTAGAATTTTCTTCATTTGCAATTCAAAAAATTCAAGAAGACTTCTACAGCAATGACAATGAAATGATACCAAAACAGACTGGTCAAATTGAAAGATTAAAAATACAGTCAGTGTGTAGAAAGATGAAAGAAAGGAATTTGTGGATCCTTTGTTGGTTAAGAGATGTTTTGCAAACATTTATGTTACTAGAGTGTTTCAAAAGACAAATGCACAGGGTTCAAAGGAGTAAAACTTGGTAAAGCCACATGGTGATTTTTCTTGCATTTTCTTTATAATGGTTCAACGCCATCCAACCATCAAGCCCCACACAGCTGCGCACTCTCCCAGAAGCAGAATCAGGAAGAAAACCAGAAGGGTAAAAGACAGAAAACCCATGGGTTAAGTTAAAGACAGTTTTATAGGGAAAGCAAACCTATGCACACAGGCAAAGCAAAACAAGGAATTAATTCAGTGCTTCCCTTGAGCAGGCAAGTGTTCAGTCGTCTCCAAGAGAGTAGGGCCCCATCACACATAATGGTGACTTAGGAAGACAAATGCCATCACTCCAAATGTCCCCCCTTCCTCTTCCCCCCCCACCCCCCCATCTTATATATTGATGTTATGCCACATGGTCCATCCTTTTAGTCAGTTGGGGTCACCTGTCTTGGCTGGGTCTCCTCCCAGGAACCCCCAACTTCCTTGACAGTGGGGCAGTACAGGAAGGAGAAAAGGCCTTGGATCTGTGCAGGCCCTGCTCAGCAATAATAAAAACATCTCTCTATTATCAACCCTGTGTTCAGCATAAAGCCAAAACACAGCCCCATACCAGCCACTGTGAAGAAAAGTAACCCTACCCCAGCCAAAACCAGCACACTAGATGAAGTGATGATTCTTTCTAGGGCCATTCTAAATGCAGTATCAAGAAAATAAGCTGCATTACTTGTATTAGCATCAAAATAAACATTTCAAAAAGGAAAACATAGACTTAAATCTTACCAAGTATATTTAAATTTTATCACAAAATGATGTACAGAGGTCCCAAGCCAACTGATACTATGATATCTGATAGCATACATTTAACACTTTGTTTTACACAGACTCACTGACAAGACTAATTAAGAATTAACACATATTAAAAGAAGTTTAAAGATCGTGGAGGACAAAAAGTTGTAAATACATATTAAGGGTGATTTAATTTTTCTTATTCTTGTTTAACATTTCATCTATTTTATGAACTGTGTTAATTTTATTTTCTTGTGAAAGTGAGATAATATTCCCATTGAAAATATTGTTTCACCAAAAACTGGCATCAGAGTAAAAGAATGATAAAGATCTCACGTAGCTTCCCCATTACTATCTGAGTTATTCTATTAAATTTTATCTGTGACATATCTTCTGCTAGATTTTCTTCAATTAAAGAATACTTTATTCACTTTCTACCCAAACAGAATTTTTGTACTGCAAGATGCAAAGTATTTTAAAATTAGCCTTTTTATTATGCTCTTTTATGTTATGTTATACATTCTGTTTTCTTCTGTTCATTAAAAACCAATTCAGCAGTCACATAGCATAACAAGTCCTGTGTCTTGTAAGTAGGAGTGAGAAAACAATAGGACCTTCTTGTTGGTGATTGAAGAGATGGGGACTCTACTGCTTGTGTGCAGGAAGCCAATTTATTGATTACAGAGCTCAGTATATACACCTTTTCAGTTATAGCTAAAATTAACAGCAATCACATTTCACAACATTTGCCAATGTCATGTTTCCTACTAACACTGCTTAATCGTGGCTTTTGCATAGACCCACACAGGCATGTACAGTCTTGCATATCTCTCATAAACAAAGCACACCAAGCACACCCAACTACACCATCATCTTTGCTTCCTCCTTCAGGGTTCTGCTTTCTGCCAAGGTTTGCAGCCTACTAAAGTTAGCATGTCTGTGTCGGTAAGCTGAGCAGTACCCCTAGTCCTGTTTTCTAGCTGTATTTCCATACCTTCTTATTCTGTATTGTTTACATGCCATCTCTGGTTTTGCTGGGAACTTTATGTATGGAATGGAAAAAGGACTTCCTTAATGAAGCTGGTGAAGAGTCTAGAATACAACCCCTGTGAGAAGCAGCTGAGGAAATTAGGATTGTTTAACATGGAGAAAAGTGGGCTAAGAGAAGATGGTTTTAAATTGCCTCAGGGGAGGTTTAGATTGAATATTATTAAAAATGTTCTTATGAAAAGGGTTGTCAAGGTTTGCAACAGGCTGCCCAAGAAAGCAGCTGAGTTGCCATCCCTAGGGATATTTTAAAGAGTCATAGATGCGGTGATTAGGGGCATGGTGGGTTTGGCAGTGCTAGTTTAATGGTAGAATTTAATGATCTTAAAGGTCTGTTCTAAAGTAAGGGCTCCTGTGAGTCTATATGCGTTCTGGGACCTTCAAAAGCACTTTACCATTCTCTTTTTTTTTATTGTCTCACTTCACATATAAAAAACTGCCACTTTAATACTGTTCTGCTACTCCTGTAGCTCTGAAATTATACCACTTTAAATAAAATAGTGTTAGATAGTATGAGTACATTTTGAAACCCTGTAAGAAATCAGATGTGACTTTATAACCTTTTCAGCCAAATATGGTTTTGTACAGAGATGCTATAATTTATTTTCATACATTTATTGCAGTAGAATGAGAAGAAAATACAGACTCTGTTTGGTTTTTGTTGTCGTTTTGCTTTGTTGTTGTTTTGTAGTTGTTTTGCTTTGTTTCTGGAAGCACTACAATGTGTAGGCACCAGTAAAATGCCAGCAGTAAAAGTGAGGTACCAAATGTAAGTTCAGCCTATTGGTGAATTCTAGGATTTCTCGGCATAGTCAGGAGAGTAACCCAAATACTGGTTAGAGAAGCAAATGAGAAAAAACTCACAGTAAAGGTCATTGAGTCATCAGTAGACTGAGCAATTTTTGGTTATCAATCCACAGAAACACGTACATGCATGGCTGCCATTAATAGCTGTTTCAGCACTAAATAGCATCTGCTTAAAATGATAGCCAACCACAGAAATGGACTGCAGTAATAACCATTGTTCTAATGTACGTGAAAGAATGTTGTTGCCCAGGCTGTGGCCACAGAGACGGGATGGCACCGACTAGCAGGTCTCTTTTGGTGGCCGGAGAGAGCCACGAGAGTGGCCATTTCAGAGCCTCTGATGAGAGCAGCTGGTAGTGGTGTGGGCAGCTGCGTGGGTAAAACTGCCTGACTGAGATGAGGATCCCGAAACCAACGAGGAAAAGAACACTTGTGTGAAGTGCCAAGGAAACTTTATTCCTGATGGGAGTCAGGGACAAGTACGAACTGAACAACACTCTGTAACAACTTAAAAAGGGTGTAGGCATGTAAAGGAGTGGTCTGGCAACAACCAATGGGGGAAAATTTGGGGAGGAGTGGAGGCTCACAGCAACCAATGGGGAATAAATAAGGGAGGGACAAGGTCTCAGGGACAAATCATCTGCACGGTATAGGACAACTGACAGGGAACATTCCTGAAAAAACTGGGTGTGGGGATAAAGATTGACAAGGGAGGTGGGTTGTGCAACTTGGATTGACATAGCTATATATGGACAACTGGGGAGGAGCAGGGAGATTGGCAGGTGGAGGGACAGGCAAGTGGCGGGAAACTTTGGGGTAAACAACTTGGGAGAAACCAGGTGTGAGGGACAGAAATAGGGATACATGGAACGAACCAATTGAACTGGCTAACATTAGAAAAATAACAAAGCAACTGTAAAACCACATAAAACATGAACACATAAAACATGAAAACGCTGACTACCACAGAATGTCTCTCACAAGAAAGGACCCAGAAAAATAATGTAAATGATCTTCTATAAATTTGACAAAGTCAGCTACATACAAATGTTTGGTAATGTTAGTTTTGTGATTACACTCTTTTATAACATATTAAGGAAGCTCTGCATTCCCAAAGAGAAGTGGTTGGCACAGGCTATAGCCCTGATGTCTCTAACCTTTTCTTTTTTCTTGTATGAAACATCTTGAACATGTGTAAAGACTGAAGGACACAAGATTGTGGAGTCTACAATGAATGAAAAGCATAGTATATTTAAACAATAAAATGCTTCATACATATTGGTGTAGTCCATTAAGCTTGACTCTAGAGTTTTTAGTCATCTTTTCATTTGGAAGAGACCGAAGAGAGGAAAGTTCTGTGAAGTTTATTTGTACCTTTGTAGTCTAACTTGTTACTGTGAGAAGTAGATAACATGTTTATAAATATGTATGAAAATTCATGAATTTTTAATATTAACTTTCCATAATCAAGAAAGCATTGAAGAAAATCACTAATACTCAGAGCTTGTAGGTACTTGCCGTATGTTACTGGTGATCAGACATTTTGCACAACTTTTGGAACAATATAAGTTTTACATGCTGCAGATAGCATCATCCACTTGTCTGGTTTACATTGTCTAACTGCTTTTCTGTGGGGAAGTTCATCCCTGTGAGATGGCACACCCTTTTCTACTGGGGATATTTTTCATATTATCAGATAATATAAGTTGCTCTTTCAAAGTCAGTTCTGACAAAGTAATGTGTTGTAATGTGAGTAGCGCAGCAGAGGCACAGAGCACGAGGAAACTGAGGCAGAGGAATAAGGGAAGGACACTTGTCTGAGTCTCCAAGGATTTAATCTCAAAGGGGGCAAAGCAAGTGACAAATCCAAACCTGAAGGGGCTGCTTTTAAAGGATAGAGGGAACATGGGGACGACACAACCTTTGACCAATAGGAGGGCATTAGGGGAGGGGTGCCGAGTAAGGGCTCCCCAATAGAAGCCAACATGGGGAGGGAGCAAACCTTACAATCCAATTCTGCTTTGAGGAAGGAATGAAAGACAGGGAACACTCCAGCAGCAAAAGAGTGTGCTATCTTTGACAGACAAGGATAAGACAAGGGAACAAGGAGGGTATACAGGTGGATTGACATGTGGATTGCCATACATTTTGGTGGGCAAAACTGTGCTAAACAACTCAGGACTGAACCATTAGGGAAGCCAAATGGGGTACAGAGAATGAACCATTAAAAACTTGTAACAAGGAATATTAAAACATACTACAGAAGAACAAACTGTAAAATAACCACATAACACAATATTATATATATATAATTTTATTTCGTTTGTTCATTTGTTATTGTATTTATCAGCAGCAATTCCTGAAAACAACTAACCTCTCCTTTGTTTCCCCATGAAAATTTTTTAGAAATCCCTAAACAACAATGCATGAGAATCTTGTATTTGATTGATTTCGCTAACATCTTGTTTATATTTCACATCTTACTGCCATGTTATATTTACATATGTAAATACAGAACACTTAAGGAAGCAATATTAGGCATTACTTACAAAATTATATCTATAAAGAGATATTTATATATTAAAAAAAAAAAAAAAACAACTAATATGTCTGCTTAGAGGATGCAATATCCACTGCAATGCATTATAGGACATGCAGTGATCTCATATTTATCCCACTGCTGAAGAATGTCAGTGCCTTAACAAATACAATCACATCAGAACTGCTTTATTTTATGATCTTTTATACTTAAATAATTTTGAATGCTTAAAATAGAATTTTAGTCTCCTGTAGAAGCAAAGACTTATTTTTTTTCCTACGAGTAACTAAAAGGCTATAACAAGGTGAGAGTTAGTCTCTACTCCCAAATATCAAGGATAAGATGTAAGAAAATGGCCTCAATTTTCACCAGGGATGGTTTAGATTGTATATTAGGAAAGAATTCTTAACCAAAAGGATTATCAAGCATCGGAATAGTCTGCCCAGGGAAGGAGCTGAGTATCCATACCTGCAATTTTTTAAATGATGCATAGATGTATCAGTTAGGGACATGATTTAGTGGTGGGCTTGGTGTTGTCAGGTTATGGTTGAGCTCAATGATCTTAGGGATCTTTGCCAGACTAAATGAATGAATGATTCTATGTTCACTAGTCAAATGCAAGCTAACTCTCATAAGGGTCAGGACTTGTGTATCTTGCAAAAAAACACTGGTCTGATTTATTTGAAGCTATTAGAAATTATTACCCTTGATCAATTTTTATAAAATAGATAATTCAATAAACACTTTCAAAGGTCTAGCATTTATAAAAAAGATGCCTGTAATTTTTTTTTAAAGAAGGATTGATGCTTATCTTAGTTTGAGAATTAAGAAGTAAGGCAATAGAAGAAAATTTGGCAATGTTGGCTATCAGTGACAAAACCTGGTTATAGTTTTAGCAAATCTCATTCATTTTCTTGGCCACAGATATTGAAGATAACTTCTCTATCTCTCATGTAAACTATGTTAGAAAGTAAGAATCAAAGGAAAAGAAGAAAAAAGAAAGCACTGATAGAATACTTACATGAAGTTCTTCTATTTTAATTCCATTGTAATGTATTTTTTTCTGTCTCAGATTTCATACAATTTTTTTTTTTTTTTTTTTAGCTAAGTTAGTGGTTTTCAGGTCAACAGTAGTAGTGACTTCTCTGGGGAGCTAGACCTCCTATTAGTACAAAAATTATCTGGGGACCTTACTCAGAACTCTTTATCTCTGCCTTTGTGACCATAAGACTACATATCAGAAAACACCTAAATGTTTTAGGACAACAATATGTAATGTGTATGAAAACAGTCTAAATATTGCCTTTTCTTTTTCCTGAAAGTATATAATTGCTTTCTAAATCTTGCACTTCCTTAGAGGTTCATAATGAAACTTGCTTTTGTAGTCCATTAGCTGGAAGCTGTATCACAAGCAGCACAGACATTAAGTTGAAACGGTATTCACTGCCAAGTAGTCTCTGTATGCTTATTTAGTATCTGTAGTGAAACTTCTTAACCTACTTCTTCAAAGGGGAGCAGTTTTCATTCAATCAGATACCGTGAAAGGATAATAGCAAGAAAAGACATCAAGTTGTGGAAGTAAACCTTTGATATCACCAGGCACACTGAGGCATTAAAAAAAACCCTAAGTCATGCATCCAGGAATAGTCAGTGTGTTTCATATCCGGAAGGGGGGAAAGTAGTGTGGGTCAAAAGCCCTGCCCACTGACTAATCAGCTTAGTAACTTTGACCCTTCATCTCCATCCATTCTTCTTCTTACTTGATCCCATTGTCTTGTGACCAGAGAAATGTACTCAAGGCAAAGACTTCAGTTTCTACAGATGTAAGGCTCTAACATAGTGCAAAATGCAACACTTTTGTCTCTGCCTCTTTGGCTCTGGCTCATACTAGTGTGTCCATACAAATGGGTTCTGCACACTTGTTCTGGGGTTGGTCTTTTTGCCTGACATCCTTAAACTTCTCCGCAGCAAGATTACACATAGCCCTAAATAAAAATTTTACCAACATTGGTCAATACCTCTCAGTCCATGTCTGTCTTTTCAGATGAGAAAAATCTAGTTTTAACAAACATGACTGCTGTAGCTACTGACTGCTGACAAATTAATGGATTTTGGTATGCATGTGTTCTTACCTTGCAAAATAAATGTCACAGAAAAACACTGATAATTTCTGAAATTTAATACTTTTTTAAGAAAAAGAACAGAACTTTGGATTTTAAAAGATAGCTTGTCTTACAAAAAATATCACCTTACTTTTAGAATAAATTTATAATATGCCCTTTTCAAGTGTTTTTTTTTTTTTCTTCCCCCTCTTTTTTTAATTTGGTCTTGATAGGTTGGGGTTTTTTTGTTCTTAATATGACATCAATATCACAAAATATTGATTTCTTATGATAACTCACTCCTTATGGGTTCTTCTATTTCTCAGTAGTTGACACATAATAGTGTGGTGAAAGAGCATTGTGTAGTTGCCTGTGTAATTCATATCACAAAGTATTTTGAAAAGTGTTTTGTCACAAATGCAGTAAGAGTGTTTTTGAAGAACTGGATTAATTAATGGAATGTGAAAACAGGGGATTTGGCATTGTGTTGGGTGCAGCATTGATTGAGGAGTGATGAATACACATTTCTTATTGAAATAGTTTGCCTGAAGAGATATTCTTCAGCCTGAGATTTCTTTTTTTTTTTTTTTTATTTACCTTTCCATAATTCAGTCTGCTACCCAACTATCATCAACATGGCTGATGTGCCAGGAAATTTTATTCATGCCTTTGAGAATTCTCTGCAATCTGTATGCTGAGGAGATCAATTTAAAGTGTATGCTAAACTCTGTATGGTTTATTTTGTAACTCAAGCACTTATGCTCTGTTTCTTATCCAATTTCTTATCCAATGCAATGTTATGGAATTTTCTGGAGATAGAATACTTACAATAGAAAGTACTGTAATGCTTAATAACCATAGAAATACTTAGGTCATCTGCTTTCAGTTAGGATCAAGGCTGCCATGGTTATTTTCCTAACAAGTGAACATCATCTTAACTGAACTGCTAATCACTGTTTTGGTGAAAAGACCAATTTCCCAGAGCTTTCGTGGTTAGGGCTTAAAGTGTCACAGGATGGACAGGATCTCAGACACCCTGATTAAGCCACCAACAAAAGCTTAAGTGTATGTCTTTCTCCCCAGATTAAAATACAAAGCCATGGTCCTGCAACTAACTAATTAGGTCATATAGACACTGGTTTTGAGATCAGCATTTTTTTCTTTTATACATCTGGTCAGCCATAACAGTTAATGCAATCACTTTAAAATTAGTCTTGAATTCTTCTAACAGGAGTTTTGATGCGGCAAAGACAGTGTCTTTGTCTTCCTATTGAATTTCAAAGTTTCAAAGGTTTCAAAGCTTTTGAAGTTCCAAAGGTTTTGAAGCCCATTATGACTTCTGTGGTGCCACAGATATATTACTGGCCTTTTTATTGTCCTTGATGTCCTTAATTTATTCAGATAATAAATCTCAGAATTAATGAATGTAAAATGATATTGATGACTCTAAAAAAGGAGAAGTTGAGTAATTGTATTAGAAGGTGTTCTTAATGGGCAATAATGCTAAAAATAAGTAAAAGGTAAACTTATTAGAGAAATTCATTTTAATCAAAGTTCAATAGCTGCTAGAAATAATTATACCATTTCTTACTCCAAGAGTCCATAAGTTGGCTTAGCTACTTAATTCCTTATAAAACTATTGTCACAGACAGGTCTAAATGCAAACCTGAATTTCATGTACCCTATTCAAGTCTTGTCCCACATAATTCAAGATTCCTCACAAATAGCAAAAAATTTTCAAAATGTGGCACACATTCATTTTAAGACAGAGGTGAAATGCAAAATGGAAATGTTGTACTGGTAATTCTCTCTATTGAAATAAATTTTCAAATGTTGTGTTTCTGTAATAAATAATAATTTATCACATTTCATTGAATATGTTTTATTTTGCCTTGACTTAAATATATGGAATATTTAAAATATCATTAATGGAAAAAAAATGGGGGGAAATTTTATGCCTACAAAAGAAAAGGATAATCATTCATTAAAAAAAATGGAAAGGAATACATGCCATTAACTCTAGTATTAGACCTAAGAAAAAGATAATTTATTTGAAGCAGAATCTCAGTAGGCAAAAAAACCAACCAACCAACCCATAAACCAAACCAAACCAAACCAAACCAAACCAAACCAAACCAGCCATAACAGTGAGAAGTACATTCTACTCAGTGGAAAGCAACAAGAATTGATAAGACATATCTCTTATACTTTTCCTGAAAGTGGTCATTAGGCGTCATGATAAGAATGTTTTTGATTAAATAGCACAGACTAGTACACAGCAGGGCTCCAGAATGTGTAGCCTGTGTCTTTTAATTTTTTTCAGTTAGCAGTTTTTTAGAACTTTGTCAGTATTTTTTAATTTAATATATTATCTTTAGGACACATTTCTTTTTCTTTTCTCTCCCTCTTGGACAAGAGCTCATTTTTCTTGACTGACGTAACAGCCTGTGCTATGAATTCCAGCAAAGCAGATACATATGGGTTTTAACTGCAAAACATTGTCACTGGAGCATTCTTCATGCCTTTGCGAAACAAGTTGAATAGAAACTAATTAAAATATGTATCACTTATCTTGCAATTGGAAACACAGGTGACATCAATGAAAACTTGTCCTCTATTACATCAGATGAAAGATTTGGTACATTAAAGATGAAGCCCAGAACTGTGTGGCTAATGTTTGAATTTAAAAGTTATATACTGTAGGTCAATTGATATAATCTTTGGGATAGATTTCAATCACAAACTCTTAGTTAAAGTTAAAATTGGATTATTGTTTTGTTAAAAAAAAATGATCTATGTATTTAAATGTGCAAGTGACCCTGCACAGCATGAATATAGTTACACTATATTCAATAGCTATATTCTTTGACAACAACTCTATTTTATGGTAGCAGAAACATTTTCCTTGAAATAATTGTTTCTCAGAAGTTTTGATTTTAAGTGCAAACAAAAAACAAAAGATTTTTTAAATGCTGCCCTACTGAATTTTCAGACAAACTTGGTATAATATATGCAGAAAGGATTTTTCACTTTTTTAAAAAATTCAGCTCACAGTGTCTCTCTAATATTTATTTCATGTTACTATTTTATCAGATGCTTTCATGCTGTGAGATAGCAGTTTTGAAATTCTCTGTGCATTCATAGCTGCAGGGTGCAATTATAGGTACAGGCAGAAAAATAAAGCCATCTGAAATAAAAAGGCATCTGAAACTGGAAAGCATTTACCTTACTTTCAAAAAGAATATGCAAGCTGATTTGGTCAATTCTTAGCTTATGTAGAATTTTATAACTAGAACTTTCAGAAAATGTAAGCTATGTTTTACTATCAGAGGTTTAGATAGATTGCAGAGTGAATTTGTGAATCGTGGCATCTGAAACCTTCAGTGGGAGCATATGATTTTTAAGAGTAGATGCTGGGAAAGAGCTCTCCAAAACAGTTTATCTGATTTCCCCTGAAGAAACAGGGACATGAACATGTAGCTCTATATAGGATGTTCACTAAGCTGAAGAATGTGAAAATAAAAGCTCCTACTTCACTTGAAACTGAACAAGCCATGCTCAAGAGAGAACACTGTGTTTAAAAACACTTGTTCTCTCTCTTACTTAATTTCTATGAATTTACACTAAAACTTCCAAGAGTCGCTCTTCTAATAAATATGAATATATTTCTAGGTTATCAGGAAAAGTATTTGTTGCCCAGCTTGATGATATATCACGTAATTATTTAATGCTTAAGTCTATAATGAGGAAGTGAGGCAGTAGGATTTAAATACACTGTCATGCCATTTTCATTATGTATTTCTAAAACTATATTTTATAGCAAGCATACAGGACCTGGGGAACTTGTGTTAACTAGAGAATCACAGTTATTATTGGTCAATCTTTAGGTGGCTTACCAAATCCAGTGAGTTTCATAAAAGAAAATGCTTAATATCTTCTGTGTGTTGGAAAACACCTAATACACTGGAAAACACCTTAAACATCTAATACCTATCATCAAAAATACAGATGAAAACAGCAGCTTAAATTAACTCTGCATCTCAGTGAAAAGCTTAGTCTTTAAATTTTGGATTACATCAGAATGTACTGTGGGCTCTGTTCTAGTTTTTTTCAATACCAAAAGCATGAGAAACTCTCACCGACTAAGCATAATCCTCATAAACATGATGCAGAACTTTAACATATCCATTAAATAACATAATTTTTAAAAGAGTCTTTTTAGGTAGAAGATCACCTCTTGCTTGCCTTTGAGAAATACACCATGCTTATCATTCAGTTTTGCCACTGGAGACTTTTTGTAATTAATTATTATCCCTGTTCTTTATTTAACCCAAATGAGTTTAATTTCTTCCATTTCTAGATTACCTACCTTTATCTATAGTTCCACCATATTATGATACCGAACACTGACTGTTTAGGAGGTAATGTCGTGGCCTGCTATTGATAGTACAAAGGTGTTGTCAGAATATGTCAGGTTGTCTTGTTTAAATAGATAGAAATAGTTTCTTCAGAGCTGGCATCTCTCAAGAGATAAGAGGAAATTAATGAAAAGTAATGTCTTTGCAGATGAAAAAATCCCTGGTAGCACATACCACATTCGTGTCTGTCAGCTTATTCCCAGGAATACTCTAAATTATTTTGAGTTCTTTCAAAAACTGTAAGATAATTCACAAAAGCTTATTGTAAAAGAGAGGTAGCATGTTGGTTGCTCAGATAGGTGATTCTAACATAGTCTGATTATCTGCTGTAAGGACACTCCTGCGTGAGAAGTCCATACTGAGTATCCAATACATTCATATTCTAGCTTATTGTGTAGTAGCTCCCCACAGGCAGACAAGCTGTCAGTGTCAACTGATCTACTTGGTATTTTTCTGTAGGTATGTTAGCCCAAAAGTGGGGTTATTTTGCTTGTGGCTTTTGTCAGGTTTATTTTGGTGTAGTACAGTGGATTTTGAGCTTTTTGGTTTGTTTTTCTTGTTGAATGGGTGTGTTTATAGTTGTATGGGGGTTTTTTGTTGTTATTGTTTTTCTTTTTTAAGAGGTTGTTTCTTTTTTTTTGGTTGGTTGCTTTGGGTTTCTACATTAGGGGCTTTTCATTCAAATTCATTGAAATTATAAAAAGACTAGATTTTTTTTTTACTGTGTTTGATGTTAGTCTTATGAGATAGTAGGAGTTGATCAAATGTGTCATAACAAACCATTTGTACTACTCTCAGGGAAACTTGACACAAATTATATAAGTCTCCCTGTGGCAATAACAGCATTTTACATGGTTGAAATACTGCAGATGGTGCTCAAGAAGGAGGGAGGAAAAAAAAAGCCTAAATAAACTGTATAATATTACAAATGAAGAAAAATGTACGTTGGTGGTGTTTCTTCTCTTATTTTTGTCTGTTTAGACCAACATCAGCAAAGCTATACTATATGACCATTTTATGTATAATCTTTAATAAAGTTACTTATAAAGTGACTATGGAAAAGGAAAATAAGTTTATGTATCAACTTGACAGAAAATAAATTGAAAGAAAATTGTAGATTATATAAAAATAAATGTTTTCAATGTAATTAGGGGATCTTTGTTATCAATATTAAGAAGCAAGAAGGAGCTTGAAGTACATAGATTGTGAAAAGTGTCAAGTATTTGAAAAGCTAAATCTTCAAGAATTAAATTTGAAGAATGACTGACATAATTATTGATGGTATGTCCTTTCTGAATTCCATCATGGGCTTGACTAAATATATTTTACTATGATTTGTTTTATTGTGCTATAGTTTTTGCTATTTTTATACATCACAGCACTGTCATGCCATATATATTTTCCCTCTGACTATACCTGCAGAATTCCCTCTTTTGCTTAGCTGGCAAAATGTACCATCAGCTCCAAGGGCGCTGATAAATGCTACTCCTGTTAATCAACTACCAAGGAACTCCTATGGGAATGCATTCCACATTCAGTCCAAAAAGCTCTAATTAAAAGTTCCCTCCAGGACACCTGATCTCCCTTGAGCTGATTATTAATTGTATGTTAATCTCCTACATCTCCTCACCCATCAGGCTGAGCCTTACTTATGGCATTTGTGTTTAGTGGTTTCTTTAGCTAAACATATATAATTTGCTGTGATTTGTATGACTTGAATTGTCCCCTGACTGTCCTACTTATATTATTTTCCTAGCTATATGCTTACTGTTGTATAACTATGCTATTTTATTGTCTCAGCTTCTCTAAAGATTAAGTAGTAAAAATGCCCTTCACATTCTGCTTACTTGGTTCGTAATAGGGAAAGGACGAAAATGCTTTAACTACATGCATCTCATATAAAGAGCTGTCAAAAATACAGTCTTTTGTTTATGAATACTCATATCCTAACTTACTCCTAAAGTTTTACTTTCATAATGGAAAGAAGTTCAATTTCTTCTGTGTTTGTTGATGCTTAGAAAAGTTTTCTTTCAATATGAGGTTAAGTTTTTCAATATTTTGTGGCAACAACTGATTGAGCTGCTCAGGATAGTGTAATACTGATAACCATTTTCTCAAGTTATATGCAATTGTTGTTTAAATCTAATGATAATACCCAGGCAATTACAATCTATCTGACTGGACCTTTCAGGCTTTTTTTCCTACTTTTCCCTTTCAACTGAATTTTGTTCTCTCTTGTGGTGAACATTAATCTTACTCAGCACTGTCCCATCTGTACTATGTCTGCCCTGAATATGTGCTGCATTCATGTTTTACTGTTCTATAACATAGCTGATTGTTTAGAGTTCCTTCTGCAAACTTTCATTGACATAATATAATTAGCATAATATAGTATAGCATTGTATCTAGTAATCTAGTGTACTGTGGTGTGTCATAGTGCAGTATGACATAGCCTGATATAATGTAACATTGCAGACTCAAACATCTGAATTTTGTAAGCATTGGCTGAAAATTATAGAGTTTTGTTTATCTTATTACTGGATTATGTTGCCTTCTCTATAAAGGACAACAGTATTCTTCAAACAGAAGTTATTATTCTGTTTCTTAGATATGCAATATGGAATTATTATGCCAGCATTACAAAGCTTCATCCAATAATGATTACCCAAGGAAGAAAAGGAAGAAAAAAATATCCTAATATATTATAAAACAGTTATTATGTTACACCATGAAATCTCTGAAGCAATGAAATTGCTGCATCAGGGAAATACATGAAATGATCTGGTACTTATCCACAGAAACCTGAAAATTAGCAAAACCAATGTATAATCTACAACTATTAGATGTCTTTCATGTTGCCTTTGATGTTGTTTGCCTTTGCTGTTCTTACCACCCAAAATTAGGATCAGAAAGCTGGTCTTATAAGATCCTCATCACTAAGTCATGCTGCTTTCATTGATTCAGGCTTCACTGAAAGGCAGATTTCTTTGGTGGATAGTCTTGGCTTTATTTCAGTGTTACATTAAATTGTACTCTGTTCCAATTAACAGTCACCAATATTTCTCCAAACTCCTCTTCCTTGTGTTTTAATTCTGCATGACATCACTCTCCAAAGTAACCCTCCTGCATATTCTCACAGGTCACTTCCTGACAATGTTTGTAAATCATTACTAAAATGTGTTGATAACAATCCAGCTCCGTAAATGCCTACAATGCTTCTCCACAAGACACTAAATAAATCTTCAAACATAACCATAATCTTTGTGAGAACTTCTTCAAAAAGTCTATTTCCTTTTGGGTATTGGAAATTATCACTTTCTCATATAACAAAAAATTGCTGCTTTTTTCCCTTCTTATATTGGTTTTGTTTCCTGATAGGAAATAGAACATTCAAAGCCTTTTGCTTGAAAAAGAGAAATATTGTATAATTTTTCCCTGAAGATATATTTCTGGATAATTTGTGAAGAGGACTCCTGCTTTTCTGTCTTTCCTTTACATTTAAAAATCTTTTTTAGAATTAGGCAAATAAATGTAAAAAATAAATTAAAATACTGTACTGTTTAAAATGTAATCCTAGATAATAGCGAGAATAGTTACTCACATTCTTTATTTATTTTGTTTTTTTCTCAATGTACCTAGCTTTTTCAAAGAATATGTAAACTTTTTTAAAAACTTATGATTGGCTGGACTCTATGTTTGTCAATTCATAGATATGATCTCTTTAAGTTATTGTCCTTTAAGTATTTATGTCAACATAGTGCAATTTTAAAGACATGCATTTTAATCCTATTCTATGACTGAAATTCAGTTTAAAAGTAATTACTATAAAATTTAAAACTTGTTGAATATATGTGTTATTAATTGAGATAGCATAATAATACATGCTGTAAAATAATTCAAAGGGGTAATACCTGGGGACTCATCAAAATCCAGGAAATAAATTCAGAGATCTTTTTTAAGTAAGTATACAGTAATTGCTTTAGCCCTTATGAATTTCATATAAATAATGGAGCAAAAGTTGAAGAATTTGTGTGATTTCATGGAGTATTAACTGTGAAACACAGAGTATTAAATGTGAAGCAAAATTCCATGTTCTTTCTCCCAAAAATGTGAAACTATGTGTTTTTAAGATATGGTTGACAAACAGGCTTTGAGTTTACCCTTTGAGAATATCACATGATTCTGCATTAAACCCAGTGGAGAGAGCTGTGTTTCACAGCAGTCCCAGATAAGCCTGTGGCTTTGAAAATCTTTCACATAGTTTGTTATAAATGCTTAATAGCCTCTGGATAAACCCTGACTTAACTTATTTGGCTGCATGTTTTTGTTTACCACATTTTTATGTGCAGAGATCAGTAAGCTTTATTATTTTGTACTGTAAATAAACATTATAATCAGGTATAATCACCAGAAGCATAATGTTACTAATGTTTGCTTCATTGAGAGATATGTTGTAGAAATTATTTTGTTTAAAGCTCTTTTTTATAATGCTGTTTTTGTTTCTCTTTGGTCATTTGCCTCAGTAGAAAATATTTGTTTGTTTTGGTTATTTTTTTTTTTTTTTAGTAAGCTTCAGGAATTTATTTATTTTAACAAGACTCTCCAGAGGGATAGAATATTTTCAAATATACTTCAAAGAAAAACTAGTGTGAAAATCTAATGTGTCCTATAAAGGACAGATAAACATTGTTGACTGCATTCTGTTACATTGAATAATGAAATAAATCATGTATTTCTCAAAATATAACTCTGTACTACAAATGTCTTGTAGCAGAGGAACAAAAATTTCCAATTCATGCACAAATCTTCATGTAGACTGAAAGTTTGTTTAGGGTATATCATAATTACTAGTTCATAAGCCACAGGAAACTATTTTCTGAGAGCTTCCTTCAGAGAAGAGTCAGTGTATAAATTTGTAGTACAAATCAGCATTTGGTCCTTTGCACTACTGTTCTCCAAAATGAATAATGTACAGTGCAGGCCTAGAGACCAGAGTCTGCATATCCTCCCAGAAAATGCAATTCTAGTGAAGTGATGACTTGTGCAGTTGACTGAAGTATGAAAGTGGAGATTGCTTCAAGTTTGTCAACTATTGTCTGTCTTTCTGCACTCCTTCCAACTTGTTTTCCACTAAAGCTTTGATTTTTCAGTTATTTGCTCACTCTCAGAACTGTAATTTTTGGGTTATCTGCATCTCAGAAAAATGCCATTCCAACAATTATTAGTTAGCCTTTGGTAAAAGGTATTTTATTGACTGCCTGGAAACTGAGCAATGGCCATGGAAACTGAACATGCCTAGTATGTCCAGGATTAGTTTGCAGTGTGGAAGCACCTGGTGCATCCTCATTAGCACAATAATAATTATATTTCTAACACCTTAGCCAGTACTGGAATAGAAGTGTTGGTACAAGGAGCTAAAAAGGACAAATTACACTTTTTCTTCTTTTTTCCTCCACTGAAAAATGACAATATCTACTGTCATGAAAATCAGGAATATAAAGCCTTTTGTTTTTAAAAAACCCACACATTATGTTTGTAAAGTTAAAGAACTGATGTGGAACTAAAAGAAACTTATCTTTTGGACTGCTTTAACTCTTTCTTTTATGTATTTTGCAGTTATTTTTTTAAATATGGCCTTTCAATAAATTAAAGATCGTGACACTGATAAGGTCATGGCATTTTGTCCATACAAAGTTTGTACTTTGATATATTTTGGATATATTCTTTATATACTTTTCCTCTGATTTTTATTTTTCCCAAAGAGATCATGAAACAATACAAATAAACTACATGTGAATCATGTAACTTCTGCATTTGTATATAAAACTCTATTTTTATAAGCTTATATTTTGTGAAAATTGCAGGGGGGTTTTGTCTCCAGACAGTTTTCTGAACTGTAGACAAAATATGACCAGCATAGTGGCAAGTGACAGTGAATAAACTCCTCCTTTTTTTGACCTGCCTTAGGTCTCTGTGCAGTGCAGCATTTCCCTCCATGGACTTAGAAGCTTAATAGGTGTTAACAGCAGTGTCTTCTTTCTGCTCTCATTTGGACTCTGTAGACATCCCTGAAAGGGCATAATGTAGACAGGTGCATTTACAGGGTGTCCCTTTTCTAGGCAGTAAAACACATCTAGCAGAACCTCTTATGACTTACAGAGGACAAACTCTGGTTTCAGTTACTAAGGTCATCTCTGAGACAGATTTTTTTTGAGGAATTGACCAAGGTTACTTCTCTGAGTTGACATCTTGTACAGTATATAAACATAAATCAAGAGCAGCTTTTATCTGCTTCATATTCATGATAAAAAGCTTTACAGTTTGACCTTCACAAGACACATATGTTCTAACCAAATTCCATAGTATAAAAGTCACCTTTAAAGAAAGAAAGAAAGGACAAACAGAATAACAAGAATTTGTTTAATCGTGTATCCTACAGGGAAGCCACTCATCATGATGTTTATTCTTATAAACAAAGTGTTTTGGCAATGAAAGTTTATTTTTATATTAGTAAAAACAGGGAAAATGAACTTTGAAATTCATTAACTGTTTATTTATGCATTTTTCTATTCTAGAATTAGCCTGCAGGCTAACAAAATGTTAGCTTGCCTAAAGGATGTTCATTTAAATTAATAGTGAAAATTTTTCTGACAGCTGGTAATTTGCTTATTTACAGCTTCCATATTAAATCTTCAAATATAGTAGATACAAATTAATAATCTTATCTGAAGGGCCCTTGTTTCCTTTTGATTATTCCAGTGGCAGAGAGATGAAACTTCTTTTTATTTTTTTCTGTTTCCAATACTCATCTTGTGATACCCCATCCTGTTTTCTTCCTTTCACATAATGTTCAGATATGTTGCTATAAAGAGGAAATAATTAGTTCGAGGCCAAGTGTAATACATAATTCTCAATTACTTAGTTGTGGAATGAAACTATAATGCACTGGATTACCTCTATTTTCTTCCCAAGAGTGATTGTTTTCATGCAACTTTCATTTCATACCACAGGCATAAAGCTAAAGTAGGTGAATGGGTTATTGCAAACACCTAAAAGCTCACACAAACATGAAAAGGGTTCATAGGTCATGTTGCTAAGAAAGTAATTTTTGGATGTCATTTTGGTTTTCAATTTTTAATGTAATCTTTTTTTATGTTATCCATGATTTTTATAATTTTCTATATTAAATTACTGCATCTACCATACCTGGGGTATTTGTTCAAGAATTGATCATATTGCTCTTTCTTTAGGGGAAACATGAAATCAGTGCTTTTGTAGTCCTCACTATCTCCTGATCATCCTGAAACGCAATTTCTCAGTTAAAACCCTACCCCTTAATAAATTAAAATTCTCACAAATAGCTGAAATCATCCCATTGATGCACACACATGGCCAGGCAAAACAAAAGACAGGAAAGTTGTACATTTGTAACATGCACCATAAGCTGAGTAAGGGATGTAGCAGCAGAACAGTGAAATGGTGACAGGATGTACCAGAATCCTGAGGATTCAAGGAAGAGATTGCTACGTTTGTCGATGTTGCCTTTTCAGTACTATTTTTATTTTTACAGCTGGGATTTACACAAAATACATTCATCCACACAAGTATTATGGCATCTAACAGGTACTTTTAATGAACCTCCCTAAACTCTTAATTTTAACCCAATCACTGGACACATGATTGAATTAATTGACTGTGTTTGTATATAGGACAATTCATGTTTGTCTAGCAAGTAATTTTGAAAAGTAATACCACCAAAATTTCTTCCCAGAGCAACAGAGGTAAATTATTAATTAATTATTCCAAATTCATTAAAATGCAGTAATTAATTCTGTTTTGCTTTTTTATTAATGTAATACATATTATTGTAGAAAACATTAAATCCTTTAAAAAATTCAGTAAAATAAAAGAAATCCATAAATGGGGAATTAGTTGGCCTGGGGAAGACAATGGAGCTTATGACATTAGAACACAGGAAAATACAACCAAAATTAAGTGGGCAGCAAAGATATATTGTATTTAATTTCCTACAAAATAGCTTGAGGAATAGCTGAGTTTGAGTTTAGCAATTGACTTTAGTATTGAGAAATTTGACAATAAAATCATTATTTGATAATATTTTTCCAAGTTACTTCTTAGAATAGAGTTCTACCTTGAAAGTATATATTTTCTCATTAAAAAAAAATACTACCATAGAATGATAGAATAGGCTGATTGAAAAGGACCTGAAAGATTGTCCCTATAGCAGGGATCTTTCCACTGAACAAGCTTACCCAGAGTCCCATCCAGACTGGCCTTTACCATCTCCATGAACAAGAGCTTGCAACCTCTCTGGGAAGCCTGTTCCAGTGCCTCACTATCCTCACAGAAAAGAATTTCTTTCTAATATAAAATCTGAACTTCAACTTGAGTCCAATCCCCTTTGTCCTATCACTACAAGACCTTACAAAAGTTCCTCTTATGAGTCTTCCACTACATAACAGTGAAGTATTAAGGAACACTGTAGTGAGAAGCAATTTTTTTCCCATGTGTTCCAATCTGCTATAGGGAAAAAAATCTCAAATCTTCTTGAGTTCTGCTGTATCAAATCAGCTGTATGCAAGAGTACCTACTTCATTATTGATCTAAGCTTTATTAGTCAGACCATTTTACATTCTCCTTTACTCCTAAAATGTATATTTGTAAGGGAAAAATTAACTACATTATTTATAAAAAACATGTATATAGTGGAATGATACTGTATATTCCTGTGTTTAGGGGAATGTAGTACATTTTATTTCTCTTTTAGGTACCTGACCTGAAACTCCTGGTATGTGATTTTAAGAACTCTTGGATCTTCACATGGCAAATAGAAAAGTCCATCCCCTTTTAATTTTTAATTTTGTCTTAACATCTGTATTGATTACACTAAAGATCGAGAGCTGTTTTACTGGAAGAGTAACATACACTTAAAAAAAAAATAAAAATCCCAGTCTCCATCATTTATGCTAGATTTCCAAAATTATTAAATATTTTTACACTGTTATGTGTTCTCCTTTTCCAAAGTCTGAAAGGCAGTAGTAGTTACCTCTATTTCAGTTTGAGGAATGTAAATTAATTTTTGGTGGGAACATAATATGATATGAGACATTAAGAGTTAATTAATGAGGTAATATGGTAAAAAATAATTTTCAGCTTACTCCAAAAACTGAATGGGGCACACAGAATATTGCAGAGGTCTGCATAATAAAAAATACATCCAAAATAAATATTTTATACACTACTGCTCAAAGTACACAATTCTTTGGGCTTTTGAAATATGCTGGGTCTATACAAAACAACAATCTATGTGATATAAACACAGAGCAAGATACATTTTGGGCCTGGGAGAACAACCACACATAGAAATTATAGTGTTTGGAGGTAGGTTTGTGTAGTTCATCAAAGAGGAGCTGGGTTTACGTGAAGCATGAATGTTCAGTTTTTTCATGGAATGTTTTCCACTAATTCTTTCTTAAATATTTATTTCATTAATTGATTTTTCTTCCAGTTGTACAAATGTAATCTGGTATCTCATAATGATGTGAAAATCAAAATAAATATTTAAATTATCACTTCAATGGCAGCACAAAACCAGGCAGTTTAACTAATTTCATTGCCTTTTCTTTAGATTTAAATAGTTGTGTACATATTGTTTCCAATGTTATGCAAAAAAAAGCAATAATGGTCCCTATCTTAAGAATATAAGAACAAAAGATTATTCAGTGCTATTAAGGGATTCTTTATGCACAGTTTAGACAATTTTGTGGTACGATTACCTTTAAAAAAATTGATTTCAGCATTCAGATATAATTCATGTGAATGAATTTTCTAGTTCTATACAACCAGTTTAAAGTAGGTCTTCTCTGCTAGGCTCCATCTAATGTATAAATCAGATGGAAGGGGCATGAAACACAGATTTCCCTGCAGGAAGTTTTCTCTTCTTTTTTATTCTCCCTATGTTTTGCTCTAGTTGTTCAAAATATTTGTTCAAAAATGACCTTTCTCCTAAAGAATTCTGTCTTTTATTTTTATATTATATCCAGCAGCTGGTTTGGGCTGGATTTGGAGAGAATTTTTTTTGGTTTTTTGGGTTTTTTTTTTTTGGGAGGGTGGGTTTGTTTGGGTTTTTTGTTCTTGTTTTTGTTTGGGACAGTTGGTTGGTTTTTATGTTTTTATTTGGTTTTTCAGTTGGGTTTTTACCTGTGTGTTGGGTTTTTTGTTTTTTTTTTTTTTTTAATTCCTATTAATGAAAATAATAGATTTTGCTGATGACTTTTTTTCTGCATGCTCATACACTTCTGACTACATCTGAATCTACACTGAAGGAAAAGAAAAACAAAACCCCAAAATTATCTAAAACCAAACCACCACTTATCTCTGTTAAAAATTTGTTTTGGATTTTCTTCTACATTATTTCAGCAAATGCACTTTTGCCACAAATGCTTCCAAGAGAATACAATTTAAGCAAATGTTGGAGAATATTGACTAACAGTGAATTCCAGATGAGAAACTGTGAAAAATCCCATACAATGTGATTTGTAAAAAATCACATACAAAGTTTTTCAATCACATAAACAGTAAGATGACATCATTTGATTCAGTTATAGTGATTTAATGCTCAAATATATGTTGATAATCATTGCAAATAAGGATTATTCTTTTTTAAAAAATATTTATATTACTGAAGTAAATTAAAGCCACTCATGTGTTCTGAGATTCTGTTTTCATAGGCTCTTAAGAAAAAAGGTTTTACTAAATAGTATAAACTTCAAAATAAGTTAAGTAAATAGACATACAATAGTAGACAGCACTTAGGTGCTTTTTCATCAAACATTGTATTGCTGCAAAGTATTTCTTATTAAAACTCATATTGTTCAGTATCTTCAGTGTACTTCTGTCATTTGTGATTTCTCACTTTTTCAGATGGGATTTTTTCATTTCTATGAACTTATTTGAAAGAATTTTATTTGGAAAGTTAGAGACCAAAAAGATTGGGTAATTTGTCTGAGTTCATTATTATTTTACTTAGGGATGATCTGATATAGTTCTTAATGCTTTTGATAAAGGTAAATTGCTTACTTTCAGTTTTGAATTTGATTTGTGGGTTTTCAAATTGTTTAAATAACAGAGTGTTGCAGAATTTTACTTTTAGACATTTTTCTCACAGCTAAGATTTTAGAATTACACATTCTATCACACAGTACAATGGATTACATTTATCTTTTCATTTGATTTAATCAAAAGATTTCTCTGGCTTGCACATACAGTTGGTTAATTGTGTGCCACAATTCCATTTCCCTCTGCTGATAGATCCAATGGAAAAAGAAAAAAGGTATATGGATTTAGTTTCTACTTAGTTGTTTGTTTTTTTCATTCACAAGTCCTGTATAGTATACAGACTTGAACACAGAAGGAAAACAGATGTTGATCAAAGACTTCCATACAGTTTCACATGCATCTAAACACAGATTAGTGTGCATCCTCATAGGTGCACTGCCTTGTACTCTTGTCCTTACAATTTGAGAGAAACAGTCAGGTAATGATTGTGCAGTTTAAACTTAATGCTAATTTGCTTTATTAAAGTTTAAATTTTTTTACTAACACAGTGGAAAGCACAAAAAATGCCAAAATGTCAAAACACAAGTCAGTGGGAAAGTTTTTACTTTTAAAATAAGTATTAGCCATAAGGTGGCAGTGTGGCAACTATTTTTAACTGTAGTGGGGGAAAAAAAACCAAAAAAAACCAACAAAAACCAACCAAAAAAAAAAAAAAAAAAAAAAAAAACAAAACAAAAAAAAAAAAAAAAAAAAAAAAAAACCAAACCTGAAACAGTCTAATTTTCAAGGTATTAAAAAAGTAACATGGCAAAAGTTTTGGTGTTTGGAAGATTTTTCCTTTTTCCTTTTCCTTTTCCTTTTCCTTTTCCTTTTCCTTTTCCTTTTCATTTTCCTTTTCCTTTCCTTTTCCTTTCCCTTTCCTTTCATTTTCCTTTCCCATTTCCTTTCTCTTTCCTTTCTTTTTTCTTTCCCTTTTCTTTTCTTTGTTTTCCTTTTCTTTAATTTTTTTTCTTTTTTCCTTTAAATGTATATGCCTGAAACAACTTGGGTGGCTGAAAGACTGAAGATCTTAGGAGTGAAAACCTGACTTCTGGCTAGCTATTGTAGAAATATGTAAAAAAATATGTTAAATATATGGTCTACAAAATATTAGTTTAACTCAGGATGAGACATTTAGTTATGAATATGTTTTTATATACTGAAGTGCATTCTTTTCTTAGAGAAATAACAGTTCATTTAAACATCAGGAGAGCAATTGTGTGCATATGCACGTAGTCACATAGATACATTCTCACATGAAAACAATTCCAAAAATAAAACACATTCAAGCAAACTGATCTGGTAAATTCACAAACACCATCCCTCTGGTTTCCTTCTCCCATATCCCCTAAACATCTTTGCTACGTAAACACTGAAGATTAGACAAAAGAGAGCTAGGAATTTATCATGGATTCTTCACTGTTTTGAAGTATGTATCATCCGAGAAACTTCTCAAAAAAAAAATCTTGTAAAAATATTAAGTATATCACCAGAATACATATGGAGGAGAGCTCCATCCCTGTTTTTCTCAGATGTTTTCAGGATGTTTGATCTCATTTCTGCAGTCGAAGCACACATATAGAAAGCATTTGGCCATTCCCACTTAATTCTGAGCACGCAGATGGATAATGAAAAATCTGGATCAATACCAAATGTGCAATTTAGATACAGACCATGTAGTTATTTGAGCTCTTTCCTTCTAAAAATGTTTTCTATAAAGGCATGCCTTACAAAGTTCATAGAATTTCAACACAGAAAAATCTCTTAATTTAAAGTTAAATTTAAATATATTAATTGAAAATAAAATAAGAGGAAAAAAAAGAAAGAGTAATTTAACGTTCAGAATTGAATGCTCTTTTTTTCATTCTCTAAAATGCATTAGTAATAATCACTGACTTTACTGTTTAAAGTAAAATTATCATGCTTAAAACCAAGTTCCAGTCCCACACTTGCAGTGAATTTTTGCTTTTTATACTTTGGATTAGCAGTTCTCTTGAACAACTGTCCTGTACAAATCAGACAATTACCAAAAAAAGCAAATAAAAACAGAAATTCCACTGTATTTTAGTAGTTTACTGAAAGTTGATGAAGTCCATCAGAATATAATTTTATTTAATTCCACAAGGCTGTTAAGCATTTGTGACTTCTTCAGAATTTCTTGTCATATATATGGTTTTTTCTAATTGGTAACATAAAACTGTAAGTATTTGCAAACATACAAACTTTGCAGTTACCTTAAAACTCAAAAGAAAAAAACAACAAAACAAGCAAACACAAAAAAAACCAAAAATTCATGTGCTACCAGAGGAAAAATTACAGAAAGTGCATGTTCCCAAGGATGCATTAATTATGTCTTACACTCTTTGAGTGATAAATTTTCATTTGACACTTGTTAGAAGAAAGACATCTAGATGTTTCACCTATAGAATACTGGTATGGTTTTAGTA
Source organism: Vidua macroura (assembly GCF_024509145.1). Taxonomy (NCBI): domain Eukaryota; kingdom Metazoa; phylum Chordata; class Aves; order Passeriformes; family Viduidae; genus Vidua; species Vidua macroura. The sequence continues at coordinate 20,736,673 of NC_071611.1, forward strand.
AATAAAAATTACTTGTTTCACCCACTAAGTGTTAAGAAGAACATTTTTGAGACTACTTAGATATCAGTAAAGCAGCTCATGGGCGGGGAGGAAAGTATTTTAAAATGAGATTAAGAAACACCAACCACCTATTCCACCTCTCAGCCCCATCAAAAAAACCCTCAAACTCAAAACCAACCAACCAACTAAACAGCTGCATTTTTGCACATGTAGCATTAGATCTGATGAAATATATTCAATCAAAAAGGAAGAATATAAGTCATCAGTAATGCAGTGTTGCATAAGCTATTCAGTGCTTTAGGTGACTGAATAAACTGTTGAAAAATAGACCATTTTACTCTTAGGTTTGCATTAGGGTGTTTTCACTGGAGCACTTCCTTCTTGAACCCTACAAATTACAGGTGGAGGCAGGTGGCAGCCTGCCTGGCTAGTCTCCTTAAAGAAGCAGGTCCCCAGCCCATGAACATCCTACTGCACTGAGCTGTGTCCCCCTACCACAAGAATGGATTCTCCTCCTGCAGGCCCTCTTGCTGCAAGGCTGCTTGCATTTCCACATCCCTCAGTAGCAAGCGGTTCTTCACTCTTTGCAGGTGCCCAGGTGCTTGTTGCATCCTGGGATTGGGTTTTATTTGTGCTAGCTGCACGTGGGAGAGAAGCGGCGGACCCGGGCATCTGGGGGGAGGCGGTGCCGAAGGGCACCGGAGCTGCTCCGGACCTGGGAGAAAGAGCGCGACACTGCAGGTGATGGCAGAAGGTGCTGCAGGGGTGGCCTCAGTGGAAAGAGGCTGAGGGGCTGTCCTGTGCTGGACACAGCCGGTTACAGCCACCTCCAATGGACCCACCACACGATACAGCTGTGCCCTGCTGAAAAGGTCATGGTACCTGGGGGAACAAGTTCATGGGGAAAATGCTCCAAAAAAAGATGCTCTATAGTCAGAGGTGAAAAAGTAATGGGTGACATGAGGGTGAATATTAAGGGCAGAGAGAGAAAGGGAGAAACTACTCCAGGTGCCACCTTAGGGATTTCCCTCTAGCCAGTGGAGAGATGCACACAGTGGAGGGAAAAGGAGGAAGATATACCAGAAACAAATCATCATGCTGACCATACCTCCCCTCCTCAAACATACCCTTCCAACGCATTGCCCCGGGCACCTAGAGGAATCAGCAATGAAAACTGATTCCAGGAATGACAATTGGAACAGGAATAGAAACTGAAGTTTAGCCTGAGAGAAAGATGATGAAAGGTGTTGTTTTAGTATTTGTTTCCCATTACTTTGATCTATTTTATTGGTCAATAAATTAAATTTGTTCTCCCCCAAACCAAGTCTCTTTTGTCAATACGAGTAATTAGTGAGTGATCTTCCTGCCTTTTCCTTGATTTATAAGTTTTTTTCATCTTACTTCCTTCTCCTGTCCTGAAGAGGAGGAATGGTAAATGAGCAGCTGGCTGGACCTTGACTGCTTGCTAAGGCTTAATGTCAAAACAGGCTTCTCAAATAAAACTGTCACTACTACTGGTCCATTTGCTTTCACAATTTTTCATCAGTTCAATCCTCTCTTTTGCTTATCTCTCTTCATTATAGGTAGAGGCATGTGTCCCTGGTCCTTGTGCAATATGATTTAAGCAGCACTATGTCATCCTCTAAGTCAATATAGGAGCATAATATTTCTCAGTCATTTTTTGCTTCAAGTTGATGCACCTTTTCTTCCCATATCATCCACATTTCTTGCTATCTTCTATATTCCTTATACGATGTCAGATCTTTCCTCATTTATCTTCTGTTTTGTAACATCTTATTTAGAAGCTCACTTTCCCACTGACAAACTACACAATCTCTACAAAAAAGAAAGAATGAGACAAGCCTCATTATGTAAAATAAAGAAATGGGGGGTGGGTGGGGGGAAGGAAGGAAGAACAAAACTGAGTTTTCTTGCAAGGGTTCACAAAAGAATTGAACTGCAGTGAACAATGCTGCTTTGTTTGGCTGAGCTTTGGGGATTTTTTGTTCTTAATCTCTTAGAAATTCGTCTTTGAAAGTTCCGTTCTCCCTGTGTGGATTTCTAGGTACTCTGTTGACATTCCTCTTTCCAAGTCAGCCAAAGCGAAAAGAAAACACTGTTTACAAGAGTATTTTTTGCTTTCTCACACCACAGAAAACATATGAGCCAAAAGCACAAGACTTTTTTTTTCATACCACCATGTGTTCTAGGGACAAATGCATCTCAGAACATAGAGATGATAATAGGTGAAGAGTGGGCCATGACAAAAGCAATAAAACAGAAAAGTTTCCAGGATATGATCTTTCACTTTTTTCTGTTTTGTCAACTCAGCACATTAGTAATGAAATAAATCTGTTTCCTCAGCTTTTGTCACGTGGACAAGAAGAATTCTGATGTGTGAAGCCTCTCCAGACTTCTCAGTCTGGATTTCATGCCACTGATTTTGTTTGAACTATATAAGATATTAGTAGAGCTGAGAACCAAAAGATGGACCCCATCTTTTCTTGATATTACACTGTCTTACAGACAAGAGCATTTTAAAACATAGCATAAGAAAACAAGAAAAAAATCTCAATCTTAGTATGGTGAAGAAAGGAATACGAATAAGAAAATACATGAGTTTGAATAATGGTCTCAGACTATTTCTATTCTTTTCAGAAAAGTTATACTTCCTTTCAGACCCCTTGCTGGCCTTTCTTCCTATCTTCCCAGTTAAGAAAAAAGAAACAAGGTCCTAGTGAATAATTTAGTAATCTGTTTGGAAAGTTATTCTGTGTTCATCTACCAAAATACAGCATGGAGAAAACTAGCCCTATGCAAGTCCAATTAGCTTCTTGCTTTCTGCAAGTTATTCAGCCCTGAGTAGGCTATATGCCAATCACCAATAAGACCATTTAAACATTTGGGCATTTATTATATTCAGAGTATGGCAGATTTAAAATATCTTAGGCCATTTAGTGATCAGTCATTAATTTACTCTGAATTCTTTGCTCCTCCCCTCTGCTCCTAAGTCTTTGTTTCTGCAAAACACATTTTTTTTAAGAAAGCTTAACTATAGTTGACTTTCAAATATGTGAGAAAGAATTGACAACCATTTCCAACTCAGATTCTTCAAGACACCACCTGTCATGGAAAAAAATTTGAAACATATGCAAGGAAGATTGTAGATCTACACATTCCCAGGAATTATTATGCCATTTCCAGTATAGGAAGAGTGTCTGTTACTGTTTTTTGCAGGAAAGCTCTTCTACTTCATTTTAAATCTCAAAGTTGATTCAAGAAAAAAATTTAACCACACACACATTTTTGTCTAAGTCAATTTTTAAGGAGCATTCTAAGCGGACGATTAATAACTGGTATTTTCCTGGCCCTATTTTCATTGCTGCAAGATGGGACACACAAATGTACTTCTCCCCTAAGGGAGGTATTAGGTCAGTATTTCTGTGGAGTAACTATGAGTTCTTTATTAGCATTTCAGAGAGTGAAATACAAAGATCAAGAATGCCAGAAATTTCTCCTAGCAATGTCAGCAGGAGAAAAACCTTACCTCTAACTGCAAAGAAGGAGGAAAGAGAGATGTCTTAGAATAATTGATAACAGATCTGAAGGTTGTTATACATTAAAAACTCCTTAGTGAATCTGAACCATGCTAGTCTAAAAAATGTCTCTCACTGTCCAAAATGTGAAGATACTTTACCAGCAAGGCACTCATCTAGTTCTGCAAACTACTGATGTAGCAAAGTGAGAGCTCTCAGACTCAATAAATGAATTGCAGAAAGTGCTTCAAAAGATTAAAAGAGTTCTATTAGTTTGGTATTTTTACATAATCTTTTCTATGTGTTGAAAGGCTATATATAAAATGTAAAAAAAAAGAAACTAGTGAAAACTATCTTGACAAGTAGCTTACTTTCATGATCAGGACATCACATTACACTTGAGCAGACTACGTGCTGTGAGCACGTTATCATCATCTGAGTTAATCACACTGAATTTTAATTTTGTTGTGGGATGTTAATTTGGAATTTTATGGCCACCAAGCACATGTTTTGCCTGAGAAGACTTAATCAGATGATACTATTATTTAGCATATTATTTCCCATGGGCAAATTAAGATTAAGTGTTTATCTCTGTGGAACCTTGAGAACTTAATAAACTATAGTGAGATCAGATAGAAGATAACAGTAATATTCAGTGAATCACATTTTAGTTTCTTCAAACAAAGAAATAAATTCTGATATTTGAGGAAAACATTATTAGATGGACTTCCAAGTTTGACACTGAACCAGTTAAGTGTTATGCAAGTATACTTATAAAGAGCTTAGCACTACATTAATTTGAACAAGAAATAAAAAAAAAAAGAAAATACATCACCCTTCTTTTGATTTGCAACAATGGTATTTCTGCAGCTATTAGCTCTATTCCTCTGGTAATTCAATGCAATTTGGGATTTAGCTGATGCTATATTTTAAAAAATTAAATGATATCTGTTTCATCAAAATTTAGTTGTTTCAGGCATGTTGATCAAAGGTATACTTTTTTGATTTTTTGAACATTTTAATTGTCAAAGGAAAAAACTCCCTTCTGAAGCCATTAGTTATGACATCTGTATGAAGACATGAAAATTTTGTGAAAGACTTAAAAGTCCCAGTAAAATAATTCACCCAGTGTCATTTTTATGTGTAAGTGGGTACATTCTACATTTAAGCTAACTTACCAAAGAAAGAAGCTCTTCCAAGGCTAATTTCTAATGCTAGGAATTATCAAGACAGACTCTCACTGTGATAACACACTGATCACTCACCATCTCTCATTAGTCTGTTGTCAAGGAAAAAGTAATTCTCTGCAATTTCTTTATTTTTCTTCCTAAGACATAGGAGAAAATACAGATCTAGGAATCAAATCATGCCTTGCCAAATCACCAAAAACTAGCAGTGTAAAATAACATGTTAAAAAAAAATAGTGAATATGGAAGAAATCAACATCTTTGCAATGATGTATTTATTATTTAAAAATGTTCTATGTTCCTTCCTTTAAATAATTACTTGTATCTTACTTTTGAAAGAATTTCTCTTACAGTCTGAAATTAATTTTAATAATATTGTCTAAGAACTGTCATCTTATTTACCATAAGTTTTAAAAGATTCCCTCTTCTACTTCCCAAAAAAAAAAAAAAAAAAAAATTAAAAATATTTTTTTAAAAATGGTACATGGTGTTGAATTCTTGTCTGGGCATCTTTCAGCAAAAAAATTTCAGGTTCCAGACTGACAAAGGCTATTCTTGCTTCATCCTTTTTGTGTTATTTTCTAATCTTCCTCTGATTAAAATTAATTTTTGACCTCTATTACTAGGACATTGAAGCAAATTAACCACACAACAGTTCACTGACTGGCACCCTGCTAGGGAGGAGAGTCAAAACAGGCAGCTCTATCACACACCTTTTCCGCTGGACAGCAGAGAGAAAATACAATGAAAGAAGAGCTCATGGTTCAAGATAAAGGCAGGGAGATCACATGGCAAGTACCTTTATGAGAAAAACAGACTCAGCTCAAAGAAATTAATTTATTACTAATCAAAGCAGAGTAGGATAATGAAAAATAAAACTAAACCTTAAAAACAGCTTCCAGTCACCCTTTTCTTCTTCCCAGACTTAACCTTGTTCCTAAATTCTCTACCTCCTCCTTGACAGTGGTGCAGGAAGGAAAGTTGCAGTCAGTTCGTCATGTTGCTTCTGCCAGTCTTTCTTCCTCACACTCTTCCTCTGGTCCAGTGTGGGATCTCTCGTGTGGGAGACAATCTTCCCCAATTTTCTCCAATATGAGTGCTTCCCGTGGGCTTCATTTCTTCATTAACTGCTCCAGCATGGGTCCTTTCCTGAGGTCACAAGTTTTGCCAGCAGACCTACTTAAGCACAAAATCCTACCTCCATGAAGCCAAGTCTGATCAGGAGCATGGCATGAATTTCCCACTTTTTGGGCATTCCCCTACTCCAGCATGGGATCCTGCAGGTGCAGCAGGTGAACCTCTGCTCTGTGGACCTCTATGGGCTATCGAGGCACACTGCCTCACCATGGTCTTCACCAGAGACTGCAGAGCCTCTGTACCTGGAGCATGTTTTCCCCCTTCTCTCTATCGTTCTTGGGAGTTGAAGAGCTCTTTTTCTCACATATTCTCACTCAGTTCTCTGGTTGCAATTGCCCCAGTGCAGCAGCACTTCTCCCCTTCTCAAATCTGTTTTCCCAGCAGCACTATTGCTGTCCCCTATGGGCTCAGCCCTGACCAGCTGCAGGTCCATCTTGGAGCTAGGTGGCACTGGCTCCATCAGACATTGGAGAAGCTTCTTGCAGCTTCCCAGAGAAACCGCTCCTGTTGTCCCGTGTTTCCAAAAGCTTGTCTTGCAAACCCAATGATGATGATGTTAATAATAATAATTATTATTATTATGACTATGTCTATGACTATGACTATCGCTATCACTATCACTATCACTATGAAAAGTAAGGAGAGAAGAATTAAACCTAAGAGAAACGAACAGTGCACATTACAGCTTATTACCGCTGACCAATTGTCAGCCTATCCTCAAGCAATGATCAGCTGGTCCTAGTCATGTATATACTATACATGACAATCTGTGGCATGGAATAGTCCTTTGGCCAGTATGGATCACCTGTCCTGGCCATACTCCATCCAAAATTCCTGTAGAGCTCCTCAGTGGCAGAAAATGTGACACAAAGAAATCTTTTACTTAGGGTAAACACAACTTAGCAAGAACCAAAACATTCGTTTGATGTCAACAGTCTCATTCTAAATCCAAAACACAGTACTGCACCAGCTATGAAGAAAAAAAATTAACTCAATATCAGCCTGTGAAAAATGTATAGCCTATTAAATGTAGATATAGCAACAGTGCTAATATGAGAATTTATTTTGAAAATTCTTGAGTTAAAATAAGTAAAACTCATATTAGTTTAGATGATTATGGCAATTCTGTAAATTCCATAATTGATTTTTTTGGTACATTTTTGAATATAATTTAGCAGCAAAATACAAATTGTGGAATAAATAATTTTTCTTTTTTAAAACTCAATACTATAAAAAATATGCTCCAAAAATTATCTTATGTACATTTTCTTGATATCCAGCATTTCTATGAGCAGTATTTTACTAGGCTATCTCAGAAGTGAGCTTTGGCAAGAAGGAAAAAAAGAATTTCCTAGTAGTTAAGAATGCTTTATTGTATCAGAAGCCCTACTTTGTATGATTTGCTAACCGTAAGACAGCTGTAATGAAGAGAAAATAGACCAGTGTTATAACTTGACAGCCACATTTATCTATAAAGAAGATTGTTTCCTATCAGATCCCACTTTCAGCTCTATGAAAATATACTATGATGGAAAGAATTCAAACACCAGGACTGAAATCTCCAGAACACAATTTTTTTTTTTTCTTTTAGGTTAGGTATCCAGTTAACAGACAAAAAATCTGTATTATTTTCCAGTTGTATAGTCACAAATCTTATGAACTAGAAGGATCAGTGGATCTTCAGTTTTTATAAGCATGCAGACAGACCCAAGAAGAGCAGTCTAACATTTAAATTACCAAAGTCATATGTAAATGAACACATCTATGAGTAAAGGTAGTGTTTATACTATTATCAAAAGCACGCTGACCCCTATCAAATCAGCTGTTCCTTTCTGTTTATTTTGTCTTCAGAAAATGCTAAATGCAACATATTGGGAAAAGTCAAAAAATCCTGACCAAACTTTAGGCTTCCATGCCAACAGTCTTTCATGTCTGCATACAAGATACTTCCTTCTTAGCTCAAGGTTGCTTCTGTCCATTGTTGAATGAGTTTGTATGCTTCTCAGAGTTTGTTGTTTTATTTTTTTTTTAATTTTCCAGGATTTATGTTGCCTTGGGGTTTACCAGGATCCACTTACAGCAAGGACTACTCTGAGTGTTTCCATTCACTTTCTCCCTGATTAATTTTTCTAGAGCTCCCATTGATTTGTGAAGGGCACTGTAGTTCTTTTCTGTCAGTGAAAGTCTGCCTATGTGGAGTATGTAGCCAAATTAATCTACCATGGGACCTCAGCCCTTGATCCACATGCCTGGGGTCTTGATGGGGTTTGATAATACTGCCTCATAACCAAGTAAAGAAAGACCTAGTAATTAGAAAGAACAGTTTTCTGGACACCCTTATATTTGTATTCTTCTGATATTCCTGAAAATTCCTTTTTTTATGTATCCTTTTTAATCCTGATAAGAAAAGCAATAAAAAAATAATCCAAAGAGCAGAATTTCAGGGCTTTTCCTTTTTTCTCTCCATCTCTATCTTTTTTTTTTTTTTTTTTTTTTTCCAAAGGAGCATTTCTGTTTTCCTTTTCACTGCATATTCAGAACATGTAGCTATGCATTATGAGCTGATGATGAGACTTTTCACTTTCTGGCAGAAACAAAGAAAATTAGAAAGAGATTATAAAATGTTGGGGAATTACTCAAAAATAAGCAGAATCTCAGATTTTTTATGCATTGAATGTCCTCACTATCTATGGTCAGTAGTCAAAGTGCAGCAGTTCTGTTTTTCCAGGAAAATAAGCGAATATGCAGATATGAATGAGTTAATTTTAAACCATCCCTCAGTTATGTAAATGCACAAAATGTAGTGCCACTTTCTATTCTTATTACAATCGTGAGACTGTCACTATAATTGATTAATTTCATGCCATTCTTTCCTAGTGATCTCTTTGTCACAAGAATGAGCTATCACAGAATTTTAATGCTGATTACATTTTAGTTTTCATAATGTATTCTCATTTTCATTCTACTGACAAAGGTTGGCACAAAATCAGACCATATTCATAACAAAGACTGCAAAAATAAAGCTGAAAACTGTATAGAATCCATCTTCATGACAATCTCAGAACAATGAGAACAGAAATATCACAAAACAAAACTCTTTGTTCTTTTGGCAGTCTTGGTATTGTAATATCACAATACTCTAAAATGCATTTTTAAACCTTTTGGATTGGATGTATTAAACTCATTTCAGTGTAGATATCCTTCACAATATTTTAAAAGGAGAGAATAGGAGAAAAAAATCTTATATCAAAATGTGATAGTTATGGATAATGTAAAATACCTCTTAGCTGTTTGTTAATTCCTAAGTCTACCAGTGAGTTACTGTCAGGAGGGAATGGGAACCAACAGGAAGGAAGAAAAACAATAGTTTTCCATGGAACCTTTACATCACAAACTAGCTGTTTCTTCCTGGACTTAGGGCAATTATTTGATAGACTGCTAATATGTGGCAAAACAGTGAGTATCAAGAAGAAGAATATTCAGTGAGTTAGAAATAGCAGCCATTTACTGGACTTACGTGTTGTGAAGTTATGAATTATGCATATTATCCAAGTTATCTTATTTGTCTTTTCTGTGTATACTATCTCTGTGCTTGATGGTCTCCTTTTAAAGAGACCTTTACCATGATAATTCTTCCTAGTCCTACACTATGACTGCCTTGACTGTGTTGTTAATAGGATTTACTATTGTCGGCGGGATTTACTGTCGTCAATAAGATTGTGAACTTGTGAACCTCGCTTTACTGCATTATCAGAGAGACTGTGTACAAGAAGATCACATTGTGATCACATTGTGTCTCTTCCTGAAAAGGGGCTCCTAATAAAGTCCTGAGAAGATAAATCCTTTACCTTTGTTCTTACCATCTTTCTTCTTTACTGTAGGCGATGAGAACTTTCACACCTACCTACATTCTCAGAATGACTGAGAGAGTATGGCAGGTGCTTTGTTCACTGCAACCTCAACTGTGAAACTGACTTGGCTACTGTGTCTTCATATCTTCCCCTCCCTGGCTGCCCTGTCAGTGTCCAAAGACAGCTCAAACAGTTCTGGTGTCCTTTCAGCTGGTGGCTTAATATACCTGACAATAACACATTTCTCCTAAGAATACTCACTGTCATTTAAATCAGCATTAGTGTGTAATTGAATTGACTTGTTTACAGAATAATCTTCACTAGAACTTTCTGAAACCTCTAGATGAGAACTTACTGTTACGTGAACCTAACTCTTCTGAAATGGAACATGATAGCCTAGAGTTTCATTGCTATGGGGGGATTGATCAATACCACCCAGAGATAAATGTGATTTAGTTCTTGAAAATCTGCCTCCTATAGAGGTACTATAATAATTGATGAGTCTCAACATCTCTCTTCATCATACAATAGAGTTGAACAGTCAAATTTGTCATGATGATCACATGCTTATCAGTTAAAAGGAGACAGTGCAAGACTGACAAATTCAAATGAAGTATGGACTTTCCATGTTAGGGTGTTTTGTTAAGAAAATCTACAGCTGTCTAAGAGGACCAAAGAGCCTTTTCCTGAATGTCTGAGTATTCCTTTAAGTCATCTACATCACAAAATCTGTGGAAAATAGACTAGAAATATTGGTTGCAGAGTGGGCATCATTCTTTGGTTTTTGATCATTCCTAGACAAAACAGAAACAGAACCTGTAGAGCCAGTGTTCTAGTAGCCAGTATTGTCAAATCTGCTCAGACAGATAAGGCTTCAGAGACATGCCTGTATAAGAGACATCAAGTATACTGGCCTTGCCCTGAATAAATTTCTTCTTAGCTTGTATGTTTTGAATTTGTGATGAAAACAGTATTAATAACCACTGGAATGATTTAGTTGTTTCTGAGCAGCATTTACAGAGTCTCAAGGAGACTTTACAGAGTCTCAAAAGTTTCTGCTTCTCATACTACACCATCAGCAAGGAGGCTGGGGGTTGACAAATAGCTGGAAGTGATACAGCCAGGACAACTGACTCTAAATGACTACAGGGATATTCCATACCATATCACAACACACTTAGCAATAAAAGCTGTGAGAAGAGGAAGAAGAGGTAGAAGGAGAAGCAGAAGAAGCAGAAGCAGAAGCAGAAGAAGCAGAAGAAGCAGAAGAAGAAGAAGAAGAAGAAGAAGAAGAAGAAGAAGAAGAAGAAGAAGAAGAAGAAGAAGAAGAAGAAGAAGAAGAAGAAGAAGAAGAAGAAGAAGAAGATAAAGAAGAAAAAGAAGAAGAAGAAGAAGGAAGTGGGGAACATTCTGAGTTATGACATTTAAAGCTTTATTCAAGATCATCTATTTCCCAGTCAAATTAAAAATTACTTCTCAATATCTATTAGAATTTTTCCTCTTTCAGTTTAAAACCATTACCCCTCAGCCTGCCACTACACTCCGTAAATAAAGGGTTCCTAAATCCAGGCTTCTAGAAGATCTACCCAGACAGACCCTTCTCTTCAACAGGTTGAACAAGCCCAATTCTCTCAGCCTGTCATTACGAGGAGGTGTTTGAGAGTCATCTCCATGACACCCCTCTTGGAAGCCTATCTGTTGGCATCTCATCCAGCTTGTATTAGCTTAGGGCAAAATGTTATTCAATGCCAACTTTTACCTGCTGTGAAGTTATATTCAAAAGAAAGAGACAGAAAGACCATTATTCTTCCAGAGAGAAAATAAATTTAGGGTATAGACAAAGTAACCTGTAACAATTACTTCAAGGTTTAAAAAGCAAACAGTAGCCAGCACTGAGAGAAGATCAAAAAGTAACACTAACTACTTTGCTTGGACTCTAGGAAAACACCTTACAAGTACGGCCATCATGACCAAATTTCACCCCAATACAAAAAAGGAAGAACTCTGAAAAATATCCAGGCTTAGGAACTCTCTTTCTAGAAAACCTACTCTACCCAGTGAAGTAATCATCTGCCTTCTCTAACAAGAACAAGACTGTCTTCATTCTTAGGTAGAGGTTCTCATTTGCAACACCACCTCTTTCTGGGGAATGCAGTATACTGTAGGGTCAGGTATTCACGGAAGTCATAAATCAGCTGTTCTCTTATGAATGCAGGCAAGGCAGAATCAGCAACTGGCACCTCTTGCCTCCCAAAAACTGGTATTCATTCCATTCTTAGAAAGTCAGCCTTGACACTAGTTTTGTCCTTTCTGACTTCTAGAATGTATATTCTTTGCTTTTTAGTCCTACATTGATCTTGTTTTACTGATCATCTTTCCCCTCTGTCCTATTTCTCTTACACAACATTCAGCAACTGTCTGTAGATTCTCTGCAAAGCTCCTCAGGGTTTAGGCACATCAACCACTCACTGGAAGTGGATCTTCTGGGCATGTCTCCTGGCAGTCAGAATTCTGTAGCTTCTGTCCTGCTTGAGCATTATCACAGTAAGAATGCAACTCTACAGAAGATGATTTATTGAAAATAAAGAAGAAAAGCAACAGATGCACATAGCAAGGCCTATGGTCAGAGTAGATAAAAATTGCAGTTTTAGGTGGAACTTGAATCATACTGGCATATGTGAAGACTAGAGGCAGTCTTGCTCTGTCTTCACCATTTTTAAATGAGTGAAATGGTTCTGTAAGAGTCTGATTTATATGTGATAAATATTTTCAGAAGAAAGCAATGCTACCATATTGAAAATACAAGAGTTAATTCTGTCTCTATAGAAAACAACACAAAACAAAAAAACAAACCTCCTCCCAAAAAAACCAAAAATACCCCCCAAAACCAACCAACCAACCAACCAACCCAAAACAAAAAAAAAATCCCCCACAAAACCAAAAAAATAAAAACCAACAAAACAAACCAATCAAGTATTTAACCTAAAATACCAGTCTTAACATTTTTCTGGCCCTGTACTGTTCATATACCACCAGGATATACTATACTGAGCCAACCACACTGGCTACTACTGGTGGACCACACAAAGAGATTGTTAGCCTTGGTGACCTCCAGAGATGCTTTCTACACTAGATTAGTCAATTACTTAATAACTATAGCAGAAACAACGAGATGTCATTCCTACACTCATTCTCAGTTATAGAGTGCCTTTGAATGTAGTCAGACTGCCTTTTGTACTCTAGCTATAAATCTATTTTAACCTTAATTTAGGTATCCATCTTAAACTCAGGAGTTATGAATTTGTGGAAATGAGTGACCATGTAATTTACACAAAATTCATCAAACAGCAAGTAAAGAAGTAAAGAAGCAGGTTGTAACCATGTGCTTAAAAATGGGCAAAAACTTTGACATACAGACAGAAAATACACACGGACGCACAGGCACAGACACACACACAGACAGACAAATTCTGTGAGTTTGTCCTTCGCAATGACTGCATCTAAAATGATGTGTTCTGTTCTCTGTGTAATTTCTCCTAAATGGCCCTTCATACAAACATCACTGGAATGTCAAAACATTGGAAAAACACTTCCCTCTTCACTTGAGAAGCAGTTATACCACAAAAAGTGAGGTTGGTCCAGAAGATCTGTCTTTCAGGTTGTATTTTTCATATTTTAAGCAGCCAAGAATACAATTATATATTAGCAGTATATTTCATTTAAATAAAAGGTAGAGCAAACCCTACTTAAATATTAGTATATATTTGGAAATGTAGGGGAGAGGCAAAGACACTTCCACAATTAGAAAAGAATCTTAAAACAATAACAAAGCTAGTATTTAAATTGAAATTGTGCACATGCAAGATTTTGACATCCAAATGTTTATATTCATGACATTTTTTAAACAGTCATAGGAATGAAATTCTCTCATCCTTTCAGGCAAAAACAAGATGCTGTAGAAACATAATAATTTTTCTAATCTCTATTCTGTTTAAAAAACTTTAGCTTTCCTCTGGTAGAAAAAACAGTTACTGTTACTGAACCCCATGATTTCTCTGTTTTCATAATTAAACTTAAGAAGAGATTTAATACCTTCCTTTTATTATATCAGTGGTGAATTTTTAATTCTGTTTATAAAATTTTATCATTCTGTAGTTTGTAGAGTTAGGTTTTAAGTCACATATTTGATGTGACTAATAAGTTATGGATTAATTACAAGAATATGTTGTGCATTCAACCTGAAATTTACAGTATTTCAGAGTAAATGATATAAATTGTGAGCATAGATAAGTTAAGAGAAACAAAATTATTTTGTGAAGTCCTGCTTTAACCTAGGTTGATTTTATGTACAAAAAAAAAAGTCTTCCATCTTGCAGGAATATAAAGAATAGTTGATCCTTCAGTGAAGTTATACCAGTCATATCAATGATTGAAGGTTAGTTTTCTGATAAAATGAAGACTTGATAAAAGATACAGATAGCAAACATGCTTTAATTTAAATTAATAAATAATAGAGAATATAAACACCATCTGGCTGTATGGAAACATGATTGCTAGGTAAACTAATATTTTTATTTTCAAGAATAGCTGCATATAGAATGATGCTTCTTCATTCTGAGACTTTCTTTTTACCAGAAAATGAAATTTGTCAAATTTATAATGGATTTTTTTTGTATGTAATTTTTTTTTAACCAGTGATTGTAGACATAGGTTATTTATGAAATTTATGAAACTTTGGAGAGATTATAGGCTATTGATAACTAAGAAAAAAATTTAAAAAAACCTTTTTCATATGGAGATATTTTTGAAAGATATAAAATTGAAATGAGAATTACTAAAATCTAATTTGTACAACCTGAAATTAAAACAGAGATAACAAAATTAAAACAATTCAAAAAAAGCCTAATATTTTTTTAAAACTTGAATGTGTCATCTTCAATAATCTGAAATGTTAGTGTCTCTTCAGTCTAAGGTCATTGTCCTTAAGATCTTAAGGATGTTTTAATCATTGTATTATTTTTATAATCTGATATTTACAATCCTTTTGTGCAGAAAAAACAAATCCTTTTAGGCAATTTTTTTTTTCTAGACTGAGTGCAAATAACTACATGACAGAAGAATTTATGACATTATTATCACTATTCTTTTAGGAAGCTTGTTTTCAATCCCCTTTTGTATAATTTTTTCACCTCTTTTGCTTGGTTTTTTAACAGCCTTTCTGATCCAATACTGATGCGAATGACATTGTCATGTTTTCTGACTTTTCTGCAGTTATCACTCAGCTATAGCCTAGATTCACAGATATTTATTTTTACATTTTTTCTTTTAATCACTAATGGATTTGCAGCTAACCTATGGCTTCAGCCATGGAAAGTTGCCTTCGGTATCATTGATGTATGCATTATGCTGATAAGTACCATGGTTCATTTTCCTCTTGGGTAAGCACAGTTAAAAAAGAAAGGCAAGGGGGGAGAGAAAGAGAGAAAATCTCAGACCAATAATTATCTTAGCCTGAGACAAGGATGGCAAAACACACTAGATTGCTTTCTAACATTTAGTTATGTGTAATGAAATATGGCCGACTTCAGGACAAAAAATGTGTGGTAACATCTGTCATTTTAGTGTTATTTCACTGAATTCCTCAAAACTGCATTTCATTCAACATTTTCATTGTGGTAATGTTTTAATTAAAGGGCACATCTTGGCCTAATGATGAATTCTTTCCTGACATCAAAAGGACTGTTCCTCATATTCTCAGTGTCATCATTTTATATTACATTTTAATTTCTTAGTTCATCCGAGTGAACTGAGTGTCCTAATATGTAAAGAATCATTTGTCACAATTCAGTGATCTAACAAGTGTTGAAAGATGAATAGCAAAATTAAGAAGATTTCAACCTTATGGAACATATTAAGAAATAAATTCTATACACAAGAGTATTTGTTTCACATAGGACAGGAACTACTGTTCTTCTGATATATATTTTCCTGTATCATATAAGATATGAAAAGGAAAAAATATATACAAATATTTAATTCCTTACTGGAGACACTTTAATTCAGCTATAGTGGTTGGTACTGTAAAGCAAGTAAATACTTTCTGATTTTATTATAAATGGATTATGAAGATCTAAAGTAGACCTGGCCAGAAAAATTAATAAACTCAGAAATTGTGTATATCTCAAATTTCTCCAAAAAATATCTGGTTGCATGTACAGAAGTTTAAGTAATTTCTGTCTTTAGTATCCTGTAATTCCTTTGGAGTTAAAAAGTAAAAAAGAGAAATTAATCCACCAAAGTGGAGAAATATGCTAACAGGTGTCTGTATTTACATTTCTTTCACCATAATTTTGTTTTAAGAAAATGACAGCTAATGTTTTCTTATCTTGCTAAAAAATTCATATAGGTCTCTCTAAAAATCACCTGTTGTTGACTGTTTTCTGTATTAAATATTTTCTATACCATATTATCTGTTGACATTACAAATATCACAGAAAGTTTTACAGGTTGCTTCATATGCAGATGTTTTTAAAAGTGTATACAACTGAGCATTTCAGAAACAGTAGCATTCTAGAAATATTATTTGCTCAAGCAACTACATCTTGGAATCAGTATCTCCTCTACTTGTCTTTCATTTTTATTTGCATAGTCCACAAATGTAAAGTTGTCTTTGTTTGCTTTAAGATTTACAACTAAAGTGGGTTACAGTAAAACTGTTCTAAAAACACCATGTTCACACTGTTATTAGAGTTTGGACCAGGCTTTTAAAGTGAATCTTCTTCCACTGACCATGCTTCAGTTCACTTAGAGTCCTAGGACTACAAACAAGGTGCCTTCTGGATGAAACTGAAGTGAAAGATCTGCTTCAGAAGTGCACAAAACATAATACAACTGTTAGTGAGCATTAAATACAGAGTGACAGATAGAAGCTAATTTCAGTTAAAAGACTTGAACTATGCAAAATTTGGATGCTGGGTCCTAGCACAGGCTGGGAACTACCAAAGTGTTTTACCACATAGCTCTTAATATGCTTTTGTTGTACCAGTTTTCAGCAAGTGACTTTGAATTTTGAATGCTGAAATCTGATTCTAGAATATATGAATGCTTCCTTTACGTGCTCTGAATATTTGTGTAGAGAACTAAGCAGTGAAATTCATGAATGCTACACTAAGAAACTGCCTGTAACTGGACTTATAAGAATAAATGTGTTTTTACACTGGATTTTATGGGATGTTTTAATGTCTTTCCAACTGATGTAGATCAGTATCTTCAATTTTTTGTTTTGAGCTTTTTCCCAGAAATTCCTGAGATGTTTCTCCTAGTTATGGTACTTTTTTTATACTAACAGGTAGCAATGACAATTGCACTTCCATGCCATTCCAGCTATATCTAGGTAGAGAATATTCATTCCTGATACAGTGAAGCTGTCCCAGTTCTCTATGACTTCTAATTAAGCTTGTAAGACTAGTTTTGTTTTCAGCGGGAGAAAAAAGAGATACTGATTACTGTGGACGGAGGTTCTGTTCAATTTTCCCTTTACAAACTGTCCCATTTTGCACAGAATTTAACAACAAAAAGCAGAGCTGTCCTTTTGGGTCTTGCAAGTTGGGTTCTGAATGAGTCAGGAACTTAAAGTCAGTCTGCTGGCTCAGAAACACATCTCTTAAAGAGTAGCTTTACAAAATTATTGTTGTGGTTTAACATGGAAGTGAATTTTTTTTCAGGAAGTTAGGTCAAACCAATCAGTGATCAGGTTTGGATATAAGCACCTGGAGTGACCACTGACAGTATGGACACGCCTCTGAGAACACAGGGGGTTAAAAGCAAGAACTCCCAGGGGAACTGTCTCTTTGGTTCTGGTCGTCAGAGAGTGCAGACTCTCCCCTGCCCAGCCATGGGGAGGGGAAGCCACGCGGCCTTGTCCAGGTAGGCCGAGGGGGCTGAAGGTCTGGAACCGAGCCAGCTCCTGCTGACGGAAGGGTGGAGAGAAGCGGAAATGCCTTTGTCCCCCCGCTAGAGGGAAAGAGACAGAGAGCCTGATGGTACCTGGAGATTTGCCAGTAGAGGAGAAGCAGAAAGGGGGGGGGATGATGCCCAGCGTGGGAGTCGAGAATGCTGGGCAGAGATTTCAGCCATCCAGGGAGTCTAAACTTTTAACCCTTTCTGGGAAATGAGGGCTTTGTAAAATATTACTCCTCCTCGATTTGTAGTGGAAGAGAGACAGTCCAGGACCTGAGATGTTAGAAGAAGAAATTTTTAAGTGAGAAGAGATGATGGAGTAGCTTTTGGCTGGACTTTTCTTGTTAGCCATAGACTGAACCAAATTCTCCTGCAATAGAGACTGCATTTTAAGGAGATGCAGTGGTGACCCAAGGAGACGTGCTTCAGCAACCACCAGCACAGGAATGGCAAGAACAGAGGAAAGCTGAGGAGGGAATGGTGATGCCCTCTGTCTTCAGGAAGAAGATGATCTCTGTTCCTGGACCCTTGGCCTCAGAGGAAAATGGGGGGGACTGTAGTCCCAAAATGAGAAGCTGAACTGTTGTCTCTTTTGGTCCATGGCAAAGCATCCTTAAAGGAGCCCTAAGGGCAGTCTGTCCATGCACGGTGGTGAGAGCACTGTGACATGGAAAGGGGAGTGTCACAATAGCAGATTTTCTCCAGACGGTTGCCATGTGTGACATGGAAACACAGGAGGTGGCAACTGTGTTTCCTGGGGGGTCTATGGCGCAAGAGAGACTTCTCTCTCCCTTAATAGACTGAGTATTAATTATCTGAAAGGTGATAATTTGATCAGGAATCCCAGGTGACGTTTCATAGTGGTTGTTTTGGAAATTGAGAAGAAGAGGGGTGTTTTAGAGGGTCTTCATCCTAGATTTAGTGTGTGTGTCTTCTGTAGTAGTAGTTTAATATAGTTTTTTTTTTCCTTTGTTATTAAGCTTAAGCCTGCTCTGCTGTGTTCCTAATAACATCTCACAGCATTTATTTAAGAAATTGTATTTACATGGAGGCACTGGCATTGCACCAGTGTCAAACCATGACAATTATATAGCATGAAAAGCAAGCAAGGTTATCCTGTCCTTGCAACAGCAGGCTATTGTGCTGTTTGTGGGAGAGAGCATATTTTGAAAGCTTGTCTCTTTGTCATTTACTTATATTACGATTTACATGTTTGTTGAAACAAGCTATTTTAGTCAGCTCTTTACTATATGATCCTTCGAGTAAAAAAGTTTCTTAACAGATTGTTTTAAAGTTCATTATTATAAAGAATTAACTTTATTTTGTCTTCTTTATGGGTTTCCTCTCTTTCCTCTGTGTAAACTATGCCAAACAAAACAAACTTCCTAGCCCACTGATATTAGCAATGTTTCAAGATTCAGGCTGAGAAAAAACATACTTCAAAAATTATCTCAATTCAATCTACAACTGAAGGAAAGGAAGGAAAGCATTTGCAGCCAAGATATGGGGAAGAAAATTCCATTTCCTTTAGAGGACTGAGACTGGGGATTTTGAGATGCTTCCTCAGAAAGAAATAACACTAAAACTAGAACCAGAAAAGATAACTGGGTAGCAGGAAAAACCTTTTTAATGTTCTCTACATTGCCAGGGGAGTTTCAAATAGAGTGCAAACTACGTGATGAGATAATTCCTATCAAGTTACTCAGGGAAAATTGTAAATGTACATAAGCCAAAAAGAGGTAATTGTAAAAAATGGCCATGCTTTTGGTGATGAAGATACCATAGTTACATAGCTTTTTTTATTAAATTTGGGAGACTGGTGTATAACACAAAACTTAACTGGTTATGACTAGAAAGAAGGAGTAGAGGAGAGAAGAATAAAAGTGAGGCTTTCAGTGATAGGGATTTTTTTTGAGTGGACAAAGTAATGTAAACACAAAGGCATGCCTAGCATGAATGTTTGAATTAGATGGAGTAGCTCTACTTGTGCATGGTGTATCTTCTACATACACAGAAAATGGTAAAAGTAAAAGGAATATGGGAGTGTTACACATTGCTTTTCTTCTTTGATTGGTTAGTTGGTTGTTTTGGTTTGCTTGGCTTGGTTTGGATTTTTTTGTAAGGTTTAGTTCGGTGGCGTGTCACTTTTCCCGCCCCGACCGGCTCCTGAGAACCTGGCTTGGCACTTCAGCTCCTAGTCAGGCTCGATGCTGCCGCTACTTCCAGGCGCTTCTGTGTCTGCGCCCCAGGGTGGGCTGACCGCGCTTTGTCGTCGGCACGAGGGAAGGAAACAAAGAGGCAGGGAATTGTCCAAACCCATCCGCGTGGAGGCTGGACGCTTTATTGGTTGCAGGAGCCGCAATGGAGAAGCGGCCGCTCCCAACCTCACATGGACAGATCTGGCCCTGAGGCTGGGGTGCCACGGAGGGATATAGGGGTGGGACAGAGGAGGACGGGAGCTCTCTGCACAATGAACACAGACGCCATGGCGGTGACATTGCCACAACGGCCAATGGGGACACGACGGGGATGGACACGAGGGTTCAGGGCCAGTGGGACCGCGAGAATACGGTGATGAGCAAGGAACTGCCGGGGACCGAACAGGGGAGTGGTCACAGGAGTGGCAGGGGAGAAGACCCAACAGCTGGCAGCCTGGGGCTAACTTCCGTGGGGAGGGGGTAACACGGGGGATGCACGAGGATACACGGAACCGGTAAGATAACAAAGACCAGAACCCCAAATCTGAACCCAAAACCCAGGATGCAACAATTCCCTGCCTTAAAATATATAAAAAGACAGTTGCTTTGACTTGGATCTTCTTGCAGTGGCCTCTTCTCCCAGCTTCCTCTGCTGCAGTGACTGCGCTAGCCACATTGCAGGTGGAGAGGGCCTGGAGATGGTTTTTCCCTGGGTGTTTGGGAAGAGGGGAACTGGTGCAACAACTGTATTATAACCATGAGGACTGGGAACATGACTGAGGTCGTTGTATGGAGAATGCTATTTAGGGGGATGTTGAGTCCCTTTCCTCTTTGCGGCACCTGCGATTGGATGCAACCCCTTGGTTGGTGGGATCACTGGTTGCATCCACTGGCACTGCATCGCTTTGACTCGCAGACTGTCCTGGAATGTAAGGTTTGACATGCCTCCTGGGGATCCACCTGACTCCTGAAGGCGTGGATATGCAGGCATATCCCCATCCCCAGGTGAGAAGTGGGAATGTACCTTGGATTTCTTCAGAGTCCGGATCCCTCACTAACACTGGAGGTGTCTCTTCGGTTGGAGCACCTGACATTGTTTGAAACGTCTCAGGGCTGGCGGTTCTGGTCTGTTAAAAGAACAGTTTAGGAAATTGATGGTAAACAATGCCTTGCAGAGCCTCTTGTGCAGTGACAGCACTCGCACATCCCCTCGCTGCTTCCAGAGGACCCACTTCAGCGTCTGGTGTGTTCTTTCTATTATGGCCTAGCCGGTGGGAGAGTGAGGAATCCCAGTCTTATGCTGGAACCCCCATTCCTGCAGGAAGTTACTGAGCACCTGGCAGTATAAGCTGGACCATTGTAAGTTTTAGTTGTGTCTGGGACCCCTAAGGTAGCAAAGGCATGTATGAGGTGTTTTTTCATGTCTGAGGCCCTTTTCCCTATGTGGGCTGAGGCAAAAACTGCTCCCGAGAAGGTGTCCACGGTGACATGGACATTCTTGAGTTTCCCAAATTTGGGGACTTTGGTGACATCCATCTGCCATACCTCGCAACTGCAGAGACCTCTGGGACCTCTGGGACCTGCTCCCAGTGTTGGTAAAGTTGCCTCCTGACAGTTGGGGCATGAGGTCACAATTTCCCTGGCTTGGTCACGCCACAGATGGAACTGGCATACCAGACCCAGGGCATTTTGATGGAACTGCTGATGGCTCAGCCTGGCCTGCTCGACTATGTTCGGCTGGCCTCCTAGTTGTACAGGGGCTGCCAGGGCATCTGCCCTGCAGTTCCCATCAGCAATAAATCCTGGGAGATCCGTGTGTGATCTCAATATACCACATAAAAGGGATGCTCACGGTTAGAAACCAGGTGTACCAATTTTGTGAGCAACCCAAAGATGACCTGATTTGGGACCTCTTTGATGACTGCATGTCCAACTCTAGACACTGCTCCTGCTACATACGCAGAATCTGTTACCAGATTGAAAGGTTGATCAAATTTTTCAAAAGCCCTCATGACAGCATCCAACTCAGCTAATTGTGGGGAACCTTCCACTACCTTAACATCAGATTCCCACAACTGAGTCTCTGGATCTCTCCAACTCACCACTGACTTGGACTTCCCTGACCCGTCTGTGAACACTGTCAGTGCTCTGAGTGGCTTTTTACTTTGTAATTCTTTTGGTAACAATTTGAATTCTGTGTTCAACAGATGATGGTCAGGATGTCCAATTTGAATTTGGCCTGAGAAACTGACTAAAATGAACTGAAAATTCTCATTTTGCCTTAAAAGATGTTCGAAGGTCTCCTTGGTCATTTTCCCCGTGGATGTTTTGACGGGGAGGTGGATACATGTGAAATCACAGCGAGCCAGTACTTGCAGACGAGCTCTGGCCTGTATTATGAGCTGTGCCATCAGCTCCTGTGGTCTGGTGATACTTTTGGACTGTCTGTGGCCAAAGAATACCCATTCTATTATCAAGAGGGGGTCCTGTTGGCCCTTGTCCCACTGGAGTATCATACCATATAAATGGGGTAACTCACCCAGGATGATGAAGTGGAAAGGCAGCCCTGGTTGGCAACAATGGGCTTGCCTGCTCATGATGGTGGTCTGGACCTTCTCGAGTGCGGCTCTGGCCTCCTGGGTCAGGACTCTTGGGGAACTTAAACCCTCATCCCCCTCCCTTTCTGCTAATAAGTCAAAAAGAGGGGATAGTTCCCTCGTGGTGAGTCCCAGCCAAGGCCTGATCCAATTCAATGATCCGCACAAGCGCTGGATGTCATTCAGCATCTTGGGGCTGTTACTTACCTGAATTTGTTGAGGCCTAATTGTTCGATTATTAATTTCCAGGCCCAGGTACTTCCAGGGTGGCAGCAACTGTACCTTCTCTTTTTGCAACTCAAATCCGGCTGCCAACAAGGCCCTAACAGTGTCCTCCAGAGCTGCTTGCAGGACCTCGCTGTCAGGGGCACAAATCAGCACGTCATCCATGTAGTGATAGAAGATGCAGGATGTCCACTTGGCACGTACTGGGGACAGAACCCTGGCAACATACCACTGGCATATAGTGGGGGAACATTTAAGCCCCTGAGGTAGTACCGTCCAGTGGTAGCGCTTCATGGGGGCTTCTCTGGTGATGGAGGATACAGAGAAGGCAAAACGGGGAGCATAATCCGGAGGTAACGAGATTTGAAAGAAGCAATCCTTAATATCAATCACAGCCAAATTATAATTTTGGGGTAGCATCGATGGAGATGGCATACCTGGTTGGAGAGAGCCCATATCTTCTAAAGCTTCATTAATTTTTCTCAAATCGTGGAGGAGTCGCCACCTGTCCTTCTCTGGTTTTTTAATTACAAACACTGGAGAGTTCCAGGGGCTGTTTGTTTCTACTATGTGACCCTTTGCCAATTCTTCCTTCACTAATTTTGTGAGCGCCTGTAGTTTCTGTTTACTCAGCAGCCACTGCTCCACCCAGACGGGCTTATCTGTGAACCATGTTAATTTCTTAGTAGGGCGCTCCTCAGTGGCCGCACCTAAAAATGCTGAGGGGCCGGAAATTCCAATTTGGCCCCCCACTGAGCCATGGCGTCTCTTCCCCATAATGTGAATTTGCAATCAATCACGAATGGACGTACTGAGGCCAGCAGCCCGTTCAGACCCTTAATTTGGACAATATTTTTGGATTGCCTTGCAGGCTGTGGCCCGCCTAGTCCTAAGACTGGCGTGGCCACGCTCTGCAGCTCCCACTGTGACGGCCACTTGTGTGGTGGGATGATCGTCACGTCTGCCCCTGTGTCCAACATCCCCTGAAGATATGCAGAACGCCCCTTGCACTTGAGTTTACACCACACGAGGGGTTTTTCCTCTCCCAACTTCCCAGCATAAAAGACTGAGGGTTCCAAGTCATTGCACAGAGCACGAGGAATAGGAATTGCCTGTGCAATAACCTGGCCCTTTGGTAGGAAGAGGTGGGGTGGACACAGTGTGTCGCGAGATAGAAGAGCCTCAGATTACCGGAGGAACCTCTATCTCTAGTGGGGTGCTTTTTGTGTCTCCAACAACGAGGTACCTGCAGTTCAGAAGGCCTTCCTCCTGGTTTCACAGCGGCAGATGTGCAATAGAAGCTCTGCATCTGCTATGCCAGTTCTGGGAACGAAAGTGTACAGAATTAGTGAGTCGGAGCCGATAAGGCTCCCTGATGTCACTGGTTGAGAGGCAACCGCTTACGGATGGGACTAGATGGTGAATCGTGGCTCCCCTCGTGGCACCGGGACTTGCCTCATTTTTATCAACATGCGAGGCAAGTGCGCGTTCATTTCCTAGTTTTTTGAAATTGTGGGGTTTCTGTCCCCCCTCCCTCCTCCCGCAGTCCCAGGCGGTGCAGTCTTCAGAAGTGGGCAGCAATCCTGAAAGTGTCCTTCCTGATGACAGTGGAAGTACCAGTGCGAGGATGGAAATCGCCTTGGAGCTGAGTTCCTTGGAGAAGCAGCAGCTGATGTGACCAGCTCGTCTCTTGGTCTCTTTGGGGCCTCCTCCTCCATCAGGTGTGCTTTTAGGGTGCACTCCTTGATGATCTGGTTGAGGGTCGGCGGTGGTAAGGCCGGCAGTGATAGGATGATTCTTTTGCACATTGCATTAGCGTTCATGTGCACAACTTCTAGGACTAGTCCATCTTGGTGTTCGGGTCTCTCCACCCATCTCTCGACTGCTGCCCAGACTCTGTCTACGAAATCTACAAAAGGCTCTGCAACACCTTGTTTAATTGCAGTATAGGGTACCACCGGATCCTTGGTGGGCATGCCCAGGAATGCACACTCTGCTGCACCCCTGGATATGTCCAGCACAGCTGTGGGAATTCCCCGAGCTCGTAGTTGCCCTTCACTCCACTCTCCCTCACCCACGAGATGGTCTAGGGTGATTGGTTCTTCCACAAAATCCAGGCTGTAAGGCCCCTCTCGGATTTCGGGAAGCAGGTCTGCTGCCAGTTTTTTCCACCTCCTCTCCCACAGACTGTATTCCGATGGGAGAAGCAGGCATCTGAACAGATGCTTAAGGTCTGCTGGCACTACAGTTCTCGATGTTAAAGTCGCTTGTAGAATGCCCTTAAAGAAAGGGCTTGCTCTGCTGAATTCACGCAACGTCTCTTTCACTGATTCATAGGGAAGGGGTGCCCATGTAGGGTTCTTCCCTCCCCTGGTGTAGGAGACTGGAGTGTGGAGCAACTGCTCGACTTCATAGACTGGGCCCCAACCCCTCCCTGTCCCCCTCCCCCCCTCTCCCTCACCCCCCCCCCATGTATCCAAGGAGCAGGAGGACGTGGGGGCGGGGTGTGAGGGATAGGGTGGACAGGGCGGGGAGAATCTTCTCCCTGGGACAATGGTGCGGAGGTGAGAGAACCCTCCCTGTCAGGGAGGGTGGGGCTGATGTTGCAGCAGGCAGGACATGGAAGAAGGGAACGCCCACCCGAGGGGGAACAGGGGGTGGGGTGGCAATCTGATGCCTTGAGTAGGCAGTGCCTATGCCCACAGGGAAGCAGGAGGGGGTGGGGTCAAAGGTGGTAACAAAGGGGACAAAGGGATTGTGGGAAGGGGAAGCCCTGCCATGTGGCCGCCCTCCATCTTGGGAAGACAAAGACCCAAACCACGTGGCCGTGGCTGCCTCAGGGGAACAAAGAAAAGGGTTCAAGGAAACCGAACTGCGTGGGGTAGCACCAGAACTGGGGTTCCTGACCAGGAAAAAGGGATTGGGAAAGGGGTTTGGGGTAGGTTCCTCAACAAAGTAGCCAATTTTGCTAAGGCAGGGATGCCAGGGAGGCTCGGAGGAGCCAGGAGCACGGTCCACGTTTGTGGAGCTGCCCTGCATCTCCTATCGACGGGGTACCCCCACTGCCCACCCGGGTTAGGGGAAGAAGGGGTAGGAGAGGAGGATGGGGAAGTGGTTTCAGGAAATGCAACAGATTTTCTCGATGGCTTTTTTCCTTCCCAGTTTGTGTTCCATGCGGACTCTGTTTTTACAACCTCCGATATTAATAACTGGAGCTTGGGGAAGCAGCTTTTTATGGAGGGATCTCTGTCGATTCCCTCCGCTGGCCTGGCTCCTACCCGCTCCCAGAACTCTGCTTTGTGAGCATCCTCCATGGTTAAGCGTGGGAAGGAGAAACACAGCCATCATACAAACTGCTTGACCGAACTTTTCAGGTAGGGGCCCTTCACCGATAAAATACCCTTAATTTGGGTATAAAATTCCCTTTGTTGGGTAGATAGCACGGTCCCCATGCTATTTCTACTCATGAACTCACCCCTGGTGCAGAAAAAGAGGGAAAAAACCAAAAAAATGCGAAAGACCTTGGCGGCCACCACTTAACGCTGCGCGCTGTGTGTCCGTAGCCTCGGAAACGCAGCAAAGCCCACCCAAGTGATGGAGAGTATAGCCCGGGTACCCACCCACCACTAGGTACTCACCACACCAAAATCTTGGCAAATAAAACTGCTGCCAGGGTTTTCTTTCCCAGGAAGCTTCCGTTCTTTGGCTTTGCATGGCCGCAAATGGTTATGCTTCCAGTCCCATGCGGAAAATACAGCGTGTTTCCCTGTGGGTGGCGGAGACGTCACTGACATACTTTGGGGGCTCTTATCCCATTTTCAGTCTGGCATAGAGCACTTTTTCCGTGGACTGCAAGACTGCGGTGGCAGCGGGCTTCTGCACAGATCATGCTCGCTCGTCTCAGCGGCAGCGCTCACTGGTCTCAGCAGCAGCGCAGCTTCGCAGCTGCGGCACTTTCTCCACGCGGCTCCTCAGTGTTCTGTGGTGGCTCTACGACTGCGCTACGACCCTGTGCTAGCCGTGGCCCCACACTGGGTGCCACTTCCGGTGGCACGTCACTTTTCCTTCCCTGACTGGCTCCCAAGAACGCGGCTTGGCACCTCAGCTCCTAGTCAGGCTTGATGCCGCTACTTCCGGGCGCTTCTGCGGCTGCGCCCCGGGGTGGGCTGGCCGCGCTTTGTCATTGGCATGAGGGAAGGAAACAAAGAGGCAGGGAATTGTCCAAACCCATCCGCGTGGAGGCTGGACGCTTTATTGGTTGCAGGAGCCGCAATGGAGAAGCCGCGGCCGCTCCCAACCTCACATGGACAGATCTGGCCCTGAGGCTGGGGTGCCACGGAGGGATATAGGGGTGGGACAGAGGAGGACAGGAGCTCTCTGCCCAATGAACACAGACGCTGTGGTGGTGATGTTGCCACAACGGCCAATGGGGACACGACGGGGATGGACACGAGGGTTCAGGGCCAGTGGGACCGCGAGAATACGGTGACGAGAAAGGAACTGCCGGGGACCAAATGGGGGAGTGGTCACAGGAGTGGCAGGGGAGAAAACCCAATGGCCGGCAGCCTGGGGCTAACTTCCGGGGGGGAGGGGGTAACACGGGGCATGCACAAAGATACATGGAACCGGTAAACAAAGACCAGAACCCCAAATCTGAACCCAAAACCCAGGATGCAATAGTTTAGCACTAATTACCAACCTTCCTTAGGTAAGATTAAATATTTATCTGGGGCAGCCTTCACAAAAATCTAAAAGTGAGATAAACAAGCTTATAACAGATGGGGATATTGATTCTAGTCCTATGCTAGAAGTTAGTGTGCTGTGCAGCTCTTGGAGATGTTATGATCTGAGATCCAGACTTAAAAAGAGAGGTGTTGAAATCAGTAGCAGTAGAACTTAGAAATGAGTTTACTATGGTGAAAATCAGAGGGCAAATGTTTTGGTTTGGAAAGACAGGTGTCTGCTAAGGAAGGCAGGAGCCTCCCCTGAAATGGAAAAATGTAGACATCTTCCTTCTGAATTGTAATAAATTTGAAATTAAGTGTGGCACTTAGGCAAAAATATGGGACCAGGAATAACAGTTCTTTATTAGGGAAGAAAATAAAAAGATAAAATAAACAATGCAGTGAACTAAAACAACACTGACAGAATCAGAATACAACCTGAAGCCCTGTTGGACAGGGTGTTGGCAGCAGTCTAATTGGAATTGTGGCTGCAGTCCTCCTGGAGTGTCAGGTGTAGGTCTGTTGGAGTAATGATCTTGTAGAAAAGGGTTCAGTCTTCCTCTGAAGAGGCAGTAGAAGAGGTAGTTGCTCCTCTGGGAAAATGCCGCGCAGAAAAAAGCTGTGTTGGTGGGCTAGAATCTCAAGACTATATATTCAGTATATTCAGTTAAGAATGCTTGGCTCCTCCCTCTGGGTGGAGCATCTCACAATGGGATGCTGCAACTTTTATCTGTCATGCAGTGACATTCAATAGCCCATTATCAGCAGATGTGTCCCCGGACGGAGGACTGATTGTGGAAGAGATAGGGAACAACTGACCACTTAACACAAAACAACTGCCATACAGATGGCAAATAGAATATATCTTGCTTTTTCAATCTGGCACTGCAAATCACATAGCCTGCTTATTCATTGAACAGTCCTGTCTGAGCATGCTGCACATATTTTTGTTGTGCCTACACAGCAGGTTTACATAAGGAAAAGCATAATATAAGTGTAATAGAGGAAAAAAATTATAAAGCAGATGTATAAATATTAATGAGATATCTGTAGAAATATTGCTCCTATGTTTTCAATGCTACATGTATTGCACAGAAAATATTTTCTCTGGTAAAAATTAAGCAGAAATCAAAGACTAATATTATCTTCTCATCCACGTAATAATATAGTGGTGTGACATGTTGATGTCAGAGCTGCAGTCTGATAATATGGTACGATTATGGCTATAATCGGGCTGGTTTTGAATTGTGCTAAATGCAGGGTTGATAATATAAAGATTTTTTTGTTGTTTGCTGAGCAGGACTTGCACAGAACTAAAATATTTTCTGGTTATTGTACTGCCACTTTGGTGAGGAGACTGGGGGTTCTTGGGAGGATGGGAAGAGACACAACTGTGACAGGTGACCCCAACTGACCAAAGGGATATTCCAGACCCTGTGGCACCATGCCAGTATATAAAGTGGGAGGAATAAGGAGGGAGAGTGGAACATTTGGAAAGATGATATTTGTCTCTCCAAGTAATTCTGCACATGATGGACCCTGTTCCCCTGGAGATAACTGAACACCTGTGTGCCCAT
This sequence comes from Vidua macroura, assembly GCF_024509145.1. Lineage (NCBI taxonomy): Eukaryota > Metazoa > Chordata > Aves > Passeriformes > Viduidae > Vidua > Vidua macroura. Next base: position 20,765,664 of record NC_071611.1, read on the forward strand.
GGGTAGCTGTGAATTAATTCCTTGTTTTGCTTTGCTTGTGTGCACAACTTTTCCTTTCCCTACTTAACTACCTTTTACTTTTCAAGTTCTCTCCCCATTGATAGGGGATTGAGCAAGTGGCTGTGTGGGGCTTAGTTGTTGATTGGGGTTGAACTATGACAGTTCTTTTTCAGCACCCAAAGTGAGGCTCAAAGGGTTTGACAGATCTGATTAGAATGTACTAGATTGAATTAGCTGTTTAGCTAATTAAAACATCATGTAACTACTATTTTTGGCAGTAATAGAGCCCTTCAGGGATTTCAAAAGAATAATGTTAAAAAGCACTTTTACAAAGTATGTTGTATAATGTATATGATGAAGAGTTATTGCATTTATTAGGTCATTATCAGTATAATGATTAATAACTCTGTATCATATGTATAAGAGCAGAATGGGAGTCAAGTACAGCATGAGCATGCAATTCACTGTTGCTTAAATTTTTTGCTTCCTTATGGTAAAAGAACTCTTCACAAACTTAAAAAGTACATAATCTCAGTGATTTGGACCCAAACTACATTCTCCAATGGGCTTACTCACCACTGCGCTAATATCATATTTAAGGAACACATGTCTAAATTTATGCTGAAATAGCATAATTTATATTGCTATTTAGCAATAGCTTATCAAAAATACCACTTACTTCTTCCCTTATAGAAGGATCTTGGTACAAAAATAATCCTTTAGTTTACTTTCCCCATTCTGAACCCTCTTATTTTTCCAATGTGTCTATTTACTTATAATTGACAAGATGTTGCAAGCAATTAGGTATTCCCTAGTTGACTAGCCTTTGCAAAGAAAATTCTTGATGGAGATCAAGAAAATTAACTACCACACATTTCTTAGCTGGAAATTCCCAATAAAGCAATATAAATCAAATATTTATACATTAAAGATTAAATACTTCAAGTCTTTTGACAATAATTGAATGTATTTTCAAGAGAGGTTTAATTTTGATAGATTATTTTTTTCCATTTTACCACTGTTTGTTTCCTCTTTGTCTCAAATATTAAATAGTAAATATTTCATACTACTGACTAACACTTTAGGGTTGGCACAACAGTTAGAGCCAGATTAAAGGCCTCCAGCTGCAACTTTAATAAGAAATGCCATTCCATAAATAAAGTTAATTTTTACACAGTGGTTTTATAACCATAGGAGTAATATTCACACATACATCATCATAGTTGCAATAGCAGATAGCCTATGTCTTCCCTCAGTGCCAGTCCCAAAAGGATCAAATGCTTTTGATTAAGATGCCTCCACAATAATCTCAGAATAGCTGTTGGTGCATCTGTCTAGGTGTTGTGTCACCTCCTTAATTTTGAACTGTGAAATAAGACTTGCAGTCTGAATTTTTGAAGCAATTAGCTGCTTGGAAAAGCACCTGAACAGCTAACATATAGGTCCCTTTAGAAATCACATTGATGAGATTTAGATGACCAAGGGTTTTGGCAAATCTACACCTATCTTCAACGTACTGAAATGCCTTTCACAAGTCTTAGGGCTTAGACATCCTTAATAACATAATCAAGAAAATATATTAACAAACAAACAAAATTAAAAAACAAACAAACAAACAAAAAAAAAAATCCAACAAAACCAGAAAAAAAATTCTTGAGTACAGCAATACACTGTCCAGAAGAGGGTTTTTTTTCCCCTTTTTTACATGAAATACATCATGGACATACAGTGAGAAAGTAGCAAGCCTTGGAGTTCAGAGGACAACAAATGTGCTATTCAAAGAAAATACTTTTCTTACCACAAAATTCTGATCACCCAAAATACTGATAGTTTTTTAAAGAACAAAGCTGCTATTCTGCTTTTTTTTTTTTTTTTTTTTTTTTAATTTGTTTCAGACAACATGAAAGGAGCAGCGAGTATGAAGTAGCTCATTCACAGTCTAATGCTTTATCAGGTGAAGTCAGAAGTAAAATTCTTTTCTGTTGAGGTATTAAGAGGGTGGACATCCAAACATAGACTTCATTCACAGTTTATCATTGTACCATATAAACTTCAGGTTCCTTGTTTTCAATTGATACTAATGTAAATAAGGGAGGAAGGAATTAATTCACAGTGGCCAAATATCACTGTCCAAGAAACCTATTTGTGTTCTTAACAGATTAATAAAAGCTCAAAATACATCTTTGATATCTGTTTAGGTTCTGTGCATAGCTTTTTTTTTTCTTCAGTTCTTGTCAGTTTTCTTAACACTAATCCTTTATTTTTTTGCCTTTTGGCAAACATTAGTCTTTCAAGTAAAACATAAATCATCTTTAGATCTTGGGAAACTAGAAGGAAGCCAGTGACTAAGTCTGGAAAGATTGTTGCCCAATACCTCTGATTTTAAGTGATAAAGGAACACAAGAGAAAAATTGGTGTTTTGAGGAGTGGATTAAGAAGGATGGCAGAAGGGAGTACCTGTTTCACAAAGAAACATGTGAGTTGGCAGCAAAATATACTTCACCTTGGTGATGAGCCATTGCAGGATGCAACTGGTTTGACTTCTTTGAAGAATAACTATTTGGTGTTGTTGCATATTTATTAGCCTGAGAATGACATCCCGAGGTTAGGAATTTGCCATGTGAAAGAAACTCTTGCTGGTTACAAATTTGGAGATTTTTAAAGGTGTTATGAATTACACACTTTGAAATAGGCCTACTTGTTTTCAATGATCTTTAACTTAAAAGAAATGCACTTCTGAATCTAAAGAATTCAGTAACCTTTCCTTTCACTTCAAGGATATGCTCTCCCCCTAAAGAGAAATTAAGGAATTCTTCCAAAACATGATGCACTCTTTCTTAAGTCCTCCATATAGATGTTTATCAGTAAACCCTGCTTAAAACCTTTTAAGAAATCTGGAGAGTGACAAGATCAGTCACTGCTCTTAAAGGTGAGCTGTGGAAGGCATTCACAGTGTTTAGATTATTCCATTAGTTTCAAAAGGAGTAGATTAATGATTTACATTAAGGTCATTCCTAATTACAAAATTAACTTTGCAAAGTTTAAAAGTCTGAATAACTCGCCAGAGTGTAATTCAGCTTCTGAAACAAGGAAATGCAAAGCCTGATTGAACTGATTTGAACTGATTTGAACACAGACTAAAATGATTTAGTGCATTTAGATTGGTTAGATCTGGTAATTTTTTTTGTTGGCTGGTTTGCTTCCTGGCATGCCTTTGTTGTTTTGTTTGGGCTTTTTTTTTTTTTTTTTTTTTTGACAGGGGAACTACATGTATAGAGCAGATAAACTGTATAGTCAGTCAGGTAATGCACTCAATATATGCCATTCCTGATAGAAATCCTGTAATTTCTACATTTCCTTGATTTCTGCTCAGGTATCCATATTCCCAACATTATATTTGAAAAGTCTTGATCCCACATCAGTTTCAAGTATTTTTATTTATACAGTTAAATTGCCTAAGACTAGTTTTGTCCTCTGTCTCCACTAACTGGTATGTTCTTCCTGGAAGCAATCAACTTTCTCCTGTTTGGACAGTTAAGATTCATCATTTCTAATAACTCCATGGCTAACCCCAAGATATGGTAAATTTCATCTTTCTAAATAGATCTGTTGTTATTCTTAAACACTGTAACCACCATAAGTTTTTTTTCTGAACAGAAGCATTTTGAATACTTACATGAACATTGCCTATACAGTTTTAATACTAGAGGTGCATATACTAGGGGCGCATACTGACAGAAAAATGTGTGGGAAAAACTGAGGAATAGTGCTTTTGAACTTTTCCCTCTTCAAAAAACTATCTTAAGATATTCACATTAGAAATGTTAGTGTAAGTATTACAGTACGCAGTATATTCTCTTGTGAATATAATGTCAATTTTCAGATCAATCTGATTAAGCTTTCATCCTTTATTATGAATATTTCAAAATTATGCAATAGCATACCAAAATTCTACAGATGAGTTTTTTGTTGCAACAATATCAAGGACTCAGATGGAGGAACACTAGGAGGAATACTACCCCAATTATTGTTATCTAATTACTATTACTTGAGTCCTACTTTACCAAAAATAGATAATAAAAATCCCCAATCCCTTAAAAATATATAATATTAATAGAATGTTTTATGCAGGCTCAAAACAGTGAATTTAATTGTTTTGCATTATAGAGTTTTTTATTTGAGCTAGTCTTTAAATGTCATTAACATCTGCAAACTGATTCAAGCCTGAAAATATGTTTCAAGAACTACAAAGGTATATATTTGGAAGTCGTGACCCATAGTACAAATATTGAATTCTGCATAATTATAGACTTTCATTTATGAGATAATTTAAACATTCCATTATGAAAATTGCAATTAAAAATGCTCTCCAATATGATCTAAAATGAAATTCTTTGCAGAATTTCACTCTCTTTAAAGAGTGGTAAAGCCCCGGAACAGTTTGCCCAGAGGAGTTGTGGCTGTCCCATCCCTTAGAGAATTCAAGTCCAGGCTGGATCAGGATCTGAGCAACCTGGTCTGGTAGAAGGTGTCTCTGCCCATGGTGTAGGAGTTGGAACTAGAAGATCTTTATGGTGACTGCCAACCCAAACCAATCTGTGATTCTGTGATAATGAGACCTGTACAAAAACTCAGAAGCATATTTAATAGAAAGAAATATAGAACTGCAGGAGTCTAACTATATTTTCATTTGCTAACTTTTCCTTTAATGTACGTATGAGGTGTTGCAAAATCATAATTCTTTCTGACTATACCTATCAATAAATAAAAATATATGTATAAAGGAAACCATAGTATTTGACAGTGACTATTACTACCAGTAATATCAAATGTTTCTTAATCTTTTTAGATCTCTATCCTGAGACAAAACAACAGGATGTGCCTTGGAGAAGAGTAAGTTAAAAAATTCTTTGTCCTTGGTATATTTTCATTGTAATCATAACAACTGGTTACTGTAAATTGAGTTTCAATGAAAAAAATCTGTTGTTCATTTATTTTTAAAATACTAAGCCACTCCCACTGCACTGTTTATGCAGATTTAACCTTGATTTAAGTAAGCAACTTTTTAATGAGGTTTCTTGCAGGCGTAACTTTTTATTGAGTATGTTGAACTTAAGCATTAAGACTTTTTAGTAAATTACTCTCAAATATTTAAGAAGCAACAGACAATACTCTTAGATTACTTTGTTCCTTCAGGTAACTTTACTCTAGAAAAGCCAACTGAAAGCAGATAAGTTATTCTTAGGAAAAACAAATTGTATGTCTTTAGCTACCTATTAATCACTGAGCTTCTCCTTTATCTATGCCTGAAATAGTTGTTTTCTCTGTAGCGCTTGGAAAGTTGCTTCTTATTGTGAAAAAAATTTTACGTAGACTTAATATAAAATTTATATTTCTCTCTCTTACATGGCATACTTAGTGAGCTTTAAAAGGAAACATTTTTCTGTCCAATTTTTGTATTGTTTTACTTTTTATTGTTTTGTTTTATATTGTTTTGCTTTATCCCAATAACAGGCTCAGATGTCAGAGACTCAATGGCATAGCTTGAGCAGAAATATATTAACTACCTGATATGGAGGGAATGACTAACAGCAAAGTTATTTTTTTTTCAGTAAAGAACCCATCATGCTATTATTCAACAGCAAAATTTGTGCAATGTTAATAGTATAGAATACTTCTACCATGCTGCATTATGATGCTGGCTGCTAATCCTAATTTCTATATGTTAAAGATACCATAAAGTCTGTTTGGAAAAGTAAAGTTACTATAATCCTGCAGTTTTAAAAGAGAAAGTTATCACCTGGAATTTTGCCTTTAGTTTGGTGAGTTTAGGACTTGGATTTAGAACAAAGACTAATCCCAGTCCCTAAAGAAACAGAAGTTCTCTAGACAGGAAAATGAGTCTTGTTTCACTGCACACACAGAAAAAGTTGCAAGGGGGCAAAGGAATGAGAAATAAGGGGAAAAGATCATCTGTGCTGACTCCTGGGCAATCTTTCATTTTTCTTTCCCCCAAATTTAAATGCAATCTCCTAAAGCCATAGAAATCACTTGAGGTATATCTTCAATTCATTTCAATTGTCACAGTTCCGTTCCATTCAGCACAGTGGTATTAATTTTCATCACCTCACTGCTTGAACATAAATCTTTATTACCTCAATTAATGAGTTTCATTTTTCCTTTCCTTTGATGTGTTTTGTGAGAATACAGTATACTTTCAGTCACGTTTGCAGAGCACTCTAAGAGACATCTGGCATACAATCTTCAATATTGCAGCTACACTGCTTTCAGGCCTACTGAGTTATTTGTATCATACTCAATAAATAAATGTATTTTTATTCTGGAGTTGTTCTTCAGTACTCCTAGTTGTATCCTGATAATGCCACTAGATGGTCAGAAATAATTTTAATGGGAGGAAGGAAGACAAGAGGGGAAAATGCCATTTTCTAACCTTAAAGTTGTTATGTTTCAAAAATGAAATCATTCACGTGCAGTGTTTGAACAACACACTTAGAGATCAAATGGAGAACTGATATTTTCCTAAATTAAGATATTTTCAGACAGAAACTATGCATGCGATTAATTTCATATGGTTGCAAGCAACACTAGCAATATACTTCTAAAAAAATAGGAGGGAAAAGGGATATTGAACAGGAAGATGTGTGTGTTATGTCCTAAAATCAGTATTTTTATTCAAAATGCAGTAAAATACTTTACCCATTCAAGATACAAACTGCAGCTGTGTCCAGAGAATCATAGAATAGAATCATACAAATATTTAGGTTAGAAATATTAATGTTAAAATCTTAAGATCATCGAGTCCATGATGCCAATTCCACCACTAATCCATGTCCCTAAGCATCATGCTTACTGATACTACCAGGTGAAAAAGATTCATTAACTTGCAGACTACTATTTCACGCCAGCAGAGATGCCATTAGAACAAACATGTTCAGACCAAATTGAGATTACAGAATTAAGCTAACATTATGTTAGCAGAAGTTGCATGATAATTTTTGCACAATTGTAACTCACCAGGTTAATCCTGGACTGCACTTAAATGCAAAGCACACTAACAAATTAAAAAATGTTTTTAATTAAGTCTGTATAAATTCCTTAATATTTGCAAGGATGATTATAAAAAAATAGCTTAGGATATCTGACGCATCAGCTGGAGCTGCACTGGCTCTTCCACCCCAGCTGGCACCAAGAGTGGGTAGCACTCTGGGAGCAGAATGACCCAAGGTGCGACTAGAGCAATTACTCTACGGCCTTTTTTGGTTGTCAGTCTGTGCTCTGAGGAAGCAAGGACAAGGGCGGGCCTTTTGCATAGGGTCAAAGAGGGTTTATTACTCTGGAGAATTTGGCAGAAAAAGACAAAAAAAACAGGAGTGCAGCACCTCAAAACTGGAGGAGGTTCAAAGGGAGGGCACAAATTATTAACCAATAGAGGATATCCTGAAGAGGAGTAAAAGGCAGGGTTCACAAAAGCATCATCCAATCAGGGAAATGGCGGGGGGATTTGGGTTACATAGTCTAATGGGGCCTTGAGTTTTAGGGGATTTCTGAAGGGGAATTCTAAGCAGGAGATTGGCTCAAGTAAAGATTGACAGTATGGTAGGGTAAGGGTAAAGAACATTCTACCACAAGAGGCAGGTCTTTGGGTATGACAGGCAACTAGGTAGGAGGGTATAACTTAGGCTAAACCAGCTACATTGGGGGAAAACGGGAGTAAACTATGAAAACACATTACAACAGGTATCAGAGAACACAATGATGAACCTCCTTATGAGAACAAAGCTTTGTCCTTTTCTGGAAAAATAAAAATGAGGGAACTGAAATTTATTTTTCAATTGATTCTGTACTGTTCTGTCAAATAACAGATATTTATCATCGACTTTAAATATTTCTTAACCAGTCAGACTAATATTAAAGTCCCTTTAAAACTGACTTACAGATAATGTGTATTTTTAAAAAATGTCTAAATTATAGTGTCTGGAAATAGGTATATTTTCATTTAAGAAATTATTTTGTTTATTGCTTTAAATAAAATGTTTAGAAATTTGTAGACACTGAAAAAAAAATCTAATTTTTGTTCTGTTCTAAACTTACCCCTTTATTATGTGGATAAAATCTGTTTCTTATAATTAAATCAATCTAGATTTCTAAAAATATTATTACTAAGAGATTCCTAGACAAGCAATATGTGCATATAGACAGAAAATTCTCCCTTTCAACTTTATTATTCTTCTGATAGTCCCTTCTATTTATTTTAGTCAAAATAATAGTAAACTGTAAATGATATTTCTAAGTGAAAACAAAAGATACAAGAGAACATTTCAGCCTGAAATGTGCTTAAAACTGAGTAAAAGACATCTATATCCCACTTAAATATTAAAGAAAAAATAAAATCACATCTAAATAAACAGAACAATTTTATAGTCTCATAAAATTACTATGCAGCATATGGCTTAAACTAGTGGTAAAAAAAAAAGGTGGAAAAACACCAGTCTACATATATGTTCTTGCCTTTGAATCATTCTTTTTTTTCTCCTTGAGTGTTTAAAAGTCACTAAGAAATCCTAGCCCTTTATCGCTATTATATTAAGGTCCGGAAAAATTAGCAAGGCCTTTGTTTTATGTACTTTTACGTCTGTTCATTGCACTAGCAAAAGTAAAGTTTGTTAGTCTTTCTAAAACAATTTACAAAGGTTACATGCCCCATGGGATCTCAGCAGATAACTTCACTCTTTTTTTTACATGAAATAGCACAAGATAAATAAAAAAAAAAAATTAAATAATCAGGCCACTTTTGTTTTCTGAAAAGAACAGCTGAATCTCCCAGAGGGCAGATCCAGCCAATACTACCCAGGTATTTAGAGTGGAAATAAGCAATATTTTCAGCTGGAGAGTGGAAACCTACCTTTCTGAAAAGACAAAGGGAAGTCTTTCAGTGTATTAACTAACTGGAACAAGTACCTAAATGCTTTGTAATATATGTCAGGAAACTCAGCACAAGGTTTTAACGTTGTGGTATTTTTGTAAAATGTACGTTTAGAGGCCTATAGATAGTTACCATTGCTCTAGGATATGAGATTTTATAACTACATCATGAATAATGTATCTCCTGCACAACTTCCTTTTACATGTGATCTGCTGATGTCCACATAAGAATCCCAGTCATCTTTCAAACTGATCAATGCACCAATTTATTTGTTTTGATGCCGCGCCCCGGTCGCAGGAGAAGGGAGGGGCACTGGCTGCGAGCGAGCCCCGAGCCCTCTTTCCCCGAGGTGCATGTCATAAGGAGATGCTCCCCACCTCAACCACCGGCAGGCACAGGGTGGGGGTTTAGCCATCGGCTGCGTCGAGAGACCAAGGCAAAGAAAGAGGGAAGGACCCTTTGCTTCCATTTCCGAGCGACCTTTATTCTTCCGCGTGCAGAAGGGCTGCGGCGCAGGGTGATACAGTGTATCGGCTCGAAGTAAAGGCAAGGCAAAAGGCGCGAAGTAGGGAGAAACAGTGGCTTTTAAGGGGGGGCTGCCCCCAAGGGGGGACAGCCTAACAACAAATCAAGGGCTAGATAGGAGGAGTATGGAGTGGATATGTGTAAACATAAAACCAATAGGAAGGGGAATGCGGCATTTTGGTGTTTCTCCTGGCTCCGGAGCAGCCCTGTGGGGCACCGCAGGTCCTCTGGTCATGGTCCCGCTGCTGCTCCCGGGCACCGCACACCCTGGGAAGGTGGGTCGGCCATCTCTACTGCCGTGCACAAGGGACCTCGATAAAGGGGGTGAAGGAAGGACCAAATTCCTCACGGCAGGAGCTGAGAGCATTTTATTGGTGTGTTTCCAGCTTCTGTGTATGGCCACACGGCCTCGGCTGTGTGGGAGTTTTATGGGGGGGTGGAGTGGGGGGTGTCACATGGGTGTCTGGGGAAGCCAATAGGGACGCAGTAGGGGATAGCACCAGAGCCCAGGGCGGTCCCGGAGTGTGGTGTGGCCCGGGGAAACCAACAGGGGCATGGCAGGGGCAGTGCCGGGGCCAGGGACAGTCCCAGGGCTGCAGGGGTGTGGTGAGGAAGGCAGGAGCCAATGGGGAGGTGGCAGGGGCAGCGCCGGGGGTCCGGGAACCCTGACCTAAACCCAAAGTCCGGGATGCACCAGGGGAAGGGGAGAATGCATACATAATGTACCAATGAGTGAAGGAAAATATCATAACTGACAGGGAAGCTTCCAGATAAATGAATGTAGCAAATAATGACAGACAAGCTGCAGGGGCAGGATTTAGAAGATAGACAGGAAAGGGTCTGGAAATAAGGGAGGTTTACCCCAGGACTGACATGGGGAAAGGCAGGAAAGCAGGTGGAGAGACTTTGGGGAGAGACTACTAGGAAAACTGAACAGGGGTGAATAGGGACAAATCATTACAATTATACTAAACAATTTCTTAAACATAAACTTCAAAATCCCACTACTACAATTCCCCCTTTTTTGTTTAAATTTTTATTATGGTGTTGAGGGGATGATAACCATGGCAGCTGATAAGACTTCAGACTCTTCCCACCATGGCTGAGGAGAAGGTGGTCCTCGTCTGGAGGTGGCAACAGTCCTAAATAACAGTTTCTTACAAATGCCAATAGCTACAGAAATTAAAAACAGAATTGAAACAACTAAACAAATGACCTTGATGACAGATGACATCCATCTGGACAAGCCCCATTCTTTCCACATGTTGTCCAGTATGGATGTCACTTGAACATAAAAGAAGAACACATTAGAGAAATTCAACAGTTTCTGAAGTTCTGGAGTTCTGAATCCTTTATCCTTTTTCAGTTGGAGGCTACAGCAACGTCAGCTGGGTTCTCTAACGACAACGGGGTGACATTCTAGTGGTCTTTTCCCTTCTCAGCCAACAGGTATGGCCTGACCCACTTGCACGGGACCCACTTCAAACCAGAGGGCATGGACACACAAGCGTACCCACGTCCCCAGGTGATTAAGTCGTAGGGCTCTTTGATCTGCTGTGACTCAGGATCTTTTATTAGCACTGGTGGTTTGTCTTTGAACATTAACATGTGGTTTTGGTTAAAATGTCTCACTACTGCTGAGTTTAGACTTTCAAAGGAACACTTCAAGAAGTTGAGGGTGAACAGTGCCTTTGAAAGCCTAAGCTGGGGGGGATAACACTTTAGTATCAGCCCTCTGATATTCTAGGGCTCATTTCAGGTTCTGGTGAGTCCTCTCTATTATTGCTTGGCTGGTGAGGGAGTATGGAATTCCAGTTTGATGTTCAATTCCCCATTCCAGCAGGAAATTATTGAAGGCCCTGGCAACACAGGCCGGCCCACTGTCAGTTTTAATGACCTTTGGAATCCCCAACACGGAGAAGGCCTGTATTAGATGCTTCCGTGCATCCATTGCCTTCTCTCCTGTGTGGGCTGAGGCATAGACTGCACCTGAAAAGGTATCCACGCTGACATGAACATATTTAAATTTGCCAAATTGGGGTACATGGGTTACATCAGTCTGCCAGATTTCTCAACTTTGGAGACCTCTGGGGTTTACCCCTACCCCCAGTGATGGTAATGCAGACCCCTGGCATTGTGGGCATGTGGCCACGATCACTCTGGCCTGGTCACGTGGCAGATGGAATTGGCAGATCAGACCAGGCACATTCTGATGGAACTGCTGATGGCTGAGCTTTGCTTGATGGAAGGTGTTGCCTTGGCCAGACAGCTGTAGCAGTGCAGCCAGGGCATCAGCTCTGTGGTTGCCCTCCGCGATGAAACCTGGGAGATCAGAGTGTAATCTCACATGCATGATGTAAAAGGGTTGCTCTCAGTGGGAAACCAGCTGTACTAATCTTGAGAGCAACTTATAAATCACCTGATTCAAGACTTCTTTGAGCACCGCATGCTCAGTCCTAGACACCACCCCTGCCACGTAAGCGGAATCGGTCACAATGTTAATAGGTTCAGGGAACCTTTCAAAGACCCTGACAGCATCCAACTCAGCTACTTGAGGGGAGCCCTCAACAGTCTTAACATTGGTCTCCCACCGCTGAATCTGGGGGTCCTTCCAAGTCATTACAGACTTGTGGGAACTCCCAGACACATCAGTGAAAATGGTCAAGGCCTTAAGGGGCTTACGACTTTGAATTTCTTTTGGCACCAGATGGAATTTGCTGTTAAACAATTTAGGACCAGGTTGGTGAATAGTCAATTTCCCAGGGTAACTGTCTAGGGCAAACTGGAGGTTCTCATTCTCTTTCAGTAGATGTTCTAAAGTCTCATTATTTAATTTCTCGGTGGACAGCCGAATCGGTATGTGAATGCATGTAAAATCAAACCCCGCAAGCAACCGCATGAGTGCCCTAGCCTTACAAATCAGCTGGGCCATCAGTTATTGCGGCCGCATGATGCTTTTGGACAGGCTGTGGCCAAGGAACACTCACTCTATAATCAAGAGGGGGTCCCTCTGACCTCTGTCCCACTGAAAAATCAACCCATGCATGTGTGGCAATTTCCCTAAAATGATGAAATTGAGGGGGAGTTCAGGCTGGCAGCGTGGGCCTGCCGACTTTCCAGCGCTGATTGGATCTTTTTTAACGCAGCCTGTGCCTCCTGGGTCAATGTCCTTGGGGTATCCATCTTCTCCCCCGCTTTTAACAAACGAAAAGAGAAGATAGGTCACCCGTGGTCAGGCCCAACCAAGGCCTCACCCAGTTCAAGGTTCCACATAGCTGTTCGAGATCTCGCAGGGTCTTGGGCTCATCTTTGATCACCAGCCACTGTGGTGTTATCGTGTGGTTGATGATTTTGAGGCCTAAATATCTCCAGGGTGGCAGCCTCTGCACTTTTTCATGATTTAACTCAAATCCTGCCACCGACAAGGCAACAATAGTATCATCCAGAACCTGTGTGAGTGTGTTGTCATCGGGGGCTGCCATCGTGTCCACTCGGCAGCCGCTCGAGTGACCCGGCCAGGTGACACGGCGACGGCACTCCCTTCGGTTCCCAGCGGGGTTTTCCAGGAGTGCCTCCAGATGAGCGACCGGACAGCTACTCCACCAAAATGACAAGGCGGACTCTCTTTGGGGGCGAAAGTCGGGATTTTATTAGCAGCTCCCAGGAACTCCAACAAACCTCAACAAGGGCCAACCAACGATAGCCTCAAGAGGGGCTCTGCAACAGTTTATAAAGGGGGGAGTGGAAAGGGATTACAACCAATGGGGTAAACTGGGGAGTGGCTCTCAAGGTGATGGATAGGAGTAACAACATATCAGGGGAGGTTAGGGAAGGGGTCCCTGGTCCTAATCCAATCACACAACGCCCCTGATGGAAGCTTCTAGATGGTGGGGATGGGCTGCCGAGTGATGGACAGGGCACCAGGGAGGGGACACAGGAATGACTCAGCATTTATGGTCTATTTTGCCCTAGACATTATGCTGAGTCAAGGGGCAGGCCTGGGGAGGAGTGACAGGGACAGGGACAGGGACAGGGACAGGGACAGGGACTAAACCATAAGGGTATGGGGGAATAACAGGAACAAACCACTTACAGAACATGTAGTAACAACAGTACAAACGAACATAATAAAACGCAATACAACGGGGGCGCATATGAGTACATCATCCATATAACGATATACTCCCCTGCTCTGGCACACACTGGGGACAAGACTCTGGCAACATACCATTGGCAGATGGTGGGAGAGCATTTGAGGCCCTGAGGCAATACTCTCCAGTGGTAGCGTCACGTTAGGGCTTCTCGGTTGATGGAAGGAACCGAGAAGGAAAAACGTGGCACATCGGCTGGCTGTAGAGGAATTTGGAAAAAACAATCCTTGATGTCAATGATTACCAATTGCCAATTTTGAGGGACCATCAATGGGGATGGCATAACAGGCTGGAAAGACCCCATGTCTTCAATTACATTATTAATTTTCCTCACATCATGAAGGAGCCGCCACTTGTCCCTCCCTGGCTTTTTGATAATGAAAACACTGGGGAGTTCCAGGGGCTGTTGGTCTCTATGATGTGTCCTTTGGCCAACTGCTCCTCCACAAGTTGATTGAGTGCTTTTAATTTCTGTTTGCTGAGCAGCCCCTGATCTACCCAGACTGGTGTCTCAGTTAGCCAATTTAACTTCTGAGTAGGGTGCTCTTTCTCAGTGGCTGCTGCTAAAAACCCTGAGAGGCCAGCAGTTCTAATTTGGCCCCTCACTGGGACATGCAATCTCTCCCCCACAGGGTAAACTTGGTGTTTAACAAGAACGGGTGTACGTTTGCCAATTGCCCATTGGGCCCTGTAATCTAGGATGCCCCTAGATTGTTCTGCGAATTGTGTGCGCCCCTACACCTAGGACCTTGCAGTCCACGTCCTGCAGTTCCCATTGTGGCGGCCATTTGTGCAATGGAACAGCTGTTATGTCTGCCCCTGTGTCCATCATCCCTTGAAGTTGGATTTTGTGACCCTTGCTCTTAAAGCTGCACCATATAAGGGGCTTCTCCTTTCCCACCACTTCAGTGTAGTAAGCGGACAGGTCCAGGTCGTCCCACAAAAACCGTCGCAATGGAATGGTCTGGGTGACGACCTGACCCTTTGGCAGGAAGAGGGGGGGATGGACACAGTGTGCCATGAGAACAAGATGCTCCGGGATAGGTGGTAAGACTGCCAGTGCAATCTCAATCTCACAGGGTGTATGCTTTGTGTCCCCTACGACAAGGTAGTCACATCCCCGCTGATAGAGAGACTGGACCTTTGCAGAGCTTGGTGTCCAGCTCTGGGTCTACATAAAGCTCTTTCCAGTCCAAGTCAACAAATGTCACAGATTGGGTAAGGTGTAGCCTAAAAGGCTCGGTCACGTCCTGGGTAGAAATTAAAGCAAAGGGGCTATTAACATGTTGGCAACCATCCTTCCCATGCCCTGCCCCATTTATGTCCTCGTGTGGGGCAGCATCGTGCTCATGTGCTAGTTTTTTTGCTGCTCATTCTCCCCATGTTCCCTTCCCACTCCCCTCCTTGGTGAAACCAGGGGGTCTTTCCCCAGATAGGGGCAGTCTCTTATAAAATGACCCTTCTGCTTGCAGTGGAAGCAGGGATATTTTCTCAATGCTCGTGGTGAGATGGGGGGTAGCTGAGCGTCTGCCACTGCTGTTGCCCACTCTCTGAAGGTGACTCTCTTCAGTGCTTCTATTTGAGGAAGTCTTGTTTTCCTGGTACACTCTTCCATAATTAAGTCCAGAGAAGGTGGTGACGATGAAGGGAGGCTGAGGATGATTCTCTTGCAGTCCTCATTCGCACCTTCAGTTATGATTTCTATTGTGATGTCATCTTGGGCTTCTGATCTAGGAATCCTCCTTCCCACAACTTCTCTGACCCTATCCACAAATCTAGAAAAGCTTCATCGGGTCTCTGCTTTAAAGAGACAAGACTGGGCAAATGATCTTTAGTAGGCAGGAGGTTGAAGACCTTTTCTGCTTCCATCTTAATTATCTCTAGGACTGCCTTAGGAATTTTCTCAGCCTGGGTTATGGATTGCTCCCACTCACCCTCCCCCACGAGATGTCCTATACTGAGGGGTTTGCCATCTTCATCATTTGCTGTTTCTTCATTGTCCCATAAATTTGGAAGGAGATTGGCAAGCCGTTCCTGCCAGGCTTTCATCCACAGCCTATATTCTGATGGACAACATGGGCTGGAAAATATTTCTTTCAGGTCCCCGGGAACTAGGACATTTGCCGAAAAGATGGTCCTTAGAAAGCCTTTAAAATATTCACTTGACCGGCCAGCCTCTTTCTGAGTTTTGAAAAACTCTTTGATGTTGCTGTAGGGGAAAGGTGCCCATTTTGGCTTCTTTCCCCTAGCACTGCGAAGATGACTGGGTTGCCATCATCTGACATCCAGTCCTCCACCTCGTCCCTCCTTTTTCCCACGGTACTGTGGGAACTGGAAGGAGCAGTGTGGGAAACTGGAGGTGGGAGGGATGGTACTACAGGGTGAGGGGCAGAGCCAAGGCAAGAGGCAGAAGCACCAAGAGGGGCAGTGGTTTGGCCAGGGGGCGTAGCAGAGGGAGGTACTAAGGGCAGAGCCAAGGTAATTTGAGGATGGGAGGAGGAGGAGCCAGAACACCATGGAGGGTCTTGGAGGACAGGGGGAGGGGGCAAGGGAGAAAGGGATTATGGGAAGAGGAAGCACAAGATGGGGACCATGCCACATGGCGTCCGCCATTTTGTGACTCTGGCAAGGAGAATAAACACTGTCTGGGAAACCACCTACAGGCTTTTCTACAGGCAAAGGGGGTGAGGTATTAGGGTCTAGGGAAGGAGCTCTGACAGGGTGATCAGTCCTGCCAGAGGGGTACCAGGGGAGATGTGGGGAGCCAGGAAGACATTCCACAATGTGGGAGCTGCCCTGCACCTGCTTTGGGTGGTTTGCTCCCCCCAACCCCCCCAGTTCAGAAAGCTGAGGGTCAGGAACAAGGGGGTTTCAGGAGGAACTGGGGGAGATTAATTTGAATTTTTTCTCACTTTCCTTTCTGCCATGATGGTTTTTAATCTTATGAAAAGAGGGAAAAAAATCACCTCCTGATCCACCATCCATCATCGCCTCTTCTCCACGCTTCATTCCAATCTTATCCCAAAATTTCGGTGTTTTTACCTCATCGGGGGTAGTATTCGGAAAATGAAAGAAAATCCACCTAACAATTCTCTTAACTTTTCCCTTTGATAAACAAAAGCCCTCTCTAACCAGGGATTCCCCAACTTGGATAAAAACTTCCCTCTCCCTAGTAGACAGCCTCCCACCCATTGTTACTGAGGCTGCTTGCTAGTTTCTTTTCTACGCACTCTCCGAGGTAAAACTAGGAACGAAAAGAAAAAGGACCCCAGGATCGACGGAGGGGTGGTGTTAATGCTGCACCTGCGCCTCACCTTATCCATGGGAACCACCCCTCCCCAGAGCCCGGAGCACCCCAGCTGGGTCCATCCCAGCCAGCAGGATACCCAAGAAACCAGAGATTCCTGGGAACGAAAAGCCTCAGTCAATGTCCTCGATCCCGGAGAAGGTTCCCCTCCCGTCCAGAGCACGTGGTGCTGGAGGGGGTTTTCCTTCCCCTGGGAAGCCGCTGGGGAGCCGCGGCAACCACAAAGTGCGCAGTCTCACCGGCAGTGCCTCACAGTCCACGGACTTCACTGCACAGAGACGTCCAGACGCTCTGGAGACAGTTCTTTCCATGGGGGCTTGCCTCTTGGAGCCCCGCGGTGGGTGCCAAGCTGACGCCACGCCCCAGTTGCAGAAGGGAGAGGCACTGGCTGTAAGCGAGCCCTGAGCCCACTTTTCCCGAAGCGCGTGTCACGAGCAGCCACTCCCCACCTCAGCCACCGGCAGGCACAGGATAGCGGTTTGGCTGTCGGCTGCGTCGAGGGACCGAGGCAAAGGAAAGAGAGAAGGACCCTTCACTTCCATTTCCAAGCAATCTTTATTCTTCCCCATGCTGGAGGGCTGTGGCACAGGGTGATACAGTGTAACGACTCAAAGTAAAGGCAAGGCAAAAGGCGAGAATTACCAAAAATGGTAGCTTTTAAGGGGGGGCTGCCCCCGAGGGGGGACAGCCTAACAACAAATCAAGGGCTGGCTAGATAGGAGGAGTGTGGAATGGATATGTATAAACATAAAACCAATAGGGAAGGGGAAGGGGAGAATGCATACATAATGTACCAATAAGTGAAGGAAAATATCATAACTGACAGGGAAGCTTCCAGATAAATGGCTGTAGCAAATAATGACAGACAAGCTGCAGGGGCAGGATTTAGAAGATAGACAGGGAAGGGTCTGGAAATAAGGGAGGTTTACCCCAGGATTGACACCGGGAAAGGCGGGAAAGCAGGTGGAAAAACAACTTTGGGGAGAGACTATTAGGAAAACTGAACAGGGGTGAATAGGCACAAACCATCACAATTATACTAAACAATTTCTTAAACATAAACTTCAAAATCCCACTACTACACGTTTCATCAGGAGAGATGAAATGGCAAGAGTGAAACTAGCTCAAGAATATCTACTAAACTTACATGTCAAGTGTTATTAAATTCATTATACATATCATGTTTCAGCTGTATAAAAATCCATCTATTGTCAAATGTCCTATGCCTCTTTGAGAACAAAGGGCTATTTTCACTTTGCAGCCTTTATCACCCATTCACTTTGTAAAAATAATAAAAAAGTAATACACTTGGGTTTGAGCTTTCTCGGTTTTGCAATTTAAGGCAAAGTTATAAGCTTGCGTACAAGATTAATCTCAGCTTTTACAGTTATGACGGCTTCACAGAGTTTCTGTTGATTGTTTCATTATTTACTTTTACCACATTGCAGAGGATTGATAGTGTGATGGCAGTGATGTGGAATTCTGTGTGGATCAACAGTTCGTACTAAAGGTAAATTTCTGAATTAACAAACCGAAACTATTGGCATTTAATGAAATTATCATTTTTATAGTGTCAAGACAAAAAAACATGACAGAACATTTTTCTCCTCTTGTATGTAATTCATGTCTGAGGTCAGTAAATGAGAGGTGAAGTAGCTACCCTCAGATGGCTTCTATGTCATGTCTGGAAGGGAGAGATTTTGCAGCATTGTTTGGCTCTTGAGGCCAGCGGTCAAATGCTTGTCTGCAGCAGAAGTTCCTACTGTTCACTCAGTCTTTTCTTAATATTCAGAACATTGTTACTGAAAAGGTTCTTGACATTTCCTAATGTTAGTTAGGGCCAAAACTCCAATTCTGTAAATTTTACACTGACAGAAATATCTCTGTGAAGTTTGGATATGAGGAGGTCAGATGAAGAATTCTAATACTTTTATCCGTATAAAAATCTTTCCCTGACATACTTGAAGGTCTGCAGCTGAGTCTCCATGTTCAAAGCACATTAAAAGATAAATAGTTAGTAATGTGTTGTGAAGAAAAGTAAGACAGTATAGTTTTTGTCCAAACAGTAACCTGTAATTGAAGTCTGTAATATAGCAACAACAGCAAGAAGGCAAAGAGAGGTAAGTATAAAAGTTCTCTCTTAATGATGATGTTTGCATAAGCACCATAGCATATGCTTTAGTAGATCCCACAGAAGCTAATTATGTTTAAGTTCTGTGCTGTTTTGCAGATTTTTTATTAATTTTTTGTGATGTTCTTTTAATAATCAGTTTATTAATCATCAGATTAATAATCATCATCAGATAAAATAATCATCAGAAAAAATTAATTTGATACAGTTACCAGTAGGTAATTGTAGACACACAAAATGTGGTATTTTACCTCTGCCAAAGAGATAAACATTTTACATTAAGCAATATAAACAGTATTATTTTCCTGCAGTGCAGAATTTTTCCTTGTCATTCTGTTATTCTGGATCAGACAGCCAATTTTTTTCTTTTCCAGCATTAGTTTTTCTGTATGTTTACTCATGAATGACTTCTAAATGGTTTGTTTTGCTAGTCTTGTATTACTAAGGAAGACTATTTTCAAACACTTTATTCTGTGTGTGATTTGAAACTTGATCCCAAGAAAAAAAAGAGATGCCACTAATCAAATATTAAAAAAAAAAATCTGAAATAATCCTCTCTATTTTATAATCATAATGACAGGAAGCTCAATATTTCTGCTCAAACAAAAAGTCTAGTATACATATTTACCAAAGGTCTTATGATGTTTGCAGTCGACTTTGCAGAAGACAACATTTATAAAACATTTACAGAGTCTGGCAGGTGCCATGGATTCTCCTGGGGATTAGTTTTATTCAGATATTGTCTTTCATTTGAACTTCAAACATTTTTTTTTTTTTTAAGAGACAAATTTTTAATAAGTTTTGGAAATTAAAACCCTTTTTATTTGTGTTACTATAATACCTACTTTGAATTTACTTATGGGAAATAAATCCCAGTAAAGCTAAAGACTATTGCAATTTTTAAGAGGGGAAAACAAGACAAAGAGGTATAAATGTAGTTTGAATCACTTGAAGAACTAAAAGCATGAGCTATGTCATGGTTTTTTTTTCTTTTTTTTTCCCTGAATAAATAAAAAGCAGGTATTTTCTAGTATTTATATTTTTTTCCATATCTAGTCCCACAGAAACCATATTGTATTACAAAACCACAAAATATTGTGTTTAGTAAGATCTGATCTTACCAAGAAAAATCAGTTTAGGATTTAATTTTGAAAATGAAAATTAAGATATGAGGGAGATACTTAACTGATATTGTTTCTTTGTGAAACAATATCTTTGTGATATTGTTTCTTTCTTTCACAAGTAGGTAAAACGTGTAGATACTTGCTTTGTAGATTCTAGATTTTGGAAAAAAAAAAACAGATAATTTAGGAATTAAATCAAAATGGTGTTCAGAAAGAGGGTCATTAGAAAGATACTTATAAATTATTGTTCTTTTGATGCTGTTTGTATGTAGAAAATTATTTTAATTCAATAGTACATCTTAATATAGGATAATGCAAAATTAAGATGGACAAAAATCATCTTTAAAGTGTCAATACCAGAATTCAGGGTCTCAGACGATGTCTAGTATTTTGAGAACCAGGATTATATGTTATTTATTTTTTAACTGATAAGCACTCTTTTTCTCTTAGTTTACAAGGATCTTCCATGCTCTTTGGTTTACCACAACTCTCTTGGGTACTAAATGAAGAGGATGTCAGCAGATTTTTTTTGCCCACTTTTATTTTCCCGGAACAGATAGGAATCTCCTCAGAACTTGGCCCCTCTGACAGCTGAATAGAAGTGTGTCCATATTTTTACTTGTTTGTCATTAACTCTAGGAATCTTTGATAAATGAGACTCGTATCTTTTAGCAAGGCTTTTATCTGTTTTCTACTGAACCACAGACCTGCAGCTCAGTCCCATAAATTTCCACACTGTTAAATTTTCCAGGTAAATCCTTCTCACCCAGCAGCCCACTAAAATCCTGTGCCTGGTGGATTCCTCTGTGCTAGTCCAACTTCTGACTGTTTCTGCTCAGGGCTTAACAACACTTTTCTTCATTGATTATAAGCATTGTTGCCAAAGAAACTCTGCAGTACACTTACAAGTACAGAAGAACCATTCTTTCAGGGAGCTGAGCTTTGAGAGGAATGAGGGGAAAGTGAAATATCCAAACTGAAAAAAACAAAATCTTTGGTTTTGACTTACAGGTAAAACCTAATTTTATTTTTAAAAATAGTGAATTAAGATATAATTAATATAAATTAATATATGATTAATATAAATGCATTTTTTGCCTCTCAGAAAATTATTTTTTTCTTGTAAATTTCTATTTAACTTCTATGAAGCAGGATTTATAATTCTAACTACATTAGCAGAATGATGCTTTGTAACATTCCTGCATTTTAGAGGGCTATGCTAATACTCACCTTATCCAAAAGAACTTGAAATATTGTAAAAATACTGGTTTTTTACCATTATAAAGGACAAAGTGGAGATCTTAAAATGTAAAAGGGAGAGAAATACTGACCTATAGCCAAATGTAAGGTAACTATTTCAACATTTTCTCTGTCATAAAGAAATAACATCTATATTTAAGGACTAAACCCTGCCATTCCAGATTCTGTACAAATCTGGGAAACCTAATTTGGATTGCCATTATATGAAATAGAATATTAAGAGCTAGTTCAGGTTAGTATTCGAGGGCTGCTGAGGAATACATTTGGTGCAGGTAGCTCGGTTTGCAAGCTGCCTACTGAGCTCTGGGGGCTGGGAGCCCCAGGTAAGAGGATGTGAACTGCTGACCCTTTCCACAAAAAAGATGCTTAGAAACTTCGGGCACCATCCAGGTGACTGAACACTCAGAGACATGGCAGGGGCCGAGGTGACTGGACACTCAGTTGGATAAGCGAGACCTTCATTGCACGGACTGAGGGTATGAAAGTCCAGGGATTCCTTTTCTTGGGAGTCCCTCCCAGGAGGCATCCACCTCAGCTGCTATTTTGTTATTTTGCCATAATTAAATTATTTTAAGGATCTGAACACCTGAAACTCTGCTATGGAGAACCTGGGGTTGAGCTGGTGTGGAAGCCCGGTCTGACTGTGCAAGGTATGGGGTGTAGCTGTGAAGTGGTGTAGTCCCAACTCGGGGGTTGTGAGACAGACTGCCAGAGCAGCTCCTGGATGGTTGGACAGGCAAATTTCATGGCAACCCCTCATCTGCCTCTCTATCCATAATACAAATGCACACATGAAATGCAGGTTATTACCATGTTGGTTTAGTCCTCTTATAGTCTATAGAAACATAGATTTGAAGAAATAAATACTGGAGAAAGTTTTTGTGCCCAGGAGTTCACTACAAAATACAGAAATAAGAGACAATGTAATGGAATGTGAACATTCATATCTTACTTAATGAAATGGAAGGTTTTTTTTTTTTTTTAACTCAAAGAGAGCATTTTCCCTTTTTTGACACCAATTAAAGTTCCTCCTAGAATATTATCTTCACCTTTGAGCTATTCAACAATGGAGTAACTAAGTGGAAGAGAATACACAGTTTATTTTTTTAATGTTTTATCATCTTATATTGTTAGGGGAATTCAAAGAGAATGATGGTACATAATACACACTAGAATATACTCTTTTGTTCATTTTCCTACATGCAGTAATATTTGTGTTAACTGTTCATTTTTGTGCATGAAACTTTTTCAGATGCATTTAAAAGAGTAACATTACAGAATCTGGAGGATTTCTCTTATCTATAAAACCAGAAATATTTTCAAAGCATGCTGTGCAATTAAGCATGGTCTTCCCTACCTATGTAAAAATCATAAATCAAACTGTGTTTTTCCAAGGTATTTCTTCAAGCACTTTAGGACATTTCCAAGTCTTATTTAAAATTAATGAATCACCAATTGGCCTGGAATTTCCTATTTTTATCTTATTTCCCTTGTTTTTAACTTGTTAATGATTACTTAGATCTAGAAAACCTCCTCCTTTCTACTCCTAGAAGTAATGGTGGAATTCAGGTGTAGTAGCTTGAGATAGATCAAAATTCAGAGACAAAATAGAAAATATTTAGTAAGATATTTTGTCTGTTTAATCCAGTCTGTAAATTAGGGGAAGTTTTGCAGTATTGTCTACAAGTTTATCTATAGTTACAGCAACCTTTGTAACATGACTTCTGATCTAGCACTTGTGTTTGTGTGAAGGTTTGTGCATGAAATTTATATAAAATGATCAATCTTAGAGGTCTAAGTGAACATGAAAAAGAAAATGAAAGTGGAAAATGGACTTGGTTATATTATTTGCTCAATTAATAGCTGCATTCATTTCAGAACCACAGTATTTTTCTTTTCTTTAAACTGATTCTATTTCAAAGTAAAATTTAAAGAAATATAATGCAGAGAAAGTTCTTTAATGAATGAACAACAGAAAAGTCTAACTTCTAAGTTTTTTTTACAGCCACATGCAGTCAGATATGGAATAGGTTTGCTGAATTACATACTTCAGCATTTTTCAATGCATACTAGTCCCTGCATTGCTATGAGTAATAGCATTTGTGAGCAGTAAAAGATTTCATTAATTTCTTTAAAATAACTTTAATTCTAAACAATCTCTGATTTGTTATTGATTTTTTTTTTGAAAGCTACGCATAGTTCAGCTAATATATACTTCATGTTGTACCTTTTATTACTGTATTTTAATTTCCTGTTTTGGTCAGACTTTGAGATGTTTCATATCCTTCTTCCTTTTTGGATGCCCTTTTAGGAATATTTTTCTTTTACTAATCAGGCAAAAGTTTTCATTTCAACTCTTCCAATAAATCTTAGTACAAAGTTCTACAGAGTTTTTTTTAATTTATATAATCAAGAACAAAATCTACATATTCTGATTCAAGCCTGCCAGACAGATTGTGGGGGCCTTCACTTGGTGCAAGAGGTTTTCCCTCTTGAATGTTTTTGGAGAATGAAGGCAATAACGTGGAAATCAGTTATTTGCAGAACACTGGTAGATAAATCTAATTTTCAGGACTTTCCAGTTTTTAACAATTTATCATTGTTTTTTGATAATCAGTTGATGTCACTTTAACTTTTTGCCATTAATTGAGGAAAGATAATTCAAACAAGGTTTAGAATTCTTCTGTGAGGAAGGGGAAAGGACAGATGAGAAAAGCAAACATTCCTGCATGGACCATTTACTATAAGTGGTGTGAAGTTGTTTTGAATTATGCAAGACTGAATCTGTCTCAGGGCACTGAACATGAAAATTCCCTTAATGACTCAAATGCCCAAGAGCTACATTAGATTTCTCAGAGCAGTGAAGGAAATCTTGTGGTTGATGTAATATGCCGAATTTCTTCAAACAGCCACAATATAAAGAATTTTCAGAGAACAATGAGCAAAATAGGTGAATAACTCTGGGGATAAAATGAAAGGTGTTAGATGTAATATTGCACTACAGTGGGAAATTGCCCTCATTGGATAATAAGCTAGTGATAAAATACAGAAGAAATAAATGTCAGGAACAATATGACACACTGGGAACCTTTCACATAAAAACACAGATCATTGCATTAAGCGTTGAGTATTAGGAATGGGGATTAATGTATTAATTTTTCGTTGTTGATTCTGTCAGTGGAAATCACTACAATTATCTTAGCCTATGCAGCTAGGGGGCAAAAAGGCAAATTCAACTAAAGATTATTTAAGAAATAATGTACAGGTTTAGCAATTTCACAGTGTGATGTTTTGCTGTATGAATTTGTTTCCCAGGAAATCAATTACAGGTTGTATGTTTTTATGTTTGCACAGTTTATACTACAAGGTTTAAAGTCGGAAAAAAATTATTTATTATTGAAATATACAATTGAGGCATCTCGGACCTAGGTCTGGTGGGGAAACCCGCAGGTAGCTGGTCGACAGAAGCTCTGATGACTAGGAGGATGAATCCACCAATAGACAGGACGACACCCAGAGCGCTACAGTTCTCGAGGGTTTATTGCAGGTACAACAAGGGCAGAAGGAGGCAGGGAAAAGCAGGGAAGACATAGGGAGATCACCTCTCCAGAGGGAAGCCAACTCTGAGCACCTGAGCTCTGAGATCTGAGTCCCCAGAGCTCTCTCCCAAAGCTGGGGTCGGGGATTATAACCAGGGAATAGGAGGTGGGGTCAGGGTACATGTGGACCAATGGGATAGGGGCCCATGGGAGGAGTAAGGAAGGAACAATCCAGTGGGAGACAGGGGAAGGAGTGGTTACAGGGAAAGGACCAATTACAGAACATAGAACCGAGAACTTTCCAGAACTGGGGATGGCATAACTGTTTGATAGGCATTAACTGGGGAGGGTACATCCAGTGATGGACATGGGAGAAGGTGGGAACTCTGTTATCATGCTCTTCTTTACACTACAGCAGTTTCCTATGGCTTTCCTCACAGTTCGCATCCAGGACCTCCTCCCACAAACAATTAATAATTTTTGTGCTTGCACAAGACTGTCAGAACTTAATAAAGTCTTTGCTTTACATAAAAGGTAAAATCATAATCAGACAAGGATACAGAATGTTTTTTTATTACATAGAATGGAAAGAATGTTCTGAATGTAGAGATTGCTTTAAGAGCAATATACTAATATCAGCAATGCTAATAAAAAATATTCTCTCTAATATTATTTTAAGATTTCTGATATCTCAGTTTCATCACATAAAGTGTTCTGTCACTATTTTGCTATACCACCTTGTCCTCTTTCTTAAATTATATGTAGTGAAGCCTTTAAAAATCAGAATCAGTTGTTGTCCTAGGAAATATATAGAACATTAGAAGTTTTATAGGGATTAAAAAAAATTTCTGAATATCTGTTTGTATATCACCCCATACAAAAGACCTTCTAAACTTTCTTTTAAGTTGCATAGTTTCTAAATATTTGAATATGTGAATTATTTTTTTTCACCTTAGATTTTTATCTTGGGTTTGACAGTAGAAATCAAGCTTCTTTAGATGGTCCTGAAGATCCCTTCCAGCACAAACCATTCTATGACTCTATGGTTCTCTATTTGCTACTAGTTTACACTCATACAGGTCAATCTATTGTAGTGGAGAAATATCTGGACTAAATCTAAATTACATGTTTGGGATAACAGAACAAGATGGAAATTGAGGGATGCATGAACTTTCTATGGGTTTCCTTTCCAGACATATTTGCAAGTTTCACCTTGCTTTAGTAACTTCATTTTCATTGATTTCTTTGACATGAGAAAGGTTTTGCTGTGCCACTTAAAATAAAATAATAATTTTAAAAAGTCTTCTGTAATTGCATTGTAATTTTATTAAAAGTCATAATATGTTTTAGTGATCGTGAGTTATTAAGGTTATTCAGTTGTGAAAACATAAATCCTAGTTTTGTTCTAGAGCACCTCCTTAAAATTAGTAGATAGATAATTCAATCCCTAAGAAATAGTATTACTGAAAAAGATGCAGACAGGAGCCCTGTTTCTGCACCAGTCAGAGTCTGAATATCTACTTCAAAGGCACTGTAATACCAGAGGACTTTGTGCAATAACTGAATATAGCTACTCACAAAGTAAGAGTAAACATTATCTCTGACCAACTTTGTCCTCCTTCTTTGGAGTGAAGGAGCATGTATAACAGCACTCCTGGAAGAAAGCCAGAGATGGTCAATCACCCATTTTCATGTCAAGGCATTAGTTTACTTTCTCCTTGATGTTATTCAAGAGCAATAAACTCCAAAGTTCTGTTCTACTTAGATTATTTTCTATCATTTTTGCATGTAAATATTTGCACTGGCACGAAGGCAAGCTTTCAGAAAAAAAGGTACAAACTTGTTACCAAAGGAAGAGGAGGAAATTTTCACTGAATAAAGCCTAGGCTAAGAAATTAAAATTTTATTTTGAAAGGTAAAATAAATTAATGTTTTTACAGCTTATGCAGGCTGGAAGATTTACTAGGATTATTTCTTGCATGAGATAAAATGCAAACTTTTTGGTAACTATCTGAAAACACATTCACAGCAATGTCTTCAGATTCTTCTAAGTGTAAAAGGGTGCACAAGCATATTGGTATTATATCTACTAGTTTGGGAGAAATATTTTGGAAGGAAAGAAAGTGATTATTACCTTTTACTTCACTGGTGTTAGCCTGAAGACTATATTCACACTCTTCAAAGTAATGTAGAGGACATTTTTGGAAGCTAAAGGCTCCCAGAAGGATTTTGGTCTTGCCCACTCTGGTCCACTTTTAATTGGTCTCATGTATATTTCTGCTTTTTGTTTTATCTCTTAGTGCTGTTGACAGGGAAATCATGATTGGTTCTGTCTGGTTAGACTTTATATATCTCGTTTGTGCATATGTGTTAAGTATGGGTGATGGAAAAAAAATATGCATAGTGTCAGAAATACATTAATAACTGCTATTGATGTGTTGTGCTGTGCAGCATGTAATTATTTTTGATGTATCTTCACTTACTATCACAAGGGACTGATTTATCTTTTATTTGTCCCCCCCGTCCAACTGATCTTATCACATAAATTTGCCCTTGCCTATTGAGGCATTACTGTGGTTACCATCTCCCAGCTGCAGGGCAAAAACATGGCAAAAACCTGATAATTCCAATTGTTTATCATGCATTAAAACACTTATTTCTTATATCACAGAGAGAAAGTGACCGGCTGGTGATGCTGTGCCTGATGCACCACAGTATATTACTGGTCCTCCTGGCTGCCAGGGCACAATTCACCACTTGTTAGGCTGTACAGAATACTCTTCTCTTTTGGATTAAGATGTAACATAGTGATATTCTGTATTAGAAATGATAATAAAACAAATGGGACTGTAATAACGACAATTTTTTAAAAATATATTCTCCCTATGTTCAACATTCATCTTACCAGCAACTCCTGTGAGTCAGCTTTGAACTCTTGAGTTGCTTATCAGTCTGTGATGAGATGTTTTTAGATAGGAACATCCTTTTTCCCATTTATTTTTTTTAAATGTATATTTTATTTACTTAAATTTTAAAAAACTTGGAAGTAATTTTGTGAAATGTTAAAAACCAAAAACATAGAAAACAAACTAAACCAAAACCAAAACCCAAGACTAGAAAAGTAATTGATTTGACACAAGTGAGGTGGATATAATCACCTGGAATGGAGGGGAGCTGAAAAAAATTTGCTAAAAATAAAAATGAGTCATTGACCTCTTAGATTGGATCTACTTCCAGTTAGAAGTTGGCAGTTAAACAGGTATACTACTTTGTGTATAGATACACTTACAGCAGATGTCTAAGAAAGCTGTCTCAAAGAAACAAAACAAAAACCAAGAAAATGTACAAGAAAATAATATATTTAAAATAATTTTCCATATTCTTGACAAAAGAGATGGTGGTGCTCTTAACTGTGTTGGTAACTTCTTATACTTTCCCCAACTAATACTGTAGCAAGTGAAGTCTTGCCCCCCTGGAACTCTTATCAAAAAAAAAAAAAAAAGTACCTTTCTATTTATGTGATTCTAAGTAAATCACATAATACTGTGTGAACAGTAATCACAGAAGCAAGGAGTAAAACATTAAAAGTCATTACCAAAATTCAGTGCAATAATTCTGAAGATTACCAACAAGTGCTTCAATTTTATGATTTCTCCTCCATTACAGCCCATTTTATTCAGAAATATAAGCCCCATTTTTTACGCACCATACACTCATAAAAGTTGCTGCAGGATGTTTCTGCTTCTAGCTAGCTGGATCCTCAGGAAATTTGACACTGACAGATTCTGGGGCTTTGAGATTTTGTTTGGATTAAGGAGTTTGTTTAGTCAGAAAATAATTAGGAAAAATACTAAAAATTGAACATTTAAATAAACTGGGATAAAGAAAAGAAGGGAAAAAAAAAAAAAGGAGAGATAGCAAAAAAAAAAAAAAAGGCCAAGACAACCAAGCCAACCCTTAACAACAAGAGTTGTTTGGGGTTTTTAGTTTCTACCTCTCTGATGTCTGCTTGTAATGGATGATTTGGGAATGAACATCAGAGTTTATACTATCAGTCAATATTATATATGCTTTTCTTTGTGTTTGTCATTTTTGTGCTGAGATAAGTAGCCCTAGGAATTGAAAGCTCCAGGGCAGTTGGCTTCCTGAAAAGTAGCTCAACTGCTGGGCCTCTGGTACAGACTTTTTTCATTATGCCTGTAAGATTCCTGAATGGGTGACTGTAGTTAACCTTTTACACATCCGGCACAGTGTATGCAAAACTGGCAAGGCCCATGAAGGCCTCAGCTGTAATGTGATTTACACAGCACTCAGGTGCGTCTGGATCAGGGTGTGTGTATTTGTAAATGGTGAACAGCTATACAGCAAGATACCTGTTATTCACAATTCCAGACGTTTTTCAGGTTTAATCCTGGTATCTATTTCTAGTCATGGTATAGAGAATTTTCACTGACCAACAAGTCAACAATGCTGCGGTGAAGGAAACTGCGAACTTTCAGCACGGGCCTTAGCCTCTACTGTGTGTCCTTTCTTTCACTTAATTTGGTCTTTTCTTTCAACTCCTGCATCATCTCCCCACTTCTTTCCCGAACAAGCCATTTAGTTAAGAGTTTCAAAGCAGTCACTATTAAAATTTTAGGAAGTCTTCTGCTTCTGCCAAGATTGTGTAGATAATAACTCTTCTGGTTAGTGAAAGCTCTGACAGCAGGTATGTCCCATTTCTTCTAAATAGCATCATTTCCATAAATCTGTTTGTCCAATGGTTCAACAACACTTGTGTCAACACAGTAGACGTGGGACGTTAATCACGTCATCGAGGCAGGAAAATTATCTCTGGTTAGGCATGAAAAGAAGTTCCTTAAATCAGTTTTGCTACCAGAGGAAGTGCTGAGGTAACTATGCCCTAAAAGAACATGTCTTAGTGCAGTCTATTACAATCAGTCATAAGTAGTCCACACACCAAATATCTAATTCTGTTTAAGCTAATGACTGGCAATAGTATGATTTTTTTTTTGAGCTAATGAAAATGTCAAGCATATATAAATTAAATGTAGGTGAAATGTATCACTGTACTTGGGGTCATTCAAAGGTTATACTAGTTTTATTGTTTCATCATTCTTAAGATCATAATCAGAGTCAACAAAGAAACCTGTGACTTCACATACTACCTCACTTTAGAATTTTGGTGTCTACCACCTGCTGGTTTTGTGCTTCAAAACCCTCTAAAATCACAGAAACACGGATTATTCTTCCTTTGTTCTAGTTTTAAAATAAATATAGATCTGCAATATGCTACTTAATTACATACTGAGTATCTCAGTCTTACCCTTTGAGTAAAAAATGCTTTTGGGACAGTAAAAGGAAATAGAAGTTTTGTAATATTTTGACTTCTGTTTCACACATCCATATTTGCAGATATCACATGTGAGAGGATTTGAGACTCAGCTCTTCTGTCACAACAGGATTATAGTGATGTTGCTGTACTGCCAATACTTGACTCCTAGTGCTTAAAGTTCAGAAATTCAGCTCTCAAGTATGTGCTGTGATGAAACAGTCAGCGTTTATTTCTGATTTTGTGCATTGGTGGACTCTAAGCTGACAAACAGAGATAAAGATTCTGAAGTCCGGGAATGTCCAGATACAAAAGTTAGATCCACCAAGTGTGAATATAACACTCCATGGGAGAAATCCACATAGCATAAAGCAGCTTAAGGACCTGATGCACTGCCTAGCTCTATCATTTCTATGTATTACCATACAATTTCACTAGATGAATAACACACCTAAATGGAATGGTAGCATTTCTGATATTCTACCCAACTTGAATTAATTTTTTTATATTAATACATGGTACTATAAAGTTGTCTAGATCCCTTTTGTGTGCACTGTGTTTTCTAGGTTAAATATAGCAAAATTCCATTGATCACAGCAAGTAGGAAATTACAAAATACAAGGTTTGGGATTTTAATAGGTTTCACTGAATTTGCCTTATGTAGAATCTGGATTATAACACCTGTTCCTAGTATAGGGAAGCAATCCTTTTGTCTCAGAATGTATTTTCAAATTGTAGTTAATTAATTTTCATAGCTGTCTGTTCCTCATCACTATCTAACTTTTACACAAGGCTTAAAGTGAATATGTTTGTGGAAGACATTAATTTCATAGAAGTGCAGAGACTGAAAGGAGTACTGAAATTTAGAATAAATGAGATTTTTTCCTTCATTCTGTCTTCATAAAGCTGCAGTTTGTGAAGTTTTCCATGACAATTAAAGATTCATCTACAGGAACAACTCAAATCCAAACCAAACAAACCCAAACCTTTTACTCTTCAACAAATGGGTGTTCCTGCCATTAGCTTTGGGGACTTTTTGTGTGTATCCTGGAATATACATTCTCTTCTCTGGGAGTGTTACAGATGGCAATATCAAGCAGTTCATGTGTTCTCATCTCTTTTTTATAAATTAAACATCTGGTAATCCAAAATAAATGGTTCATCATTGTAACAACAACTGTTTCCATCCACTAAGGCAAACAGACTTGTTCTCCTAATCATCTACTAGATTTTCAGTTGCTTACAAAGCCAAAGGATTTTTGCATAATTGTACCTACTTTCTATCCAAATAAAGGGAAACTTTGCTCTTATACATAATTATCTGTCAAAAGCTGTACACTCCTGTAGTGTCCCCATTCCTCCTTCAGCTAATAGCATTGGTCAATATATATGCAAATTATTTTTATTTATATCTAAATATATGTATATTTAGATATATATATATATCTAAATATTATGCTAGATACAAATAATCAGAATCAGCAAACTAGCAATATTTTTACATGTAAAAATCATATGTATAAGCATAATTGTATTTTAGGATCCATATAAAATTGTCAAAATAACAATGCCTTTAGTTATGAGGAATACAGATTTTACTAGATCATTCTAAAATAGTAAAATGCTTTGTATAAATGCTATAAATAATATGTTTAAGCATTTTAATTTTTGAATATTGTACACAATATGCTGTTAGAACAGAATATCCACATCAAGTATAATAGTTACCAGTGGCAGTGGAAAAAAAATTTGGAAAAAAAAATCTTGGAAATTTTTTTAGACTTGCATTTTAAGACTTACCTCCCATATAATATGAATTTCAGATTAATTGACACTAAAGATTTAAACTGTTTGTATATATGTTGTGTTTGGAGGTTCTTTCTTTACTCAGGATGCTAGCTGTACTTCAGCCTTTGGAAGTGCAAGAGCCTGAGCATAGCGCAGAGAGCCTGAGAGCAGAGACCAAGCAGACCCAAGGCCGTGGAGTTTTATCAGGTCTCCCATGGGAGGAGTCTTGAGATCAGATTACAGCCTTCTCAGAACGGGAAGGCTCCACAACTCCTCCGTTTATAAACTGGTTAAAACAAGGAGATTCTTGGGAATATGACTTAATGGTTTACAAAAATAAAATGAACATTATTAAGCTAAATTAACAGTAAGAGAAAAGCATTTGAGACTTAATTACAGAGGATAAAGTAACAGAAATGATGATACTGAATTAAATGAATACATTTTTGCTTAGTGGATTAATAGTTCATTCTCCTTTAGTTTTTGATCTTCTCACCAGAACGGGTGTTGGTTTTGGTCTCTTCTTTCACGAGGGCCACAGTCCTTAGTGTTTGAGTTCGGCTTTGGTCCTGGTGTTGTAGGTGTTTCTCCATTGGATTCTGATGACGATGACTGTGAAGCAAGGAAGGGTGAAAGCAGCCGTGGGACAGCTTGCAGCACATGGCAGGGCTCCGCCCTTTCCGAGGCTGCCCCGCTCCGCCACGCCGCCTCTGCCTCGCGTCTCCTGCAGGCACAGCGGGGCCCGGCCCTCTCAGGGCTCACCAGCCCCGCCTGGCCTCACACGGCCCCGCGGGCCGGGGGCGGAGCCGGCTGCAGCCGCGGCGGGAAGGGCGAGGTAGGTGAGGGGGAAGGGCAGGCACGGGACCGGAAAAGAAGGGCGCAGCGGGAAAGATGGGATCTCAAAACTGTGTGGTCGCACCATTTTGAGAAGGAGCGCACAGGACGGCGTGGCCAGCGCCTTCCCAGGCAGGGAGCGGGGGATGTGGAAAGAGACGGGGGTGAAAGAGGACACAGCGTAGCAAGAGGACGGTAGCACTCCTGCGTCAGCTCTGGAGGGTTTCCAACTTTGTCCTCCTTCAGAGAAAGGGGGGATGGGGTGGCAGAGGGGCAGAAAGTGACAGAGAAGACAGTAGCAACTCTGAGGCATCCTGGCAGTTTTCATTTCTTGCTGCGCTCTTAGGAACAAAGGGTAAGTAAAGGTACAGGCAGCTTCACAGAAACTGAAAAACGTGGGGGTTCACAGGATGGGGGACCACGGATCTAGGGCATCAACACGCTGCATGGAATCGTCCATAACCGTCCATAAGTACCCTCCAGGGCTTTACCATCCATAAGCTGCAGCAGACGTGTCAGGAAAGTTGACAAGAGTCCATGGAATGGTCTTTTTTGCAGGCAAAAAACTCCCTCCTGTGAAAAAACCGTTCATAAGCGTCTTGCTGAATGATGGTAGATGTCAGTCCCATCGCTCGGTCCCAGCTTGCTGGTGTCCTTACTGGGAATTCCCATCCCTGTAAGCTTTTTACCTCCATGGAAGATGGGGGTCCCATAGGGTGTATCAATCTGCGGGTGACTCACAGGGGTGCCGGTCGGCCTGTCTTTGCTGGTTGTCCACATTCTCTACCCTGTGTAGCAGTGTGTAGCAGCAGTGTCGATAATGTCTAGGGAAGCCACAACTGACAGCAGGAAAAACAGATGAGACAAGTCTCTTTGTTGTTTATCACAAGAGTCCATTTTATTTCCCCCCGCAACCCTGTGCTGGGGCGAGCAGGGGGTGGAGGCCCGGGAGCCCGAGCAAAGCCCAGAGAGACTGAGAGCAG
The DNA here is from genome assembly GCF_024509145.1 of Vidua macroura. Classification (NCBI taxonomy): domain Eukaryota; kingdom Metazoa; phylum Chordata; class Aves; order Passeriformes; family Viduidae; genus Vidua; species Vidua macroura. Next base: position 20,799,582 of record NC_071611.1, read on the forward strand.
AGAGAGAGCAGACCCAGGGCCTTGGGGTTTTATCAGGTCTCCCATGGGAGGAGTCTTGAGATCAGATTACAGCCTCCTCAGAAAGGGAAGCTCCACCTTTGGAGAAAGTGACAGGTAATTCAGGAGGACTACAAATATGTCATGAGATTATACAAGGAGAAGCTTAGAAGTGCTAAACCCCAAGTAGAACTTCATATGGCTACTGTTGTGAAAGATAATCAAAACTGCTTCTATAAACACATTAGCAACAAAATAAACGCCAAAGAGATTCTCCATCCATTACTTGATCTGAAGGGAAACGTACTGACAAAGAATGTGCAAAAGACTGAGGTACTTCATGCCTTTTTTGCCCCAGTTTTTAATAGTCAGATGAATTCTCCTGGGAGTACCCAGCCCCCTGAACTTGAAGACAGGGATAATGGGCAGAATGAAGCCCCAATAGTCCTTGAAGAAATGGTCAGTAGCCTGCTACACCACTTAGACACACGTCAATGGGTCTGGATGGGATTCACCCGAGTGTATTGAGAGAGCTGAGAGAAGTGCTCATTGAGCAACCTTCAGCAGTTTATTTTCTGTACAAGCAGACTGATGCTATTATAATGATGATGTTAAGATTAGTTAGCATAATGAGTTAGGATTAGTTTCCAATATTTTATACATCTGAATCAATAAGTTTTCCTCTACAATGTACTTGTTAGAAATTAGGAAGCTCGGAAATAATCCCTTTCTACATGTGTCACATATCATCTCTTGAGCAGAAGTGAATGGCATTGTAAAATCTTTCATGTTGGTACATGGTGACTAGAGATCTTATTTGTCTGCAAGTGCAAGATTTCTGAAGCTGATTTGCTGACAAGGCCAGTTTTCAGAACTGTTATAATTAATGAGCTAACAAGGGAAGAACATTGATTCACTTTCTTAAATACTAATTCAAATTATTTCTATTCAGGGAAAATATTGAGTATTCTGATATAGAAAAGAGTGGTAACAAGAATAACAACAACCCCATCAGCAACAACAGCTATAAAAGAAGTGCTATATCTTTAAATTATTGCTGCAAATCCAAACCAACAATCATTCTGTGAATTTTGGCTATAGTTCACAGGGGGAAAAAAAAGTTAAAGAAGCAAACAAACAAAAAACCTCAAAACCACCACAACAAAAATACTGTCTCGCACGTCCAAAAGAGAAACACAGCCATGGATTTAATCCACTATAGCTATTTTAGGTATTTCATTCTTAGCTCCCATGTTTTTGACAGCTGCTGAAAAGTCATGTATTGATTCCTTATATTCTTCTAATATAATATTTGGCAGGATTATTTTTTCAAGTTTGTTAAAATATTCTTTCCAGATACTTTAGGTGCTTTAGAGACAATGCAACTACTGTTTAAAGTATGGATAAGCAGTTGACAATAGTACACAGCTTTTTTTCAGCTTTGTACTATAATTCACTTTAAGGACTTTAATGACCATATTATTCAGATTTATGCTGGTGATATTTGTTTAGTACGCGCATGAAAGTGAAGTATTTGACTTTTTGTGGCAAGCTCCGATGACAGGTATCTAGACTAAAGGAATGCCATAATTTGGGCTTCTGAGTGTTCGCAATTTTGTGAGTTTCAAGAGTGTAAGTTATAGGCACTGCCCTCACACCTTCTAATGAAATACCTTGAAAACCATTTTGCTTCCTACAGTACTACTGAACAGAGAACTGGACTTTAGGATAAGAAAACACTTATAAAAATACATATAAAAATACAGATTCTGAAGTATGGTTTTATATAAGAAACTGGCCCCTTTATATCCCCAGTGGAATACTCTCCTAATAATCACTTGTTAGGACTTCTTGCAGCGTCTGAAATAGTCACATTGAAATGATAACATTTGTTCTATTGGTGTTTGCTCTATTAGCCAAAATTTCACCCACCATTTTTATTCCTAGAAAAAAGCTTCTCTGAGGTATCTCTAAGTGTTGTCGCAAGTGAAATTTTCTGTATTTACTATTGCAGTCTAGAAAAGTCAATAGTCTTATGAACTCATATTATTTCCATTTATGAATTTGGTTTCTCTGCTAAATGGGAAAAAGGTATAAAAATTACAAAATTATTTTACTCAAATTTATAGTTTGTCTCTTCAGCAGCCAGCTAAATGTCAAATACTGAATTCTGTGTTACTACCGAGGAATAACTGTTCAATTATGAACTTGCACGAATATTAGTAAGAATTATGTTGCAGAAACAAATGGGGTCTTTCATCAACAGAAAGCATTAAAATTTTCAATAACTGTAAGATCTCAATGAAATGTAAATTTTTGACTGCTACCACCATCTCTGAAGTCAATAAGAATGTGATTTTCACACACAAAAAAAGGACAATAATTTAGCAGTAAATAATAGCATCTTATTTTGGCTCAGTTTAATTTTTTTTAATAAACTATTTTTGTGTCATACCACAGAGTCACAGAATGGGTCAGGTTGAAAGAGAGTACAGCAGGTTATCATAGGAAAGTAAAATACTGCCACACAGTAAAGTTCTTCCTGATAATCAGGTGGAAGTGGAACTTTGTTTGCATCAGTTTCTGTCCGTTGCCTCTTGTCCTGTTGCTTGAAATCACTGAGCAAAGCCTCCATCCTCTTGGCACCCTCACTTCAAGTACTTACACATAATGATAAGGACACCTCTTATTTTCTCTTCTCAAGGCTGAGCAGGTCCAACTCTCTCAGCCTTTCCTAATAAAAGAACATGCTCCAGTCCCTTAATCATCTTTGTTGTCTTCTGCTAGACTCAGTCCAGGAGCTGCATATCTCTTTGATATTGATGTGCCCAGAACTGGACACAGCACTCCAGATATGGCCCCAGCAGGGCTGAGTAGAAGGGCAGGATCGCCTCTCTGAATCTGTTGGCAATGCTCTTCTCAATGCACCCCAGTATACCAATGATCTTCTTGGTCACCGGGACACACTGCTGGCTCATGGACAGCAAACCCTTCAACCAAGCTGTTGATGAACAAGTTAAATAATACTGGGCCCAGTATTGAACCTTTGGGACACTGCTAGTGACAGGCCTTCAGCCAGACCCTACACTACTGATTACAACCCCCTGGGATCTCCCGTTCATCAAGTTCTCAATTCATCTCACTGTCTACTCATCTAATCCACACTTCCTGAGTTTGTTTGTGAGGATGTTGTGAGAAACAGTGTCAGAAGCCTTGCTGAAGTTGAGGCAGACAATATCCACTGCTCTCCCGTCGTCTGTCCAGGTATTTTCTGCATCATAGAAGACAATCAGGTTGTTCAGCATTACTTAAATTTACCAAATCCATGCTGACTACCCCTGATCATCTTCTTGTGATAGAAAATGGATAGATTTGACTTTCACAAAGATGCACTCCATCACCTTTCCAGGGATTGATGTGAGGCTGACTGGCTGATAATTTTCTGGATCCTCCATGCCCTTTTGGAAGACTAGGTTAACATTTGCTATCTTCCAGCTCTCAGGCACCTCTCCTGATAGCCACAGCCTTTCAAATTGAAGCACATGTATGCCATCCCTCTCAGCATGCCCATCCCTCCCATCAAGCCCCAGGGATTTGTGGATGCCAGATTTTCCTGACTCTAACCCAATGCCCCTGGACCAAGGGAAAGTCTTCCTTCCAACATTCCTTTACCCTGGTCTCCTGGACCAGCGATTCCTGGGGACTGGTCTGGTCAGTAAAAACAGTTGAAAAGACTGTATTCAATAACTATTTTCTCAGCATGCTTTGTGAGAAGGATTCTCCATTCACTTTTAATAGCCCCACTCAATATGCTTTAATTTTAATTTCAAAAACAGTGTTTTATTATTTCACAAATTTCTAAGTTTGAAGGGTTTGTTTTTTTTTCTTTTTAGTTAGAAAACAAACAAAAAACCTACACACAAATGAAAATATTTCTGTATACAAAAGGTATTTTTTTAACTACTAGAAACTGTTAATGAGCACAGAATTCTAGAAATGCCCTCTAAACCTATGTGTTAGTTTTCCTACAATATCTTCCCCTTTCCTATGCCATATTTGCTATTTTAATTCAGTTTGGAAAATTAAAGTTCAATTAAGTCAAACTTATGCACCTTTTGGTTTTACCCTCTGTGAAATGCATGTATTGGCTTTATAAAGACATGTTCAAGATTTATGAATGTACTGTGCTGGTGTCTCTCATTTGATGATTACACACATCCCCAAAGTTTAACAGTCTTTACATAACTCGTGATTATACAGGGTTTGTCACAAATAACATTTTGGGTTCAGGTACTGATTATATTTTACTGAGGTAAATAGTGATGAGATTGGTAGCCTACATGGTTCCTAACAGTAAGTTTCTTTTTTCTTTTATATAGTTTTGGATTTTTTAGTTTCTATTTAACAACTGAATTGTGCTATCTTGACATTCTTGTGCACTAGTTTGTGAGAGGATATCGTGGTCTGGGGTCCCAGGGGTCCATCCGGCCTCCTGGGCAGCTGCCGCACTGGGTGTCCCGGATAGCGCTGTGCTGATGAGGTGCAGCCTGTCTGGGCCCTTGGGCTACCTCCCAGCTGCAGGCAACTTTAGCGAGCAATTGTGGAGTGATTTCAGCTCTAGTGAGTTCAGCTCTGTGCTCGCTATCTGCCTCGGCAGATGCAGGGATGGAGAGAGGAGAAGGCTGTATGGAGTTCTGCGGAGATGTCTTTATTGGCAGCTCCTGCAAAGGGTTCCAGTGACAGCTCTTCCACTGAACTGGGCAGAGGTGAGGGTTTAAGTAGGCTACTGGGGGATTGGAAATTGTCCAATGGCTAGGGTTGAAGGAGAATACAACCTATAGCCTTACAGAGAGATAACAGGGGTCTGAGTGTGGAAGAGGGGCAGCTCTGGTCCACTCATCATGACTCTGCATTTCTTATCTTAGGTGAGTGACCACCATGGAGGCCTTGCAGGACCTCTGACTGCTACAAGAGGGCATTTTGGTCCTTCTCTTTTCTTCCTTGGGTTCGTGCTAGCCAGCATCTCTTATATTTAGGGCCACAGGCTTTCTCTGCATAGCTCTCTTCAGTGTGTAGGCATTAAAGCAGGCATGATTGAACCTTATCTTAAAAGTATTGAGCCAATTGCCTCACTGAGAGATCAGCAGTCTCTGGAAAAAAAGTGGCTTATTAAACCACAGTGAACAAATAATCTTCAGCCATTCTTTCCACCTGGAAAGAGTAATTTATGCATGTAGCATATTCTTTACACAATAAAATAAAGCTGAACTCTTGGAGTAAAAATTGAACTGTTCTGTACGCTCAGCTCAAAGACCTTCGTCAATACAAAGTCACATTCATTTATTCTGATAGAATCTATTTGAAATTATCACTTTCCCAATCTAAAAGTTATAAAGTAATAGCTGTATTATATCTTATTTATAATAATACCAGTTATACCTCTCCACTAGAATTTTCAACATCAGAATACTCAAGTCAAGGCCAAATAGGGTAGAGAAGCAATAGTACTATATCTCCCTACTTGAAAGTCATTTAGATTTCATCTTGTGCTCGTCTTAAGCAAACAATCTGCTACATTAACCAAATATTGGGGATTTTTTCCATTTTTAAAGGCATGAAATGTGACATTTAATAAAGCAGAGGCAAAGCTTTGTGTTTGTATTAATATGGATTACTTTTGTAAAATGAAAATAGAGACCATAAATCAAAATAACTCATTATAAGTTTCTTGGTTTACAGCAATTTTTAAGTTTTATTTTTTGCTATTTTATATCTGGATTATATCACTTATCTTTACACTTAACTTCAAAATTTGTGGTATCTGTTGCCTAAATTCTGTACTAATTAAAGCAGTACTTCTAAATGTATTTTCTTCTCTCCTTCATGACAGTGGGCGTATACAAGCAAAAGCATTCCTTAGAACCCCTAGTGAGACTTTTGTCTCCACAAAATGGCTTAAACAGTCACTTAATTTTCAGATTATTTTTTAATATGAAAAATAATATAATAAATAAATAATTCAGACACAAGGCTTCTAAAATCTCTTTGGAAAAATTAGGTGGAGAAAACTTGAAGATTTCCAGGATGGCATTGTTTTTGGTACTTGATGCAGGTCAAAATTTTGCAAAATAAGACATACCATCTTCCAAAGGGAAAATCATGATTCGAAAAGTTTTTCTGGGTTTTGGAGTTCTTATTTTTATTGCTCTTCTTGTTGCAGTTATTACTTTGTTTTATTTTGGTTTTGTTGGCTTTATTTTCTTAAAAAAAATATGTGTCCTCATATATATATATATATATATATATACACACACACACACACATATATATATATATATATATATACACATTTATAGACAGTAATTTTGTATGTTTTAATTCCTGTTTGCTCTTTTATTGATTTCAGTAATTTATTTAATACACAGTTGGTGTCAGATTTCCATACAGGAATGAGCTTCATTCATATAGGAAGAAATTATGTATGACAGTGTATGGGTTTTTTTCTTGAGAAAAAAAACTCACTTTTCTATCAAAGACCTGTAATACAGTTTCACAATTGTTTAGACAGCTTTATATCCATGCTGTTATGTGTGGGTTATTTATGTGGGTTCCCACATTTATGTGTGTGAAGACAAGGTGCAAAGGGTATAAAATAATTGTTATAATTTAAATTACAGAGATACTCCATCACTAAGTCTGTCTTCTAATCCTATCTTTTCCTCTTCTTATGTCATCTCATCAGGAAAAGGGCTTAAACATTGGAACGCAAACTGTTAGTTCCTGTAAATAACAAAAGCTGACTGTGAGTGAAGCTAAGGACTTCTCAATGTGATGATATTTTGTACGATTATTGCCGATGGGAAAAAAATGGTTGGGAGGTGAATATTGCATGGCAATCTTAAGAACAATTAATTTAGAAATAAATTATCTGTTTGGATTATCTGTATCTTTGGATTGTCTGTATTTTTTGGAGAGAAAATGACTGTCCATAGAGTGTGGTATAGACAGAGATTAATGGTATTCTTATTTTTATAGTAGTAGTCTGCAACTTTAGATTTAGTCTTTGAATACTTCACTGTGATTTTTAAATAAATCAGAGAGCCAAGTCTGGAAATATTTCCAGATTACTGTGCCATAGTTCAGGGTTTCATTTTTTCCATTTGTGCAGAGGGTTTGGATTTTTTTTAAGAAATTAAATTAAAATTAATATGTATTATTGAAAGATTAATCTAAAAATACTATCACTTCACCACTGTGAGTAAAAGATAATCACCAAATGATTGTTTTCATCATGAAATTTATTTGGAAATTTTTGTCAAGGTCATATTTTTTTGCCTAATTTTACCCACAAGCTGGTTGATGTGTATTTTATTCTAGAAAGTAGGAAACATCCCTACACAAAAATTGCAATCTAGTATTAGTCAGATTCATTAATAAGAAGGTTAAAAATAATCTAGAAGAGTTTTCTGCTGTATTGGGTATCTGAATGTGCTCATGTGGAGACTCCAAGATTCAGAACAAGGAAAAGACAAGAATGGTCAAAGAGTAGAACCTCCATTTCAAATTGCATTAAACTGTGAAATTTTAAACTCCTGGTGAAATGAATGATGAAACTAGATGAAGGAAAACTCTTAGTCAATACTTCTGTTTGTTCTTTAAGGATCTCTTCTCAGTTAGTGTTCTGTTCCCTTCCTTTTTTTCTTTTTGCATGTCCCCTCAACTTGAAAAGTTCAGATCTGAATATAAGAAATCATTTGACTGAAACTTTATCTATGTTCTGCTTTAGATTATATAATAAAACAAAGCTGTTAACTGCACCCATTTTTAATCATGGATTTTTTTCCTCTGTGTCTTATATTCCTAGCCCAGAGTATGTTGGAAAAACGTAAGAAAATACATTTTTGGGGGGCAAGTTAGAAAATCAATAATATTTATAAACATCAGAAATCAACAGTTTCTCACTAGTTATCTGTATTATGCAATGATGTGCCTGATTTGGTATGGTGAGAATTATGGACTATTGCTATCTTGATTTTGTTGCTTTGTTGCACCAAATTCTTACATTAGACATATCATTTTAATATTTTACAGCATCCTTTTTCTCAGACAAGTGTCTTTAAATGCTAAAAGGATTCTGCTGGGAGAAAGTTGAGATCCTCATTTACAAGGACACTTACCTGAGTTTTTCTGCTGACCCTGATGTGTGTATGTCAATGATTTTGGAGCTGAGCAGAGAACAAATCTTTTTCAGTATAAACATTTCTCCTTCTTCTTCTTCAGTTTCAGTTTCCACACTCATTTGCTTCTTCCTACATTGTTCCAACTGATATTTATGTGGGACTGTGATGTAAACCAGATAGCTGATATGATTGGAATAAAAACCAGTAATGTGGTTCCTTTTTCTAACCCTTCTTACGTTTAGGTATTGGTGGTACCAATGAAGTCTTGCCCTGAAAACAACAGTTTTGGTTCAGTTCAGAAGGCTGTCTCCATTTCAGAGGAGCTTCTTAAACTCCTTTCTCTCTGACTGAAATTCATCCTGAAACTACACCCTGAATAACTGCTCACTTCTGACAATAGTGTTCTGCAAAGAAAAGTAATCATGAACTTGATTATCCAAAATTGCACCCAATGTAGTAGTTTTTCTTACAAAGTAGTTGTAAAAAGCTACAGTTATGGTCTGGCAGCATTTGATACCTCTGTTTTCTCAGCAGTAAATGGTGGTACAATGTGTAGCTGTAAAAGAGAATCAAGTGTATTGTGTTACCATGAGCTATGGAAGCCACAATACTCAGGTTGCATTGTGTTCTCTTCTCCTGAAAAGGAACACATAATTGGAGATTTACTGTACCAAATTATATCACTTTGAGACTCTGATTGCTACATGTAGAGAGCTGTTATTTGTATGGCACAACAAGCAATCAAGGACTGAACAGTATCATGTGTACTGATGACACTACTAATACTGAAGCACATTCTAGTACTTGGAATGTGGGGAAATAGAACTACATTGCTTTTTCTGAAATAATCTCAAATTATACCTTTTTCTTCAGTTTAAAGTATGAACTTCCAAACCTCCCTTCAATTCCTCCCATAATAAAACTAATTTTTATAGAAAAGAGTTAATGATACATTTCCAATTTCAGCTGAATATTAATTCAGCGATGGTAGTTTAGCATTAAAGAATGGGCAGCTTAGGAGTGAAGAAGCCATTATGAAATATTACCTGTCATATGCAATTCTGTGAATGTTTACTGAGCAGTACTTGACCTAAGTTACAGCTGAGTATGTATGATGAATTTCCAGCTTTTTACAAGGTCTCCCTGTAGCATAGAAAAATGTTCAAGTTCATTCCCAGGAGAAGAAAAAAAAAAAAAAAAAAAAAAAAAAAAAAAAAAAAAAAAAAGCAGTAGAAAACCATTATTTAGAATTCTCTGTCTCTCTTTGTTGTCCTTTTGTATTCACAGATCTCATTTCATTACTGTGATTTCAAAGTGCCTTCTCTGAAAAGCTTTTGCTTTTGAGTAACATGCTTGTAAAGCATGTGACATGACATTATATTGTTGTATATGATCCAATTAACAAAGCAAACCTTAAGAAATTTTACAATTTTAGTTTGACTGTATCCACTTACAGTTTTTTTTTATCCACATACATTTTGACTGTATCCATTTACATTTTTGTTTTCCAGCTAAAGAACAGTTGAGTATTTTTGATCTTCTGATAGATGACTTTCAGTTTTTGTACATTTAGTTCAAAAAAACTAATCTCATTACTAGCAATGATTTGACATTCTACAGTGTTTGAACAGAAGTAACTGAAAGAAATAGTTGGTCTCATAAAAATAAAAAATAGGATTCTTTCAGTTGTAATTTTACATTTGAAAACTGGATTATGGTTGTAGAAGAGGGCATATTTAGCTGCGGTTGTGTCTGACCTTATAGGGAGAGCAAAGAAAATAATGGTCATCAAATCACAACTTTTCTCAATTATTTTCTTACTGTTTATTTCGAAACCACATTGACTTTTTCATGTTTACACTTTTTTTTTTTCAGTTTAAATAATTTGAGTAAACTACAGTTGATATTTTCACCATCTAGAATATTTTTATCATCTCTTACTCCTTTCAGGAACAGTTTCTAGTAACCCTGACTAATAATGTCTTAGCAGTGTGTTGGCCAGTGGCTATTCTGCAGTACTGTTGCCATGGAGTCTTGCTGAGAGGAAAAAAACCAGTCACTTAGTGTTGTTTTTATTTTTTATTTCAGAGCACTTCTAATGAATAGTGATTATAGTATCCTTCTGGTTTCTTACACACAACAGAAGTTTTTCTTCAATCATTCTTACTTTGCTAAGGATTGGAAGGAAGTGAAAGCACTAATGGCCATGAGCTATAATAGCAAAAGTTTGTGGTCTGGCATGTCATCTCTCTTTTTCTCTGAACTGCTGTGAAACCCATACATATTAGTGCAACCAGAGTAAGAAAATTAGCCATGGTATTAATTAGAAAAACAGTTATCCAAATAAACACGTGTTCTCTCTTGTCTTGAAATAATAAATGTACACCCCAAAGGCCTCCATAACAAAGTATTTTTGTCCATTTTTGGTGACAAATTCTTTTTTTTTTTTTTTTCTTTCTTTCCTCTTGGAAGTGGAGATATATTTTGGTATTCTTGAAGGTTTGTATTATTTAGGAGATCTGAAAAAATTAACTACTCTGAAATAAACCTGAAATTATGTTTAATAAAATTTATGGGCTAATAGAATCTGAGTCATACCACTAATTGTCCTTCCATAGTAGGCAGAGCACTTAGGGTGAAGAGGTAAATGACATATGTCACTTTGCCTCTTTAGTTTTGTCTCTACCTATTTACGTTTTTCTCCATGTCCCTGCAGGAGTATTCAAGGTCAACATAAGGTATCTTTTTCTTTTTTTCTTTCTCTTTTGCATTAATATGGCAGGATTTGTAGCTTCTACTTGATTCTTTCTAATGATTATAGCAGATTTCATCACAGCATTTAATACTGATATCTATTGAAATGATTTTGGGAAGTGGACTGTATCAACTTATTTCACTCAAACCTACAAAGACCTACCTAATTTCCTTCATATTTCTTCCTAATTTATTCATGCCTTTTTGAAATTACGGGCAGTTTTCAATATGACTAAATGCTAAAAATCTTAGCTGCAAAGAATTTATTTCAAAGAATAACCTTGAGGGATGCATAGCTGTAAAATTTCACATAATCCCGTACAAATTTGTCTCCTCAGAACAGAAAACAACACTGCAACCTGAGATTAAATGAGCAGGTGGTAGAGAGTTTCTGATTTGATCATGTTGCTTTTTTAGACAGACTAATTGTTGTGATTTATGGTTATCACCTGTATTTCATGGGTGCTTGCTTCCAGCTCCGATTAATGGATCATTTTTAACTGCTACAATGTTAATTGTTCCTTGGATTTCAAGGAGTAGAGGAAACATGGTTGGTAGTAAATATAGGCTTTGGTTTTATGACCCTTTTTAATGTTAGAAATGGAAATTGTAATTGTTTGGGGTTGGTTTTGTTTTTTTGGTTTGGGTTTTTTTTTTTGGTTCCCGTTGGTTGGCTTTTAGTTATGTTTTTCTGTAAGATATAAAATTGCATAGGATTTCTGAAATAAGAATATTAGGCTATGTGTGTAGTAATGATCATGCTTCAAATTATACAGAAATTATCTTTAGTGAAGAATATATTATTTTAAAACTTTCTCATATAAGATTATTTGACATTTCTCAGAGCATAGTAGATTTTTTACATAATTTGACTATTTATGCCTTGTCACTATATAATACAAAAACCCAGTTTTATAAATCTCTTAGCAATATTTTTTGACTAATGAATTCCTTTCGAAGATACATAAAATCTTGGTCTGAAAATTTAAAGACATGGAGAATCCATCACTTCCCTTTGCTATGTCATTTCAGTGATCGTGTGAACACTGGGCACAATTATACTGTTTTTTATAGAATATCTTCTGCTCATGCTATGAATATTGAAGAAGAAATAGATTACAAAAGAACATCGATTTATAAAAGTCAGTATTGTTACAAGAGTAATGGCAGTGCAAACACAACTATGAAGTAAGATTTTTTTAAGTACTAAATTACAATAGTACTTTTTAGTACATTGAATATAGTACATAAAGTAGAAGATGTCAGAGATCATGCAGACATGATAGAGAGAAGTGGATGAATATTGAAGTGTTTTTTAAATAAAGTCAAATTTCATACATTGTTACAAGAAAAAACAGAAAATATATTTCAATTAAAATAGCATTCTTATAGATGAGGTTTACTTGAAACTGTTTCTAGAAATACAAGAAAAGTTGATAAGACTTCATGGTTTGTTTGTAATTATTTTAAGTGTACAGAATGATATTGGTGAACTATTTGCAAAAAAACAAAGCATAAAAAACCCCAGAAAGGCAAAACTATCTAACTGATTCTGAAAGATGCCTTTTTATTTTTTTTAAATCTGTTCTTTTTAGAAATATGCAGTTCCCCCCAGAAATGTAAATTTCTGTAATGTCTTATTTTTCACCATTCATGAGTCATTCTTGTTACAAACACCCCCACTTATGAGCAGATTTTGGTTTCTATTACTAGTACATTTTCTGTATCTTTCAGATTTTATGTAAATATTTTCAGAGTAATTCCTCAAATTTTCTTTCTGATTTGCAGTTTCTATATGTGGACAGGGTTGCTGCATTAACTCACAGGCAGTTTTTAGCACTTTACATTGGCACCAAATGCCAACATGCGTATTTTGTGCTCTGGTCTCCAGTCAGACAGCTGTGGCCTGGGTGTGAGCCTTCAATGCAAAACAGAGATTGTGTCTTTTGTTCTTCTCGCCCCGGTCTCGGGCAGCTGGGGCGCCTGGCTAAGCACTGCCTTTTGGTGAGACTGAAGCTGCTGCATGCAGGGAGGCTCTAGGGCTGAGCGCTCCCGCGTGGGTATTGCAGCTTTCGTAGCCTTAAGCTGAGAGGAGGCAAAGGGACGAGAGAAGGCACACCTTGCCTGTGTGGCAAGGACTTTTATTTCCCGCGTGGCCACTGCAGTGGCTGGAGCAGCTGTTCTCAGGTTGCGCACAAGGACAAAATGGCGATTGAACAAAGGAAGCATTGGGTTAAATAGGGGGCGGGCAGACAGGGGTGAAAGCCCCCCTCTCTGGGGACAGACAACAGGGGAGTGACGTGGATCATTGCAACCTACAGGAACATAACAGAGGTGGGTACAGCGTTTTGGGACAAATGGAATTGCAGGGATGGGGTGACTGACACAGAACTTTCAGGAAGAATTCGGGAGTGGCTACAAGATGGACATGTAAAAGCTTCTACGGTAGACAACTTGGAGCAGACCATTGTGAGGGGAAAATAGAGGTACAGAGAACCGACTAACTAACATTTATTAAAACCCCTAACTGAACCAACCCCACATACAACAAGAGATGTCATTGCAACATGATTATTGCATTCCCCTGGAAAGCATAAAATCAGCAGGACCATTGCAGTTACAAAATCATCACTACATTCCAATCTTCACAAGGCAAAACTCTCCATCTGGTGAAAAGGACATGGTTCTACATTGTGCTAGAACTCACCTTATCAGAGAATGAACCTGCCTTGATCGGATAGGTGGAACTTGTATAATATCATCAGCAGGCTGCAATCACACTTTACTATTGTTAAAGAGATTTATTCTATGGACTAGGGCTGCAACAAAATTGTGGTGATTAATTTTCAGGTATTACTTATAAACTGTGAAATACAGTTTTAAATAGAGTGTATTTTAGAGCTACCATAATAGATCATATCACAATTTAATTATTGTGTAGAGTTGTCCACAGAACAAGTTTAGCATTTTAGAAAAAATTCTGTGATCTTTCAACATTTAAAAAAATCACAAGTATTCTAGCTTTTCATTGGCACAACAGAGACAATTTTAGACTGTCCAACTTTGGTTAAGTCAAACTCCTGCTCACTTGATTCATGTGCTACATTGCGAGCTTGGCCTTTGCTGACGGAAAGGAAACGAAAACAGGTTTATTGAGGTCTATTATGCTCCCATTAACCTACAAAGCAGAGACACTTTCTGTCATTTTAAGTGTTCATATATTGAATTCAGCAACATAAAAGTTGACCACCTCTGCCCTTACTAACATATGTCATTATAATCAACGGAAATGTCTAAAAAGCTGGAGTACTCCATCTGTAAGTTGCAGATCAGGCTTGGCTTATATTCATGGGCAGAGTGCCCTTATGGATATGAATATTAATATTAATGTTTTAAAATGGTAATCTTTGTGAATAGTTACTGTGCCCCTTTATCCCCTTGTTTCCTTTTTGAACTTCAACATTTGTTTGATATTTTCTAATTATATCCTTTCTGTCATGAAACAGACATGAACATGGCCCTCTGGTCAAGGCTGCATTTGGGTTCTGCAACCTACAACTGGCAAGAAAAAGAAGTTATGGCCTCAAATTAATTAGAATGTGTCTTATAAAAACAAAATTATGCATAAAGAGAGTCACTAAAAAAAATATGGGAGTCCTGAAAGTTATTTTAATTTATCTGCATCTTTTTGGTTTCAATAGTTATTTCTATTGCTTTTCAATCTCTGTATTCCAAGTACATATTCCAAGTGAATGTATAGAACTGGTTAGCAAATGGAGAAAACAGGGTTTTCTTAAACAGTGTTTATGAATAGAACTGTGACTGAATATTGGATGTAGGAAATTACTTTGACTTTATTTTTTTTTCCCCAGTTATGTTGCTTTTTCATGCCCAGTGGTTTTTTTTATTATTTGGTGGATAAATTCCAGAAACAATACCTGCATGTCAATCACATGCAATTTGCAATTTCTTTAGACTGTTGGTTACTTTTTTTTTTTGTGGAAAAGATGAAATTACATGCCAAATTACACTGATCATGTCAACATATTAACACTGGACCTCATGTTTACCCATGCTTTCCTTTTTGGAAATCAATAACCCTAGAACCATCATGATATTAAAACGTACACGGTGAGGTATTTAAATTATATATTAGAGAAATTAGCACAAGAAAAAGCCAATTCCAATATAATTTGTTTTCCATTTGAATGATGAGTGTCTTATTCCTCAAATTCTGAACCTTCACAGCACTGCTGCATAAGAGAGGACTATCTTTGAAAAACTTCACAATGTGGATTTTGCAGAGTTGCTAAAATTATGGTGTTTTTAGAGCAGAACATATTTTTGTTCTGCCTGCAACCTATATGAAATTCTAACAGGAACACTGAAAAAGGGATCAGATTGAATAATGTATGAATTTTAATTTATACTGTAACAATGTATGTATAAGTACAGAGTTCATACAGATGAGGAGGCGAGGGCCCAGCATTCAGGATAAAAGTGGAAAAAAGCTGTCCAAGCCAGCAACGTACCCTTGCGGCCAAGAGGTTTTTCTGAGTTGCCTTAGGAAGAGTATTCCCAGCATTCCTAGCATTCCCAATGGTATCATGCAATGCATCAGGAAAAGCACAGACAGCAGGTCTAGGGAGGTGATCCTGTCCCTCTACTCAGCCCTGATGAGGCCACATTGGAGTCCTGTGTCCAGTTCTGAGCTCCTCAGGACAAAAGAGACACCAAGCTGCTGTAACAGGTCCAGAGAAGGAGAACAAAGGTAATTAAGGAGCTGGAGAATCTGTCTTATGAGGAAATGCTTATAGAGCTGGCCCTGTTCATCCTTCAGAAGAGACTGCAAAGAGGAGACCTCATCAATGTCTGTAAATATCTGAAGGGAGTGTATCAAGAGGATGTCTCTTCTCCTTGGTGCCAAGAAATAGGACAAGAGGCAAGGGGCAGAAACTGATGCAGAGAAAGTTCCACCTGAACATGAGTAAGAATTTTACTGTGCAGGTGACTATGCACTGGAACAGATTGCTCAGAGAGGCTGTGGAGTCTCCCTCACTGAAGATATTAAAGAACTGTCTGGATGGACACATTCCTGTGCAATGTGCTCTAGAGTGACATTACTTGGCAGGAAGGTTGGACCAGATTACCGGCTCTGATGCCTTCCAACCTTACCTATTCTGTGTTTCCATGATTCTGTGTTAAGGCTGAAGGTTTTATTATATTTTCCTTATTAACAGAATTTAAGAACAAACCTAGCTAAATGGAGCTAAAAGTTTTAAAAGGCATGGGACCCACAGTGCAGAAATTTCTTGTGTCTTGTTACATTATTTTTATTCTGTAACTGGTGAAAAAAACCTCAGTTGCTGTGCCAGCAGTTGGCTTAAGATAAGATTTGCATTAAAATGCATGCTAGGTTCACATTATAGCACTTTTTTGCTGTTACACAGGTGCTATTGAGGAAGGTTCTCCACAAATTACAAATTCAGCAGTTTAATGAGTCTGTCAAGCTTGTCAATTGTCAAGGAGAGAAAATGGATAATCATCAAGAAGAAAGTTCAAGGTGATGTCTTTGCTAAGGTGTAGAATACTAATATCAAATAAGTGTGAATATGAACAACCTCTCAGTGAAAATTATAAATCTTTTTCTTAGTATCTCTGTGCCTTATAGTATGGCTAACACCACACATTGGCTTCCCTCTGCTGGCTGTTGTGTGCCAATTATTTCAGCATTGAAGCCCATACAGCTGAAAAAACCAACCCTCTTGTGAACACCTTTTTAATTAACTGTTATGTTGACTGTTAAACTTGACATGTATCTTCCTGTTACTAAGGTTACTTTCTTTCACCCAAGGATAACACAGAAATGATTAGTTTTCTTAAAGATGCTAAAGACCTTAAAGGAGGGAAAAGCAAACACTCACTTCCTTGTAAGGCAATCTCCTCTCATATTGAGGGATTAAAACACCTGTCAAAGAAAGTCTCTTTCCTGGGAAGCCTATGCTACAGGATATGTGATAACCCAAATTCTTTCTTCAGGAGTTGCAATTCCAAGTAGTAGGCATTTTTCAGTTTATTGCATTTCTGTTTGCAATCTAGAGAGATCTACAATGTTCAAACATTGTGAAACAAAGTCATCAGAGAAAAGAAAAAAGAAAAAGAAAATCCCTGTTTAAGTTTATATATCATGAGATAAAGATTTTGACCTTCTCAGTTGTTTATGTCTTTTACCTTTTAGCTATGAAAAATATTATTTTAACAGCTATGCTGCATGAAAGTTTGTATACTCAACAAGGAAATGTTAAGCAGATTACAATTGAATTTGCAAAAAAAACCAAAAAGATGATTCAGCTGATCAGCTTTATTCTTTTTGCCATGTGAATCTTGATATGGTTGATTTTTAACATTTTTGCCAGATTACTGTAGATTTGTTAATTATGAATTGTTTATACTGATAAATTTTAAAAGCTCTACTTGCTTTCCATGAACATGAGTCCCCTTTTTTCCTTTTTGTTTGGATTCTGCCTTCTCTCTGATTAAAATTTCAGGATCAAATATGGTATTCTTAAAATAATAATTTTGGTGAGGTTAAGTAACTTGGGAGGAGTTCTACCTGTTAATTTGTTCTTTGTTTACATAGTCCTAGGGAGCTTTTGACTGATGTTGTGAATTCCTTGAGCACAAGTACATGTAACTAAGTGGAACACTGTCTATTAAAATTAACACTGAAATCTGTGTATTTTATTAGGTGCATGACAGTGAAAGTAATGACAATTCAGACTGACTTGTTTATGCATGATTTGCACATCGTCGTCATGTATTAAATGTGTTAGACCGCTTAATATACTTTTACTGACCTTTGCATAATTATGGAGTAGTTGTCTATGAAAAGAGGTTTCTCTCTACTTATCATCATTTCAAACTCAAAATCTTAACATTCTTCTGTGTTTTATTGCAAAGTGAAGTGCCATTTTGAAGTTTGCAAATCACTGGGCAGTCTGTGAAACCAAAGGCAATATGAAACAGTAAAATGACCAGAACAGATTATCTTTTGGTACAAGATTACATGTTTCCCTTAAAGTCAAATGATCTCTCATGCTTTTTAAATACTTACTACTCTCTTTGTTCTCTTCATTCAGTAAGGCAGTTAAGTGGGAGTTTAACTGGTTTTCCCTGTCTCCTCATTCCCATTGCATGTGGTGTTAGGAAAAACAGAGTAACAAAAGAAAATTATGAAAATAAATTTAAAAATCAAGACTTCTGATGTATCAACTAGAACATAAAAGTTAGCAATATTGTTATACCTGTAGAGGAAACAGTGGCTAAACTTTCTGACATTTCAGGTATTGGTTTCATATGGTATGATGAATTGACAAATATCATGAAGGAAAGTCCACTTTGATTTTTTCTTATTAATTCTGCAAATATGCTTTGAATTCCAATTTAGTGCAAATGGTATCATGACTGATTGACAACCATTTAGAGATAGGTGTCCAGTGATAAACTATGAAACCTGAGATTATAACTTTGTCACTAAACCTAAATTTTGAATGAAATCAGGACTAAAACAAAAATAAGTACCAGATTTTGCAGTAAAGACATAAGTGAGTAAATATTTTTAAAAATTTGAAATGTGAAGCTTGGGATCAGTTAGTCAGAGATTTCTGCTGGGTAACATAGATCACTCAGTTCTGTACTCCTGTGAAATAAAAATTCTCTTTGTCGCAGAGGGTAGGCAATTTTCTGGTGCAGGTGGCAGGAGATGTTGACAGTAAAGGCAGCAATAAATTCAAGGAGATAGTGAAAGGAGTACAGTTCTACTGTAGCTGTCACCATGAGTAAGACATCCTGACTGTTCATGCTGGCCAGTTTTCTATTTTAAATAAGACACAGAGAGAAGAGAAGAAAAGATAGTCTCAGAATTTGGTGAGATATACTTGTCTTGTTTATTTAGATTAATTCAGGTGCAAAATTTATATTTTTGATTCTTGCTTTGCTGTAACATATTAAATATTTACCTACATGTACCTATACTCAAATATGCCCTCTATTACAGAAGCTGGAGAATAGGAAGGCTGTACTATGTATATCTAATTATAGCTGAGAAAAATATGCAAAAAGAAAAAAAAGTTATTGCCTTCAAAATTTACATTTTGAAGAAAAGATTACTATATTTAAACACCAAAATGTAATTCTAAATAATAATTCTGGAAATACTTTTCATCCTTAGAAGTAGCAACTCCAAGCCTAATATTCTGAAATACTGTAAAGGTAGTCTATAAAAAGATTTTCTTCTGTCTGTCAACACATCCTCACACAAAGGTGGAAAATTTTAAAATCAAAATCAACACATGAATTGTTTATTAATTAATAATTAACCATTATATTTCTGGACATCAGTCTCTGTGAATTTGCATGATGACCCTTAAGCAATGCATTCTATCATTTTTCTTAAAGTAATTGACCAAGATGATGATGCAGATTATAACACAATTTTAAAGAAGTAGTTGTTGCAATTCCAGCCCTTTGGTGTATGAATTGGGTAGAACGCTAACAGTACATAGCAAAGTATCTCTTTTCCCATTCCCTGTTCACTTCTGTATGTTGTTGGCATTATTCTTATAAAAGCTCTGAAAAGCACATCTTTATCTATGTATTTAATAAGGAATACTTCAGAGAGGCTGTTGATGTGCTCACTAGATTAAAATTATTCCAGAGTTAAAAAAAATACTTTTTTACCTTTCATATTTGTTAAGATCATAAACAGTGGAAGAAATTTAGAACTACTTAACAGCATTCAAAATCAAGAATACTTTGCAAATATGTGAAATATTATTTGGCCAGCACTTTTGAGCTAAGTCAGATCTGGTTAGAAGACAGAGTTACGGACTTTTGTCCATTTTGGTCCTTTGGCTCTAATGAAGGTCGTTAGTTTTTGAACTTCAGTGCAAAATGGTGAATCCAAGATAAGATAACCTATGACTACCGTACCTCTTTGAAAATAGTTTTATTGCAGAAAGACAACTGAAGCACGACTACTGACAAACCGTCAATATGTAAAATATATACTGAATAACATGGGAAATAAAAAAAAAGAAGACATATTTCTAACTTCACTGCATCAAATTTCTGTCTTAAAATAATGAGACATCTATTAGGAGAAAAAGTGGCTTCTAGACTTGTATTTCTGTTAAGTTGCTACTTAAAAAAAAAATCACTTGATCTACAGAAGAAGGTTTTATACTAGAATAACCATTATATTTTCCCATAAAATTATAACTCTTTGAGAAAGTGGTAGATCTGGTGGTTGATTATATCTGGATTAAATGCTAACTATAGAATTAAAGGCAAGGCCAATATATTTTCTATACCTAATTAATCTCTTTCTGAAATTAGAGGTATATATTACACAAAATTATGGGGATTTTAAGAGAAAATTTTATTTTGCTTTTTATGTTAATCTTGTATGTACTTTATATATTATTCTGGATTTTGAAAAGTATTTATTAGAAGCTTTTTAATATAGTGTGGCACTAGAATAACTCATACTGTTTGGCTTGGAAGTCTACAAGATAGTAGTAATTTTAGGCATGTTTCTGCAGTTAGAGCGTAGTGCTAACAACATCTATGTGGAGCTCCATGTTGTATTATATACACAGTTCTGCATAAGCTTGTGAACTACAGATATTTATAAAGAAAAAATATTGTATTAATTGCCCTGCTTTGAGGAAAGATAAAATAGAGGAGTTTTATTTCTTTAAAATACAGCATCTTTGCACTAAATAAATGGCAGCACTTTAAAATCCTTATTTTTAAAATGTAGAATTAGAAAGCAGAGTAGAAAAGCATAATTATTTCATGAGAAGTAAGTTTTAAAAATCAGGCTATAGATGGGTGCCCTCTGCATGATCAAGGAGTCAAACAAAGCAGAATCTCAGTTGAACAAGACAGACAATGGAAATACGATGTCCTCAGAGTGAATTTTACAACTACTATGGGACCAAGTAGTTTCCCTTTGATGAAAGCTTGAAAATAAGAAAGAGAATCTGTTGAAAAATATCATATTCTAGGATCCATCATAAAAATTCCATATCTGCACCCTAAACACTACAAAAAATTTGGTTTATGTTTCACTACATCTAATGGCAGATTCTTCTATTGTCATGTATTTAAAGAGATATACATGCATCAGAGTAAATAAGCCTCTTAATTTCAAATTCTACAAATTAACATTATTACAAGTTTTAGAAGTGATTTTGCTCATTGTGAAAATTTGCACTTTTTTATTACAATACATTGGTATTTAAGGGATAAAATATATTTTGTGTATTTTCTTTCTTGCATGGTAAGTTATGCTGATGTATAGGGGGACAGGTTTTTTTAATAAAAAAGATCTCTGAACAACACATCCTAAGTATAGTAGAGTGGAATTCTTATTTCCATAAAAAGGAGGAAATTGTTTCAAAAGAACACGTAAGTTTCATATTACTTGCTCAAATTCAAGAATTAAAAAAAAAAAATAACCAAAAAAACACAAACCCAGAAAAAGATTTGGGCCTCAATTTTCAACAATGAAAGTTGTATTTTCATTGTAAACATATAATAGCACAAAGTTAAATCCACAATATAACAGTATATTTGGTCTTAAAAGATAAGGTATTA
The DNA here is from genome assembly GCF_024509145.1 of Vidua macroura. Taxonomy (NCBI): domain Eukaryota; kingdom Metazoa; phylum Chordata; class Aves; order Passeriformes; family Viduidae; genus Vidua; species Vidua macroura. The sequence continues at coordinate 20,821,175 of NC_071611.1, forward strand.
CCTATCTTGTAAGATATTACATCTCTGATCCTAGGGTACTTGACTTAGACACTTCTTAATAGGGAGAAAAAATATATGTGATTGGGCAAATATTAAAGCAGCATATTAAAGTTCTAGCTGAATAAATATTATCAGGTAATAAGTGACTATTTTTTATTAATTATTAAAACATGTTTTTTAATCCCATAGAAGCTCCTGATAAAATCAGAAAACTTTATGAAAACATTAAGAAGCCTTGTTCCTAAAAAAAAAAAGAGAAATATAGGGGAAAGCTCTCATATTCTATGAAATTTAAAAATCTAAAAAACGATTCATTTTAAATGAAATAAAAATAAATTAACTGAGCTTATCTACACTTACTATTCCTGCACATTATTAGATAGTTCTTGGAATCAGTGCAGGGTCCTGTCATGCTCCTTGTGTATAAGTAAATGACAATTAACTATGCTAATTTTCTATGTTTTTCCTATTATTTCTCAGTGAATGCTTACCAAATATTTATTAATCATCATAAAGCAAGCATTGCCTCAAAGTGCCGTGATAGTAGGGCTTGTGCAAGCACAGAACCAGAAGGTGGAAAGTGCATTTTAGAGCATTTGCCATTATAAAAGACAACATATGGATAAAGATATACTGGAAAACTCAAGGAAGAAATAAGGCTATAGTGGTCACCATGACAGATGGTAATACAGACCTCCACGAACATAAGTATTTTATGAGTAGTTGTAGTCTATTTCTCTAATTTTTAGTTACAAAAGTAGAGTTTTAAGAATGAATTTAAAAGCAAACAAAGGAATAGCTTTGAAGATATTTACAAAAGAATTCCCCCAGGTGAATGACGACACATTGATGTTTATTTGAAAATTTAATAATGTGATGAAGAATAACTAATATTATGAGCTACTGAGAGGCAGAAAGAAATCCTCTTGATACTACACAGAGATAATTAAAAGTTAGGAATTTTGAAAATGAAGGCAAGTGGTTAATTTCTGATATGATAAAAACAAGGAGGAGACTGGAAATATTCAAGATAAAGGATAATACAGAACATGAGATTGTGAGAACCTGGATCAAAGTACTTGTGTGTAAATGGGAAGGTGAACTTATAGGTTAAAACACAGACAGGATTTTAGTATGTAAAGCAAGGAAGGATCAATAGGTATAATACTGGTATTCACAATGCCTGAGAAAATGAGGCAACTGCAGGGGTCAAATACAGCAAGAAATCAAGATGTGTCTGTTAACCATACATTAGATGGTTGAGTGCTACATTCTGTTAACATGATGTGACAAATATTTTCTATGGGCTAGAAGATTTCATTTGGGCCTGATTAGAGTGGTCTGAAATATAGAAGTAAAGTTATACTTTTTGCTTAAAAGAGTAATTGAATTTTGGGTAAGATTATCTAGATTAGAATTCAGTTGGGGATAAAAGAGTTTAAGCAGGCTTGGAAAGCATTTTGGGACTGTTGTCAATAGAAAGACTGAGCAAAATTCTCAGAGGAAAAGAAATTTAAAAAAAAATCAAAAAAGCAAATATTCATTGAGCAAATTGTCATGGAAGAAAAGGAAAAAAGGATTTTCCTGACTATTCTGATGGTATTAGACAAAGAAGACAAGAGTGTCATCCTGTCTTTCAGATTTGACAGAACTGTTTAAAGAAACTATGAGAGATCCTTTGAGGGATTCACATGTTGTCAGAGACTAGAGGGAAAAAAAGGAAACAAAGATATGGCAGGTGGAAAATTAAATGGGGTTAAAGGAAAGACATTCTATAGTCTGGAGCTATGTGCAAGGAAACAGCAAAAGGAAATGGAGAAAAATTAGAAGAAGAAGGAGAAAAGGAGAGAAAAATATATCATACTGAGGAAAGAACAATATAGTTCTGTTGTATTGCACTGTGCGGGATCCATCTCACATAGTTCCATATTTTTTCATTGGTTTTCTTGAAAGAAGTTGAGCAGACATTTTGTGAAGAAAAAATTGAGGTAAAAGGAGAAAGAACAGAACATGAAAAAGGCATAACTGGCATTGATTTAGAAAACTGGAATTGTTTAGCAAGAAACATGACTGAGGTGAAAACAGAAAATAAACCCAAATGTCCTCTTCCAGTTGACCAGTTTTCAGTATCTGAAAGGAGGAAGGGAATAGAACAGGTCAGCCTTTTGGGCTGAAGACAGAAAGAACCTTGAAAGATCTTGAACAAAGATATAAATATATAATATTATATAATAATAAAGAATAATAAACAAACAACAAAAATGAAGAGGAAAAACAACATTTAAAGTGGTTGAAGAGTTTAAAAGAAAGGACAAAAAAAAAGAGTAATACTTCTGATTTTGAATCCACAGACCAGTCATACAACTACATTCTTGCTCGTACTGATCATGAAAGGAAGAAGTGGGAAGATTACCTGAAGTTATTTATCCACAAAAATGCATGCAGAATTAAATGTATTGTGTTTTTGTTCTTGTGGAAGGAAGTATATGAACCATATTACCAGGGCATCTGGAAGAATTTAAGAGAAAATTATCAGCAGGGCATGTGTGCAAAGCCCTTGTGTAACTCAGGAGCTTTCTGGGGGAGCTGAAAGGTGTGTAATCCAAAGAAAAATATAGACTTAAAAATCACTCAGCCAAGATTGGAGTCTTTGGAAGTATTTGAGCCATTTTCTGAAAGAATATTTTGTTTTCTGAAAAATTGCATTTTCCTTAATCAAGACTTCATGAAAGAAATGGTTTGTGTTGCTCTTTTCCCCTATTTAGATAATTTACGCCATTATCTAGTGCAATAAGAAAAATAACAAGAAATATAATAAGAATATAAGAAAATAACAAATAATAATAATAAGAAAAACTACAGTAAACATAGATAGCATCTTTTACATGGGTGCTTAAAGTCATCTTCTCAATGACTGAAACATTACCACTCTCTAATTATATGTTTTTATTCTTTATAAATTTAGCAGCAGCATAGGATCTAGATGTAGATATCAATCCTTCTTTCAGTCAGATACATAACAGTTTCAAATATAATTTTTATCATAACCTATTTATCCTTTTGTAATTTTACATGTGAGAAAATGAATAATCATTAGTAATAAGCATCCTACTTCACTCTAAGCTTGGAAATGCATAAATATTCTATGGCAATATGAAATCTCAACTGTGATTATAAAATGTAACAAAGACAGATGTGCAGGATCCTCATAACACTTAATTGACTGTAGTTGAGATAGTAGTTCAATAAGTGTTCTGATTTTATTAAGAAAACAAAGACTTGCACACAATTTGCTATATATTTTCGATAAAAGTGAATAGTTTTCAAATCTGGCCTCAATATTGATAGTGTAAGACCAAGAGTACTGACACAGTTTCATTTGCGTTTTGACAGTGCTGTTACATGAATCATGAGGAAATACAGAATTATCCTGCTGATAACAAACAAGTTACTTAGAAAGTTTTTTAGCACCAAGGGACAGATCGGAATAAATAACCCACATTTTTAGTTCCAGTCTTCAGAAACCTTCCCAAACCCAGAATTTAAAGGTGAGTTACCAAACTTTCCTTCCTGCATGAATTATGAGGAAAGGTCATATCTCACACAAATAGTTGCCACTGATTATGTAATCAGGATGATAATGATTTTCACCATTTTAATCACAAGATTTCTAGGGCAGGAAAAAAAATAGAGGTATCAGTCCAGTAAACCAAAAGTAAATCCTAAATAGACCAATTCAAACACTGAATTCCAGGTTATAGGAAGGTGCTTTTGTCCAGATATTTACTGTACCTTTTCAGTAGTTAGGTAATCTTCCCAAACATCTTCTGATCATTACCTTAGCTGACCAGCCATGTATGTAATCAGTCAATGACCATACATGTACTTATTCCTTTGTACACCAAAAGAAAGCTTTATGTCTTATGTATATAAAACTATTCTTGTTGCATAAAAACAGTATTCAGAGTTCCCAAACATAACACTAAGGTTTGAAATGAAAACAGAAGATTATATTTTAGAACATTACCTTTCTGTAGCAAGAGACCTGCAGTTTGCTTTCTCATCTCATGTTCTTCAAGTCCACCTAGAGAATAGCTTGCACTACCACGCCAGGGAGGCATAATGCTACACAAATCTACAAAGCTGTTGCTTTGATCTTTCTGAAGTCATTAGTGTCCATATCTCTCTAGATCTGGCTTAGAGTTATGCTTGAATCATAAATTAATTATAATATGGAATAGATTTTAATTCATTTGCTCAATCATAAATATTTAGTCCAGCTTTGGACTTGGGATAGCTAAGATACCTTCGTGGACCTGGAAGATGTGGCATAAGATGAAAAGTGACATACGGATGTGAGCTAATTAGCTGGTCTTCACATTAGAAATGTGAAGAGGACATTGAAAGGCAAATTGAAGAGAAATGTCTTGAATTTCTTGTCTAAATCCTGCATATTCAAACACAGCATGGTCCTCTAAAGACCACTGGAAGAAATAAGGAAGTTGGAATGTATCCATGAATTTTTTTGTTCCCGTCAGTAATATGCAGAAGAAAAATAATCTAATGCACACTTGTTGTGGTTCCTTTGCCTACCCTATTTCTGCCCAGAACACTTGATGATTCAGATATAACCCAATTATATGAGAAACCCAATTATAGGAGAATGGGACTTTGGCTTTTGTTGAAGGATAGAATAATCTCTGACCACAACAACAACAACAAAATAACAACAACAATGACAACAACAACAACAGCAACAACAACAACAACAATAATTTGTAAAAATAATTACAGGTGGTTTGGGGTTTTTTCACCTGTAAGGGATTTTCCACCCTCCTTTTTTAGGAGGTACTGACTCTTTGACAATGAAAAAGTTCTCTGAAAGATTGTTGAAGCTTTTTACATGAAGACATAAAAATCAAAATTTTGTAGGCACAGCTATGGGACACCTGCTGTAGCTGATTCTGCTTCAGCATGATTGAAGCTAAGCAACCTCCAGACATGACTGCCAACCTCACCTATCCTATCTAAGATGTTTCTATTATAGGAAATGTTTCATTCAATTTGTATTTTCAGGTAGAATTTGTCATCATTAGTTTGATATGACATTTTGTAAATTATTTTTAATAATTTTTTGTTTGTTTGTTTTTTGGGTTTTTTTGGGGTTTTGTTTTGTTTTGTTTTGTTTTTTGTTTTTGGCAAACCAATATGAAAATGGTCTAACACAGAATGCTCATAAGAGGTTTATGGTTAAGAATCAAAGGTTGAGGCAGCAAAGGGAGCTTTGCGGCTGGTGTTTAGTGCAGGTTGCCTGATCAAGGGTAGGCTATTGATGAAACCTTCCTGCTTCAGCCACAGGACACTGTCCTGCTGGGACTTCAACCACCCCAACATCTGCTGGAAAAGTACTACAGAATGCTGCAGGTGGTCCAGGAGACTCCTGCAGTGTATGGAATAAAACATCTTGAGCCAACTTATAGACGGCCCTATCACAGGGAATAAATTACCTGCAGTCCTATGGGAAATGGGCCAGGCAATAAGTAAAGAGAAGGCCCTGAATTTTAGGAAAGCAAACTCCAAGCTGCTCAAGAGTTAGTCCATAGAACCCTCTTGGAAATCTCCTCAGGAGCAAGGGAGCAAGAACAGAGCTGGCAAGTCTTTACATTACTCTCAACAGCTCAAGAGCTCTCAATCTGTACGTGTAAGAAATCAGGAAAGGAATGAGAGAGCCTGGTATAGCTGAGTTGAGACCTACTAATCAAACTAAAAGAAAAGAAGGAAATGCAATGTGAGTCTATGAGACCTGACAAGGTCATAGAGTCATAGCCATAGAATCATAGAATGGTTTAAGTTCATTCATTACACCAGGTTGCTCAAAGCACCATGCAGCCTGGCCTTGTTTTCTTGTCTTGGTTAAAGCTTGGATTTCTTTTTGTTTGTAAGTTGGCACAGGCAGTGCTCCAGGTGAGCTCTTGGCACTGGCTTTGAAAACCCCTATCTCTCATCACACCTCTTCTGATATGTAGTCCTGAGGGAAATGACTGAAGGAGTTGCCAAACCACTTTCCATGACATTTGAAAAGTCCTGGCAATCATGTGAAATCCACAGTGACTGGAAAAAGGAAAACATTTATTTGTTTTTAAAGTGTAAGAAAGGAGGACCCTGGGAACTGCTGACCACCTCTCTGTCCAGGATTATGATGGAACAGATCCTCCTAGAAGCCGTGCTAAGGTATACAAAAGAAAGAGAGTTGGTTTGAGACAGCCAGCACCCCTACATCACGGGTCAGTCATTTAATCAGCCTACTGGCCTTCTATGGGGGAATGACTGCATCAGGGGCAAAGGAAGAGCCAGCTAGTTCCATGTTATAGTACATAGTCATTTAAGTTGGCTTGACATTTCAGCTGAATCTGAAATAACTGGACAGTTGCAGCTATACCTGTAACTCTTGTGTTGGAAAATAAACCTGAGCTTCAATACAATGGTACTATTTATGTCTTTTTGAGAAAACCTGATGAAAGACAAATATCAGACTGTTGAAAAAATAATAATAAGGTATTTTTCTCCAAAGTTTTATTCACATTCATAGCTTATCTTCAATTCATTTCTGAACAACTTCTAAGATTTTAACTTCTTTTGAAAGAGGTCATTGAGAGATTCCCAAATGAGGTAAACAGGGTTTAAAATTTTTTTTAAATTATACTAGGAAGTGTTGTTACAATTATCAGCTCATCCTTTCAGTTTAGCCTCCCATTTTCTTATTCCCAGTGTTACCTTTGTCAACTACTGGTTGGCAGACCACTTTTTCTTAAGTAATTATGTAATGCACAAGTAGTACAAAACACCAGCAATTGCACTTCATATGTACTGGTACCTTTTTGAGACTAGATTTTTCTGGAGCATATTTCAGAAAAGCAATTTAGTATCTCCTAATTTTGTACAGAACTAGCTATAGTAATTCCCGTTATGTCTATAGAATTTCCTGAAATAGAGTATATGGTACATTTTTCAAGATCATGTTAGCTGATACCAATGATAAACTTGTATCAGTTCATCTTATGCCCAAGGAAATCTTCTTTGATGAGAAGAAAAATGAAGAATTGTTCATGGAGAGAAACTAGGTAAATGTGAATTTTGGCTTTTTATTTGCAAAGTGACAGTTTGAAGTTTTTTTTTTTTTTTGTGAAAGAGTTTAATCAACTGGCAAAACTGCCATGTTTTATGCAATTTAAGGCCTGGATTTTTGAAAGATGGAGTGGACTATCCCTATGCTGTAAGTTTTGTTAAAAAAATATGTAAATACCATATTCTGAAGTAGTTACACAAAAGAATGGCTTTCCTCTATTTATTGGAAATTGAGGCTCACATTCAACATTTATATTTAATTAAAACAGTAGTCATCCAAGAGTACCTTCTTTTTGCATCAAAAAACCTTTGACATAAAAATTGCTTAATCTTCTTTAAAACCATTAAAATTATTTGTCACTTTAATGTTTTCAGGAATGAGTATTGAAATGGAATATTTAAGAAAGATTTAAACTTAATCTTTTCTTATATACCATTATAAAGCAATGAAACAATTAGCAGGTAACTAGTGAGATGAAAGGTTTCAAATTATTACAGTAAATTTTCCCTAAAAGAGAGAAATAAGGTGAGATTATCCTTAATTATCCTTAATGATATTCAATGACCAGAACAGCAGCTTAAAATAAATATTTAAAACTGAGTCTATATTATCAATAAGGGAAAAAAAAACTATGAAAGGAAACTTTTTAAAATAATTTTTTCGTGACATACAAATATATATGTTAATGACTTTTGACACAATCTTCTGGAGGTTAACACTTCTAGCAGCATATACAAGAAGATAATTTAGTTTTTAATATGGAAGCATATGAGAATCAGACATAATTTGCTTATTAAAAACAAAAGTAAAATGTATTAGCTTAAAATATTTATTTAAAAAAAAAGTAAAACTAAGAATACTTATTTTTTAACTATCTCCAATCTGATTTGGAGATAGTAGAAAATATAGAAATTTGAAGTCATGTGCATGTGTGAAATATGAAATAATGAAATAAATGAAAATGGTTTGCTAAGACTTTTGAGCTACTAGTTGTTAAAGAGAAACTTTGTTTCCAGAGCTGTTGTTTCATTGAGTACCTGCCAAAATATTTTGAGAGTGATATTGTTTTCTGCTTCTACAAAGAGAGAAGGACAGAGGCAGAAGCTACATTCTGAATTTAGCATACCTTGGAAATCGCACACTTTATTTGTTTGTAAGGATAATGTGTTAGGGTTTGCTTGTTTTTTGAGTTTTTTTTTTTTTTTTACCTCTGCTATAACCTATAATATGAAGTGAAAGTTATCTCAGAGGCATTTAATACTGAGTAGAAAGTGTGACAACACAGCAATAAAACTACTAACCAAATTCTAATTAAGAAATTAAAATTCTGACTTTGATTTAGAATTGCAGTAAACTAGGATTAAGGAAATGTTATATTTAAACATTTTTCTACAGCTATAAAATGCATAGCTTTTTTATGTTAAGCAGTGTTCAGAAGCTTGACTCCCTTTCCACAAGTTTTTTAATTGTATGCAGAGGTTCATTTGCTATTGTTTTAAGACTAAATGTTAATACCCTACATATATTGATGTGCCTTCATGCTATCTGCTGCAAAGCCCATCATTTTATGCATGTGTGTGATACCCGCTGACATATGCTTCTTAAATTTTCAAAGATGATTTCTCAGGGAGTTTCCTAAATAGGCAGCAGCAACAATAAAGTACACAGAGATCTTGCTTGTTTTGCAAGGAGTTCAGCCATGGCTTTTCCCCCCATTCTTCTCTTCAGTTCTTCCTGAAAGCCATCTGAAAAAGGGCAATGGATTTACAGATTATGAGGAGGTGGAAGTTCTGATGAATGTCCAAGTAAACTTGGATTACTTATTCTTCAGTAAAACAGAAGTATATAATACAGGATAAATCCTCTTTTCTTTTTTGAGACACACCAATATGTGCCTTGACTGAATCCTAAATTTAAATTCAGAGGGTAGAAAAATGGCTGAATCTACCATGGTCACTACAAAAGTATATTTCCAAATGAATCAGTGGAATTTATTTGCTGCTTAAATAAATTTAAAAAAAATATACCCCTCTTCAATATCTTCAGCATGGATCGTATTTCTGAACACACATGACTCATGACAGTCAAGACTAATCAGTCTTGACCACTCCTAAATATCAGAGATCAATTTCCAAACACCTCCTCACTGCTGCTTTCTGTAAATGTACTTTTTTTATATTGTTTTTCTTGATTCAAATTAATGTTTCTCACAACATTTTTGAAATATTTTGGTAAGCAAGTACCTTTATATAATTCACTGTTTCTTCACAGTGTTTTTCTAGAGATACTGCGAGGTAAAGTCCCTCCTTTACTTTAGACACTTCAGGATTAAAAACCTCCTTCAATCTTTCACTGTCACTCATGTAGTCTAAAAAAAGATTTCTGTGAGCTAAATGGTCGTTTTACAAAACTGTTGGAAAGATTCAAGCCTATCCTGTCACTTAGGCAACTAATTACACTATTATATACTGCAATTACAATTAAAGATTTTCAGGTGATGAAAAGCATATTCACTGCATCCTTGTTACCTCATATTTCCTTGCCAACACTCCAGATTGTCATGACTTTTATACAACAAAAACAACTCAAGAAGCTGTATTTATCTCAGTAACATCTACAGCTCAGAGATGACACTGCAACTCCTTTTCCCCTCTATATATTAACCATGTTATCTGAAAGAGAAGCATCTTCAGCATTTTTGCTGAAGGTACTGTGTTTAAATTTGTCATGTCAGGCATTAAAAACTGCACAACATTTATTGTATAGGTCAGCAACTTTTAGTACTTCTTGGATTTAAGCCAGTTGGCTTCTATCAAATTAAATAATAGCATAAATAAATTGACAACAGTCCCTCTGTACTGAAAGCTGCATCATGCAAAAAAGAGGGCAGCAATTTCATATGTAAAAAATACAATTATTCTCTACAATGAAAAAGAACAAAAAATCAATTCCAGTTTAGGAGGTAGGAAAGAATATTACATTCCTCCCATGTGTGTATCAATCAATTTGTGAAGTACTGTGGATGAGTATTTGGAGTCCTAAAAAAAGCTAATCTACAACAGTCAAAATAATGAAATAGCTGTTTAACACCATTAGAGGTTGGTCCTGTTTCTCTATCAATATTTAGTAAGATTTTCATTTGCAAAAAAGTCTGTGTTTGTAACAAACTACTTTTCATGCATTTTAAAAATTCCTTATCTTCCCTTTTTATTCATTAAATCACACAGAGGAAAAATACTATGTTACTTTGTAGAGTGTGACAGTGTTAGTTAAAAGATTAGAAATAGTTTCAGAAGAGAGAAACTGTAAGCTTGGATGGCCGATGTTTAACTTTATTATTGTTTGAAAAATAATTAATCCTTAAGAGACATTAATCTAATTCTTCTAATATTCTAGCCAATAACTTCTCCAGATAACAAATACATATGTGCAAGTGATTTTTCTCTGACACTATCATTCTTGAGTTCTGGTTTCATGATGGTTTCCATAGCAACAGAGTGATGGTTTTATAAACACTACATCATTGATTCTACTATGAGTAGAAGCAGCAGAGATGTGAATCCATACCTGTTTTTCAAAGAAATATGGTATGAAGAGAAGGATGATACAAACCGTCAATATTCAGATTAAGTTATTCTATCTGGCTTGCTATTGTCCTGATAATAAAAGATTAAATAAATAAAATAAATAAAATAAAATAAATAAAAGATAAACTGATAATTAAAAGATTTTGTTGATCTGATAGCAGGAGAACTAACTCTCTTTTACATCAGTTGAATATGGGTATGAAACCAAGCTTCAGTTGTTAAAAAATATGTAAAATGGTGGTATCAGATGTATCACTGAGACCAAATAACACGTTTGTCACTTGTGAAAGTGCAGCTGTTGCAGAAATACAAATCAGGATATATTTCTGAAGAGAAACTTCCATTAATTGGTTTTTTTTTTTTTTAAACAAGGACTGCTTTGGTTACTCTACATGCTTTATCTTTGCTTGTGTCTGAACATCTCTGACAGAGGCTATGGTTTTGAAAAGTAACTACTTTACTCAAAGGTAAAGTAGTTATGCTGCCTCTTCACTAGCCATGAACTATGTGTTACTCGTAAACTGTGTGTTGACAACTTCACTGTTTTAAATTGCCTCTCCTGGGAACATGTTTACAAGAAGGTAAAGAACTTCATACAGTACACACTCTGATAGCAGTCGTAAAACAATATTTTGAAAATTTGAGTCCTTTGACCTTAATATTTATATTTCAAATTTAGGATCCCGTAATTAAAGTATTTCTTTAGTTAGGACTGGCTTATATGCAAACTGATGAATATGTGTGCTGCCAAGACAGTATTTAAGTCTTACTACATTTAAAATTTAGTCCAAATTCTGTAGGATAGTTTCCAAGTTTTTGTAGTCCAAGTTTTACAATTTGTAAGCATAGACCATTACAAAATGTTATTACTTAGCAAGAAGACATCACTTACAATGTATGACAATAGAATGACAAGATTGTTTAAACAGTCATCAAGCACAATAAATAATAATAATACATTTTATATTCTTTCTATTAGAGACTGATTACTGTCACTTTTACATAACAGCCCAATTATTAGATCATTTGCCTGTGATGTAAGACCCTTTTTTTCAAAATGCTCTTAAAAGAAAAGCTCCAGGTTCCAAATACAGCTGTAATGTCAAGTGGAAGCATTCTTTTGTGGTGAAAATAATGCTTCTGCACAAAAAAGACTCCAAAGCCAACAAACACATAAACTGATTCAAAATCTCTGGGGTTCAGAATAAAACAAAAAGAGAGCCATCATGTTGCATCATTTTAAGTAAGAGTTTCAGTTTCTTCTCTAATTATCTTTCATAGATCTCATCTAGTGACTTGCTATAGACAGAAGGAATCCTTGATCTCACATATTGTCCTCAAAAGTTTCAAATACTGCAATATGCTGAAGTGTGATCCATGCTTATTTCCCAAGCAAATTTTTAATCTCTTGATCCCTACTCATTCATCAGCAAGATGTGTTAGAGATGTATTCTCATAGGAGAAACCACCAGACAAGAGATTTCCTCTGAAACTACAAATATTGTGCAAAATGAAAATTACACATTTGCTACCCATGTTTTCATGCTTTTCTTATGCCTGTAATGACTCATGCAACTTGATTCTCAGCATATTTTTAGTTCCTTATGTTGCTTCTTTACCTTTGTTCTGCTTTTTAAGACAGGACCAAGTCACAAGGAAGAGGGATAAAGAGGCCTCTTGTATTTGGAAAGCAGGAATACATTTAGATGTCTGGCATAAGAAAGAAAAGGAGGGAGAAAACTATTTGGAAACAAAACAGAAGATCAATGGTTATCTAGAATTTTGTGGGAAATACAAAGGAAAAGTAAGGCTGAGAAAAGGACAAGTCATGTAGATCACATTCACACCAGATTCCTACTTTTGTATTGTTAAATTTGTTGTTGTCTGCAAGACTGTGATTTCTTCACTATTAGCATGTAACCTGTGCAATCCTAAATATGATATGAAGCAAATGGCAGAACCACATTTTGATGGAATCAGTTGATAAGAGTGTTTGGTCAGAACAAAGAATGTAAAGTTTACACTAGCTGCAGAGAATGACACTATCTGCAGAACAATGATACTCTAAACAAAGTTAGTTTAACATTTGAGTGCTAGTGTTACTTTCAGTTCTTTTTACAGAAAATCTGAACTGGCAGAGCATGTTTCCACCTAAACTTAATTGTGGGCCAGATGGCAGTTTTGTGCTTCTTCTAGACACCTAAAATCAGAAAGACTGTTACTGAACTTACTCCTTAATACAAATGCTGAAAAGAAAGAAGTTTTTACCAGAAGTAGTATTTAGTCCATTTATTTCCTGAAATGCTAATATTTGAGATATTAAATGCATTCATGAATCATAAACAAAATAATTTTTTATGCCAGATACCCAAAATGGCACTCCAAAGAGCAACAAGACATTCATAAAACCAAGAATTTGTTGGGATAATTTTCTGAAGAAGTAGACTGCTTCAGTTTGATTGAAATCTCTTAATATACTCGCATTCTTCCATGAATACAGCTACCCACAGAAGAAAAATATATTAAAGTACTTAAGGTGCTTCACACTGCAAAATTAGCCACAGTCTGCCCATTTCTGTTAAGTGCCTCTGCAGTACCTGTTGTTCTTGAAATTAGCATCTGTTAAGTTGACACAAGTTTATATGCAGGGTGTGGCAGAGAGTGTCATACTTTATGTAGTCCTAGCAGAAAGGTGTGGAAAAACAACATATTTTTTATGTGTATGATAATTACTCTACGAAAATAAATAAAATTGCATGCCATTTAGCTACGGAAGAAGACAAAATAAGTTGTTGCAGTGATTTTGTGGTATAAAAGAAATTTTAAGTATGACTGCTATTAAAGTGCATGCATGAGTAGCTTATGTAGCAACTATTTTTCAGATGTTCCTACAGAACTTTTGAATTCTGTTGTAAAGGGTATCTTTGCATATGGAATTTGCTGTAATATTACCATGATTATTATCCAATTTAGAAGTTCCACTAAAACCACAACACCACTCATACCCTCCTCACACTCCATCTCAAAGGACAAGATCACAGGTTGAGATAAGAACAATTTCATTAAAACAGCAATTAGCTAAGAGGACAGACAATACAGCAACAATATTAGTAACCAAAATGATAAGAAAAAGAAACAGTTGACACAGAATAGCTGTAATGAGAAACAAATACTGATTGTCTCTCCTTCACCACACTTTTTCAACCCAAAGGAACACCTTCTCCTCAGAAAAGAAAGACCCCCTTTTCACCACTCTTTTCAGTGAGGTGAGATGGTATTAAATAATATCAGGTTCCTGGGCATAGCCCCCACCTGGGTTACAGGAAAAAATTAGCCCTGTACTGGCTAGAAACAGGACATTATTAATTCCTTATTCTAAACCATCTCCGTTATGCACAGACCCTATACCTTCCAAATGTATACATATATAAAGACAGATATAGATATGGAAATAGATACAGATATAGATGATATAGATATATTGATATAGATATGCATATAGATACAGATATATAGATAGATTAGATATAGATATAGAGATAGATAGATAGATAGATAGATAGATAGATAGATAGATAGATAGATAGACAAGCACAGGTATAATTTCCATAATTGGTGGCAATCCCCTCAAGAGGTCCTGTGAAATCATTAAATCCATGACTGTGGGTTTTATCCATCCTAGATGTCTCCCAGGGCTTGTTTGCTGTTGGGTAGTTGAGAGCTGCATGGTACAGCTCTCCTGCCAGGTATACCAGGGGTAGTACATCCTCACTGTCCGCAGAACTTATGGCATGCAGTGGCAGTGTCATTCAGTAACAAACAACATACAATTCAACATTGCAGACTGCTCTCACACAAAAATCAAAAGGTATGTAGTAGGTGTTTTGTTTCCCCATGCCTGTGCATTACCCACCAAATGCACCCAGGTCCTTGAGCAAAGAGGATCCCACAGATGGGTTTGCCTTTGCTTGAGGCAGGATTAATCCAACTATCTTTCCTAAAACATTACTCATATGCACCACAGGGACTTTATCCCCTTCTACAGTACATGGAGGTTTTGATTAGGGGCCAGCTTGATGGGTAGAGCCTACAGTGTTAACTAACCACATGGCCTTAGCTGCATTAAATCTAATGTTTGAAGGTCCTGCTGCCCGTTGCTTTCAGTGTGGTATATACTGAGAGAATATCACTTTTCATTTTCTGTCTATTGATTAAATGGTGGGCCTTCCTCAATACCCCCCTTCTCAAACTCCTCCCTGAGCTTCCTTTTTGATGGCTGGGGGAGACATAGCTGCTGTTTTGTTGACCACATCCATTGGAGTCTGACGATACCCATCCTACCATTTTACTCTTAAAACTTAGGTTTCCTGGGCAGGTCTCTTAAACTTACTTTTATGACAAAGCTGGCCTTTAGGAGGATTTTGTTTATCTTCTCCCCTTTCTAAAAACCTTTCTCTGTCATATTCCCCCATACAATTATGTCATCAATGTACTGCAAGTGTTCTGAAGCCTTACCCTTCTTCCGTGCAGTCTGGATGAGTCATGGCAAAGAGTGAGGTTGTATTTCCATTGTATGCTTTTTCAGTATAATTTTAATATGGCAAAACCAAGCTACTGTGTTGTCATTACTTATATCCAGGGATGCTGAGTTAATTTAGTTAAAAAGTATGTAATACAATAGTTGAAGTGAGACACTCCTCTAGAAATGAAACCTTTAATGAAGCACTAGTGAAAGAGAAGTACTGACGTTCTGTGAGACGCAAATCTAGAGACTTAATTCTTGTATAGTCATAGTGCCACATGTTCTGTCCCTCTATTTTTGTTATTTGATAGGGGGTGGGGCAGACATATGGAGAGAGAATAAGAAGAAGAAGGGAGACTGTTGCTAATGAGGTATGCATGCTATCAAGCTGTTACCATACATTTTGTCAGGAAAGAATCCTCAAGGGACAAGAAAAGTGAATAAATTTTAGAATCCCTAAGCAGATCTGTGTTGCCAGAAGTCAGAATTTCTCCAAGAGTAAAAAGTCAGTCTGAAGTCTGACCCCTTGCACTCCTCTGTAATAAAATCACAGAATCACACAGAATCACAGAATCACAAGGTTGGAAGAGACCTTCAAGATCATCAAGTCCAACCCGTTCCCTGACACCTCAACTAAACCATGGCACCGAGTGCCACATCTAGTCTTTTTTTAAACACATCCAGGGATGGTGATTCCACCACCTCTCCAGGCAGGTAATTTCAGTACTTTATCACTCCCTCTGTGAAAAACTTTTTCCTAATATCCAACTTGTATTTCCCTTGGTGCAGCTTGAGACTGTGTCCTCTGATTCTGTCAGTTGCTACCGAGAAAGAGACCAACCCCCACCTGACTACAACCAACTTTCAGGGAGTTGTAGAGAGTGATAAGGTCACCGCTGAGTCTCCTTTTCTCCAGGCTAAACAACCCCAGCTCCCTCAGTCATTCCTCACAGCCCCTCACCAATCTCGTTGCCCTCCTCTGGACACGTTGAAGTGTCTCAATGTCCTTCCCAAACTGAGAGGCCCAGAACTGGACACAGCACTCAAGGTGTGGCCTCACCAGTGCTGAGTACAGGACAAGAATGACCTCACTGCTCCTGCTGGCCACGCTATTCCTGATACAGGCCAGGATGCCCTTGGCCTTCTTGGCCACCAGGGCACACTGCTGGCTCATGTCCAGTCAGCTGTGACCAATACTCCCAGGTCCCTTTCTGCCTGGGCACTGTCCAGCCATGCTGTCCCCAACCTATAGTGTTGGAAGGGGTTATTGTGGCCAAAATGCAGGACTCAGCACTTGGACTTATTAAACTTCATCTTCTTAGACTCTGCATATCCATCCAACTGTTCCAGGTCTCTCTGCAGAGCCCTCCTACCTTCCAACAGATCGACACACGATCGCAGCTTAGTGTCATCTGCAAATTTACAATGCAAGACTCAATCCCTTCATCCATGTCATCAATAAAGATACTGAACAGAACTGGTCCCAGCACAGACCCCTGAGGGACACCACTGGTAACTGGCCCCAGCTGGATGCAGCACCATTCACCACCACTCTCTGGGCCCGGCCATCCAGCCAGTTCTGAACCTGGAGCAGGAGTGCTCCTGTCCAAGCCGTGGGCTGACAGCGTTTCCAGGAGTGTGCTGTGGGAGACAGTGTCAAAGGCCTTGCTGAAGTCTAAGTACACAACATTAACAGCCTTTCCTGCATCTACCAGATGGGTCACCTGGTCATAAAAGGAGACCAGGTTGGTCAAAGACGACCTACCCCTCCTAAACCCATGCTGGGTCTGATATCCTGGTCATCCTGTAGATGCTTCATGATGACACTCAGTATAAATTGCTCCATTATCTTGTTAGGTACTGAGCTCAGGCTAACTGGTCTATAAATACTAGGATCCTGCATCCCAACCTTTTTATGAATGGGCATCACATTGGACAGCTTCCAATCATCTGGAACCTCACCAGTGAGCCAGGACTGCTGGTAAATGATGGGGAGTGGCTTCACAAGCTCATCTTCCAGCTCTCTCATCTCTGTGGGATGGATCCCATCTGGTCACATAGATTTATGAATATCCAAGCATCTCAGAAGTTCTCTGACTGCCTCCTCTTGGATAATGGGGGGACCATTCTGTTCCCTGGCACCATCAACCAACCCAAGAGGACAGTTGTGCTGGGGACAAGCCATCTTCCCACTAAAGACTGTGGCAAAGAAGGTGTTAAGCACTTATTTCTGCCTTCTCCTCATCTGCAGTTACTAAGTTCCCTCCCTCATCCAGTAAAGAACAAAGGTTGGTCTTACCCTTCCTTTTACCATTAATGTATTTGTAAAAACATTTTTTATTATCCTTTACAGAAGTTGCCATTTTAAGTTCAAGCTGAGCTTTGGTCTCCCTAATTTTTTTCCTACATGCTCTAGTAGCCCCCTTAAATACTTCCTGAGAGACCTGACCCTCCTTCCAAAGATGATGCATCCTCCTTTTATTCCTAAGTTCCTTCAAAACCTCCTTGCCCATCCAAGATGGACATTTACCTTGTTGACTTATCTTTTAGCACACAGGGACAGTCTGTTCCTGTGCCCTCAAGATCTCTGTTTTGAAGCATGCCCACCTTTCCTGAACTCCCTTGTTTTTAAGGGCTGCTTCCCAAGGAATTGTCTGAATAAGTCTCCTGAGTAGGCCAAAGTTTGCACTCTGGAAGTCTAGTTTAAGAGTCTTATTGGTGTTACTCCTTATTTCACCAAATATCGAGAACTCTATGATTTCATGATTACTCTGCCCCAAGTGGCCTCCAACCACTACATCTCCCAGCCCATCTCTATTTGAAAACAGCAGGCCTAACATAGTCCCTCCCCTGGTGGGCCCACTCACCAGCTGTGACAAAAAGTTGTCCTCCATACGCTCTAAAAATTTCCTGGACTGCCTCTTTTCTGCTGTATTAAGTTCCCAGCAGATGTCTGATAGGTTGAAGTCAAGAGAATGTCGTTTGACATGGAAGTGAATTTTTTTTCAGGAAGTTGGGTCAAACCAATCAGTGGTCAGGTTTGGATATTGGCACCTGGAGTGACCACTGAAAGTATGGACACGCCTCTGAGAACACAGGGCGTTAAAAGCAAGAACTCCCAGGGGAACTGTCTCTTTGGTTCCGGTCGTCAGAGAGTGCAGACTCTCCCCTGCCCAGCCATGGGTTGGGTGGGGGAGGGGAAGCCATGCAGCCTTGTCCAGGTAGGCCGAGGGGGCTGAAGGTCTGGAACTGAGCCAGCTCCTGCGGACTGAAGGGTGGAGAGAAGCGGAGATGCCTTTGTCCCCCCCCCACAGAGGGAAAGTGACAGAGAGCCTGACGGCACATGGAGATTTGCCGGCAGAGGAGAAGGAGAAAGGGGGGGAATGATGCCCAGTGTGGGAGTCGAGAATGCTGGGCAGAGATTTCAGCCATCCAGGGAGTCTGAACTTTTAACCCTTTCCAGGAAATGAGGGCTTTGTAAAATATTACTCCTCCTCGATTTGTAGTAGAAGAGAGACAGTCCGGGACCTGAGATGTTAGAAGAAGAAATATTTAGGTGGGAGGAGATGATGAAGTAGCTTTTGGCTGGACTTTTCTTGTTAGCCATAGACTGAACCAAAATCTCCTACAATAGAGACTGCATTTTAGGGGGATGCAGTGGTGACCCAAGGAGACCTGTTTCAGCTTCTAACAGCACAGGAATGGCAAGAACAGAGGAAAGCTGAGGACAGAATGGTGATGCCCTCTGTCTTCAGGAAGAAGATGATCTCTGTTCTTGGACCCTTGGCCCCAGGGGAAAATGGGGGGGACTGTAGTCCCAAGATGAGAAGCTGAACTGTTGTATCTTTGGGTCCGTGGCAAAGCATCCTTAAAGGAGCCCTATGAGCAGTCTGTCCATGCACGGTGGTGAGAGCACTGTGACATGGAAAGGAGAGTGTCACACTGGCAGATTTTCTTCGGGCGGTTGCCATGTGTGACAGGGAAACACAGGAGGTGGCAACTGTGTTTCCTGGGGGGTCTGTGGTGCAAGAGAGACTTCTCTCTCCCTTGATAGACTGAGTATTGATTATCTGAAGGGTGGTAATTTGATCAGGAATCCCGGGTGATGTTTCATGGTGGGTGTTTTGGAAACTGGGAGGAGGAGGGGTGTGTTTTAACAAGTCTTCATCCTGGATTTAGTCTGTGTGTGTCTTGTGTAGTAGTAGTTGAATAAAGTTTTTTTTTCCTTTGTTATTAAGCTTGGGCCTGCTCTGCTCTGTTCCTGATAACATCTCACAGCATTTATTTGGGGAAGGTGTATTTTCATGGGGGCGCTGGCATTGCACCAGTGTCAAACCATGACAGAGAAGAACAACAAGAACAAGGGCTGATGATCCTGAAACAGTATCTAGCTGCTTATAGAATAAGTTGTCCACATCTTCTTCCTGGTTGGGTGGACGATAACAGATTCCCAGTAGGATATCAGCCTTGTTGGCCATCCCCTTAATTCTTACCCATAGGCATTCAACTCCATCTTCATAAATTTCAATACCTCAAAAACCTCCTTAATATAAAGGGCCACCTGCTTGCCCTGCCTGCGCGAACTGCTGTGCAAACTGCCATGACCAAGCCCCAGAGATGTGCCACACCCCTGTTTGCCTACTCCTGTTTGCCACGCTCCTGGTTGCTGCACTCATGCATGCATAATCAGTCATGCAGGAACAAAGGAAGCTCCACCTTCCGTTCCTGAATGGCTCTCAAGTACAAGCAACTCACCTGCTCAGCGTTCTTATGAATAGTCACTCAGGAGCAAAGGAAGCAAAAAATCAATGCTGTCCTTACTGAAAATGATCTTTTTCATGCTTGCTTCAGCCCCTCCTTTCTTCTTTTCAGCCTCTTACCTTTCTTAGACTGAATACTGTTCTAGTATTAGATTATAGCTCAAACAAAAGGGAATAAAAGTTCAACATAATACCCAAGTCTAGTAAAATTAAAAGAGACCAGTGTTTCAAAATTTGTTTCAAAAATTTTTCAAGAGTGGGATTCGTGTGTAGGTTTGTGTGAGCATAAGAATTGTGAAATTAGTGGGGAAATCTCTCAAAGTCTTGGCTGCACAAAGTCACCACAGTGGCTGAGTTTGAATGGTGGGTATCGCCTCCCTCATGCTTTTCTACCACTCCTATTTGCCTTTGCTGTGATATTACTCCTGACTTTGCTTAGAGAGAAAAGGAAGAGAAAATAGGGTAGCTAAGAAAGACACACCACATAGGGAATGTGAAAACCCTCAGGGAGACCTGAGCACAGCCAAAGGCTGGAGATGGGTGTATAGGGGAGTGTGTTTGTGTGTCTCTTTCTGTGTTTCTCTAATAGGTGTCTGCAACCATTGGTGTTCAGTAGCTATGTAGAACCAAGGAGATGGCTGGTCTCCTGAAAAAAATAGATGGCATAAATATAACACTTTTATTAATTGCATCTGGAGGACACGAAAGCAGAAAATGTTTGGGAATGTATAAACAGGGAAAATATTGTTGTAAAAAATTACTTTATCATCAAAATTTGGGGTTTTTTAATCATTTGTGGATATAGCATAGAATATTGAGCTCACTGAAACAAACCTCCAACCACTATGGCTGAATTAAAATTGCATAACTGTATCCCTCTGACTGAATCCAATAAATTGACAGGTATAGGTGTGGATTTCAGTACATAATTCAAGTATAGGCTTAAACTCCAGCTACTTTCATCCAGTCCTTGTGCTGAAGGCCACATAATTTACTGACATGTAAAATACTTACAAACAGTGACTATTTTAAACAGTTAACAATGTGTTTGTTTTTTATTTGTTTTTGTCTGTTTGTTTGATTGGGTTGGTGGGTTGGTTGGTTGGTTGGTTGGTTAGAGGGTTTTTTTGCTAATGGGAGAAAGTAAATTTTTGTAAAAGTTTATTAAATTAATGAAAGAATTAATTCAGAAACTAAGCCCACCATTTTTTTTATTAGAGATTTTGTCATAATGCTTGACATCTCCTTTGTCAGCCTTCAACAAGTGACTTCTAAAAAATTTTCCATGTATCTAGGAGCCCTCTGACTCTTTGGGACACCCTTGTTGCTTAAAAGGTCCTATATGGATCTTGACTTAAATCAACTAAAATACATACCTTTTTCCCCTTATCTGTCTACCCTTTCCCAAATCATCTGCCCTTAGACTTGATAAATGTGGCTGTTGAGAGCTCTGTCTACAGTTTGCATGGTAGTCTCTGTTTCAGGGTGCAATGAGATAATGATAATGAAGCAAAAGAAAGAAGCTGAAGACCTCTGCTTTAAGGCAGTGTCTGAGAAAGAGAAAAGGGAGATAGAATATCCAGAGAAATAAAAAAGTTACATATGAAAAAAATAGACATTAGAATAAAAAAGTAAACATTGTATCTGAAAGAAGTAAAACAATTTTTTGTATCAAAAATGAAAGCAAACTTTTTGACTTTTTGACTTTTAAGTTTTTAAATTTAAAACATCGTAATGATATTTAATTGCCAAATATAACTTTGATGGGTTTCTTTAATCATTTGCCACAACTCTTCATACTTTTCAGTTGAAAAAGGGATCTAGTACCTGTCCACCTAGAACAAGTTCTGTATCTACACTGTCAAAATTCAACCCTCACTCAATCTGAAATATAGTAAGATTCAGAACTATGTGGCCTAAGCCTTTTTTTTAGGACCAGAGGCAAATAAATCTTTCAGCTTTGTGGCAGGGTATATGGCAACATGTTAAAGCATTTAGCTTCAAAAATGTTACTTTGGTGACAGCTAGCATTTCACTTTTCTTGAAGCTCTTGAGCATCTCAAGGTAAATCAAGTGTTCTGTGACAGTAACTTTCTTCGAGTTACCAGCACTTATATAGTGTGGACATTCAGGACTTTTCATACTGTGCTTCAGAAAACACTATCAGTTTTGCACAGATATTTTGCAGGCTAACCTGTGGTATGTCATCAGTTCATCACCACAGAAGATCATGGATTTCAGAAGAAAACAAAGGGATGTAAAAAGATTTTTTTGGTGAAGTCATACACAAAAGACGGGTGAGGAGCTTTTGGAAACAGAAATGTACATGTTCTACTCATTTTCTATAAATTCCCTCTAGCCTAGATTCCTGTCTTTTTCATCACATTTTCTCTTTTGGGAGTTACAGTAAATATAAAAGTGAGTAAGACAGTGTGCGTGTCCTTACACTGGCAATGTGTCAATATTTTTCTACAGGACCATACGATGGTTGAGGTTGAAAGGGACTTTGGAAGATCATCTTGTACAATCACCCTGCTCAGGCAGGTTCAGCCAGGGCAGATGACTTTTGAGTATCTCCAAGGATAGAGATTGTGAGACATATTCCATTTTCAGGAGAAACAGAGACCATAGTACAAAAAAAAGTAGAGTTCAAGTCATTCTACCTCAAACTCTTTGAAACCTACAAAGCAGTTCTATTAACTTCTAATATTCTGTCTACTAAAATAAATGTGTGTACATCATATTGATCACAGTCATACAAAATGATAATATTTAATCTGACTGTATATTATAATTGCACCTATAGTAATTGAAATACAGAGAATGTTTTTTAAATCTCTTTTAGCTCATATAGTAGAGTACAGAAAGAGAGAAAAAAACCTCTCCTTCAGTTTTCTTTCAAAGATCCACCTGACAGCATACTGTGGTCATGCTATGCTCTTTAATGGGATTTCATTAATGCTATTTTATTCTCAGCAAAAGATGTGCAAACAAACAAAAAAACTTGATTCTAACATTTATTTCCTCATAAGCACACTAAGTTTGCACAGTAAAAGAAAATAATGGTGTGGGTAAGACCTTTACACTTCTATAGTCTTTCTAAAAATTGATCCAGATGAGGCTTGTAGAGATATATGCAGATTGCAATATTTTATCTACAGAGACATGCTTTAAAAATACTATTTCATTTTGAGGCATATATATCTTCTTGTGACAAAATACAAGAACAGAAAATGAACATATTTATCTTGTCAGAAAGTAGTTCTGAATGATGGATTTAATGAGAACTAAACAGGTGAAATTAAACTTGATACAGCAGACCTAACAGTAATAATTCAAAGATTTCAAGTTCTGCCCCAGCACCCACTATCTCTTCCTTCCTACAGAGTCATAGACTATTTTGCTTATAGCATTGCTTCATGCGAGTAAAATCATGGGTTTGAGAAACTCATCTAAAAGGCTTTTGAAACCTCATTTTAACAATGCCCTCAAGAGAAACATAGTGTTTTTTTAAAAACGTTACTATCCAGAAAACTCTGGGCTATACACACAACATTTCCATCATGTCATGACAGGCCACCCTGAGCTGTCAATAGTGTCTGGTATATAAAAAATTACATCACTTCTAAGACACACTTCAATTTACACTTAAATTCTATTAAAAGTATAATGTATTATGCACTTTACTCTTGCCTGTTGGTTTTCTGTGTCTTCCTACAGAATTCTGTATATTTCACATTTCTAGTGACTTCAATATTAATCCAAATTAATTTTTAAACATAAATCAGAAAACAAAATTTTTGTTTGGACAATATATTTTTCTGCTGGGATGTCCATTTCTCTGTTAATCCAGTTGACAGACAAGTGAAAGCAGGTGAAAACCTTACTCATCCCTTAAATATCTGTAATATCTTTTTTTTTTCTTGGGGATCAAGCAAGAATATAGAATTCCACAGTTTTATAAAACCACAGCATTTTATATTTCCAGGTGAAGACCAATATTATTTATATTACTATTGAAGTTACCTAAAGAATGTTTGGGCTCTTTTCACCAAAAAACAGGAAATAAACTCTCCAACCAACTTACTAGGTTGGACTGCTGACATTACTTTATTAGCAGCAGTGGGTGCCTGGGGATTTCTCCTCAAAGCATGAATGCCCAGTAAATATTTCTCATTGAGACTATCTGAAATATATGGTCACATTGTAATTTACTTCTCTTATTGTTCTTTGCTGTGACATACAATCCTATTTTCAAAACTAAGATATCTACTTACAGATATTCGTAACTGATATAAATAAACAAGGAAAAATTAGCTGGCACCAGTTAATTAATCTTTGGCATTTGTACTTAGCACTGTACAAAACTAAGCTTTAACCATGACTACAGGGATCATACACTACTGTGGTAAAGCTGAAAAAAAATTCCAACATCTTTCCCCACTTCTTCTTAAAGAAATATAACTTGTTTGGTAATGTGCTCACAGCTCCTGGGATATAGCTATGAAGTGTGAATTCTTTTCATTCAGTGGTACATACTGAAAATACGTATCTCTCCCAATGTTTAAAACTAGTACTGGTGAAAAGACTTTCAAATAGATGAAAATGAGCCAGTTATTGTGCTGTTATATTTTAGTTAAATAGTATGCTCTCACCCCTCGAAAATGTAGGGTTTATTTCAAGCCTGTGATCCTCCCCTGAAGTATCGTGTCTGTAATCCCATTGGCCCAATCTTATTCCGTGCCCACTTTGAATCTCCCTGTTAAGTGTGCTGGGGGGACTGCGCTGGCTCTCTCTTAGCCGGCTCTCGTGGCCGGTGCTCTCTCGGCCCCTCTCTCCCCCTCCCCTTTCCCCCCTCACTCCCCCTTCCCCCCTTCTCCCTCAGAAACCACACTGCCTCCCGGGGGTAGGACCCCTAATAAACCATCATCTAATTTGCACCCTCAGAAGCTGTGTGGAGTCTCCTTGCCTGCCTGCTGCTACCAGTGAACTCACAGCTTAGGGGCCCCCCCCGGAGACACCCCGGAGGGTCCCCCCAAATGCGCTGCTACAAGTTATCTCTTAGATATAAAAGGATAACTTTATAATATTTAAGCAAACTGCCATCCAATTATCTGTCAGCTGTCTTCAGTGAGATGATCTTGGGGGGAAAAAAATTCAGGGTAGCCAAACTAACAGTATTTTAGATTGCCAAGTGGTTGTAATTTTACAGACTTTTTTCTTGATCTTGAAACCTTCTTATTGACTGACAATTAATACATTTCACACTTCACAGTGACTGCCATCAGGTGTTAGTTTTCAGTTATGTTTGGCCTAGAGAAAATTTGAACCCAAGACCCATGAATGAAAGTGTCTGCATTTCATTCTGCTCTCCAGACTTCTGATGCTACTTATTCCTAAAAGGCAAATAAAAAGTTACTGAAATGTGTCCAGTGTCACACGCACCGTTCCTCATAGTCTTTCTGAAATGTTTACCTGCAGAAATAATTACACAGCTGCTATTCAATATTAAATGTAAGAAGTAATTCTTGATATAAATAAAAGTGGATAATATAGTTCTTACTTATGTCTGACTTTTAACAGGAAGAAGAATTACTTTTTTCAGTTTATAGAACATCAGTTTGAAGGGTACATAGCAAAAATTTTCTAATCTGCCTAACACTGCAAGTGCCTGATTCAAATAGTTGTTTCATTTAATTTTATATCTTCTTACTTCTAGTACTTCCATCCTGTCCAGGATTTCAGTTTCTGCGCTGAAATTGAATTCTGTCAGCAAATTGAAAGTGGCTGGACTAGCAAGAGAATTATGCTGTTTGGTATACCTGCAGGTGGCCTAATGCAGCAACAGGTTACAAGTGCTGAAACATTTAGGGTTAGATCAAAGATGATGAATATTGGGGTTACACAAGGAAGGAGATATCCATCCTTCTATTTCTTCCTCAGAACTTGTCCTAAAATTGTCCAGATTGCATACCTTTGCAAATCTATTCCTATGTGATGTCAGTTTTTCTAACCCCAGATGAAATTGTTAATCTAGTCTCTTTTTCAAGGTCACACCATTCTGAGTTGCGGAATCAAGACTTTACAATTAAAATTGTAAAGCAAATATATTTTATTCCAGCTGGGATGCATGGGGGATATGTCCACTATACATGCATACCAGGTTAAAACAATTTTCAGGTTTAAATAAACATTGATACCGCAAGCTCACACCTCCCTGCCTGCCCACTCTCCACCTCCTTGTGCTTCATATTATAATTAGTCTTTTGCCGTGCCATGCCTCCCAGGGCTTGTGGGCAGGGGTCTTCTGATGAAGTAAGAGGTCTTCCTCAGGTGTTCACTGCTTGACCTTTGTTTCTGGGCATGCCCTGTGGAGGTTTGGCTAACTCCCAAGTCAGTTTGTCCCAGTTAAAACCAGGACCCTGGTTTTCACTGGCTCCTTAAGCAAAAGGTTCTTCTCTATCAGGTTTCCACAATATTTGAGTCTTGCTTTACTGAGTTGTCTTATCTTTATGGCCTTTACGTAGAAACCATATTCTTATGTGTTCTGTTACAAGTTGTTTCTACCTAACAAGTTACATTCCTATGTGTTCTGTTACAAATCGTTTTTTCTACTTTTACAGACTTGCTAAATAAGCTATATATATTTCTGTTTTCTTCCACTCACCTAAGTACATTATATGCTTCTAAAATTCTGACTTTTTATAAACATATATGTTTCCCATATCAATTTTACTCTATTATATACTTTTTATACTGCTTTTTTATACTGCCGTCACTACTCTGTTAGTTATGTTTCTGTTTTCATAGAGCAAAAACAAGGTGAGAATAAATGAAGAATGAAGAACAGCACCATTTAAATTAGACAAAGGGAGATATGTTTTTTAGTAAGCTAAAGAAACTATCTATTTTTAAATTACTAAAACAACCCAACAATTGAAATTTTCTTTATAGTACATATATATTTTACATATGAAACATATATTAATTTATGTATTATATAAAAATTATATTCTTATTCATGTTGATTTATATAAATATGGTATATATGTAAATATAAATATTCATATGCATATAAATATATAGATACATACATGTAAATACACATATAAATACATTTATGAAATTTTCCTCATCTAAAAATTAGGAGCTCATCCTCTAGTGTTCTTTTGCTGACTGTAAGTGGTAGTTTGCTGATATTACACAAGTGTCTCTCCTGGTTCAACTAGTGAAAAAACATGGTTAGGTCCCTTGTTATATTTAGAGTGAGGAAAGCAGCTCTCTGGAGAAGGACCTGGGGGTCCTGGTGGACAAAAAGCCAGGGCCAAAAAGCCATCAGAGTGCCCTGATGGCCAAGATGGTCAGTGGTGTCCTGGGGTGCATCAGGAAGAGTGTGGCCAGCAGGTCAAGGAAGGTGATCCTGCCCCTCTACTCAGTCCTGGTGAGGCACATCTGGAGTGCTGTGTCCAGTTCTGGGCTCCTCAGGACAAGGGAGACATGTAACCAGTGGAACAGGTCCAGTGGAGGTCTACAGAGATGATCAGGGAACTGGAGCATCTCTCTTATGGGGAAAGGCTGAGGGAGCTGGGCCTATGCAGCCTCAAGAAGAGGTGTGTGAGAGAGGACCTCATCAATGCATACAAAAATGAAAAGGGCAGATGTCAGTAGGATGGTGTCAGACTGTCTTCAGTGGTGGCCAGTGACAGGCTAACAGGCAAATGGCATGAACTGAAACACAGGAAATTCTACATGAATATCAAGAGAACTTATTTACTGTACTGGTGACAGAGCACTGGAATAGACCACCCACAGAGTTTGTGGAGTCTCCCTTTCCCTTTCTGGAGATATTCAAAACTGCGATTATCTCCAGAGGTTTCTTCCAAACCTCAACATTATGTGTTTCTGTGAGCTAGATATATAGATATCGATAGATAGCTAGATGATCGATAGATAGCTAGATGATAGATAGATAGATAGATAGATAGATAGATAGATAGATAGATCTGTGTGTCTGTGTGTACAAAACAAGCAAGTTAGGAATACACAATGACAGAAGCATTCCAAAGAGAGTGCTTTAGTGCTTCATCCTATTTATATATCAGGTGCAGTAGTGTAATACATCATGCTCTATTAAGAAACTTAAAATATCTTGTTTCTCACAATGAGTTACTCTCTTTTTCTCTATGCTTATAAAAGAAAAACACTATCTTCAAAGTTACAAAAGATAATTGAAAACACAAAGCATACTTTTATGTTACAACCAAAGGACATTCAAGTACAGTTTTGGTTATTATCACTGCAGGTAAAATGCAAAACTATAATTATATTTGTGGTGACTGTCAATACAGAAATTCAAGCTATACAAGATAATCAGTTGTTAAACCCTAGAAATAAAATAAAGCAATAGGCAATAAAAACATTGCCTATTGGTAGGCAATATTTTTCCCATTCCAAATGAATAGTTTTACAGTAACCTTCTTCTCCACAACAGGTTAATTTTACTTGATTAATTATTCATGTTTTGGTTTATTTCTTTTAATTATTTATAATTTCACACAATTACACAAATTATTTAATAAATTAATGCTATAAAAGTAAAAAAAAAAAGTACCATGAAACTTTCAGGAGAAAACAGACATGATTTCCTTTTCAAAATATTTCCCATCCGTTTTAAGATAGTAATTTACCATAAACAATTCTTTCATACAACTTTTTTTCCTCCAGTGAAAGCCATTTTGATGGAAAAAAAAAGTTAATGTCACTAATAATGAAGAAAAAATGTAAATGTAAGGTTCCTATTTCTTTGTGAAATGTTTTGACTTCCAGTATTTTGAACACTTTATATTGTTACATGCAGAAGAGATTAGACAATTTTTTGGCCATTCTTCAGCCTATCTGAAAATTTAGTAGTAAGGCCTAGTGCACTATCAGTCTGTTCTGTGTGTCACTTTCATTACATCTGAACTTTACAGGACTTTCTAAAGCAATAATCAGAAACAATTACTGCCTAAGAAGTATCCAGACTTAGGAGCTGGCTGGATTTCATACTGGAGGTGTTTTATGTAGACAGCAGTGACTCTGTACTGCATACATCATGATTTCATTTCCTGCAGAGACAAGAAGCTGCTTCCACCAGACACTTCCTGCTGTGTGGCTGCCATGTGCATCTAGATGAGCAACAGTTTGTGCAGCAGTCTCTCAGCTCTGCTTCTGGGAAGGACTTTTTGCTGGTGTCAGGGAAGTCCTGTTGATGTGCAAGCAGAACTAGATCTATGATACAGGATTTGAAAGGGGATATTGCCCCCATTGTTCTGCAAATGAGGGGTGAAGTATCTGGGGAGCAGTACATTAATCTTGGGCTAAATAGTTGCTTTCATGGCAGGTGCTGATGGCAGGGATGCAGGTTACACAACAAAACCTATGCTGAGAATGAAGGACTGCAAAGGGAAGGTGAGATACACCTGCTAAAATGTGTTAAGAGCACAATTGTCAAGGGACTGGCTGAACTGATGAAAAGTACTTCAAACTACTGAGAGCAGGAAGGAAAACTATGGCCACAGTCCAGTAGGAAAATCCAGATGGGTTGCATAGAGAAGAGTGCGGGATGACAGGAAGGGAGACCTCAGGAGTGCAAGGACAGGACAAAGAGACACTTGTCTCAAATGCAGGTAACACAAATGCCTGGAAGCATATAGGATGGACTAGATCTCTATGTGCAACTGCAACACTTTATCAATGTTGCAGTATGTGAAGGAGTGGCTTGGGCTTCTAAAGCACATCTATGGGATTTATAGTAGACAGAATGAGAAACTGTGTTTCAGGGATAGAGGATAGCCCAGTAAGCATGATACTGTGACAGGAGTGTTCTCCAGACCATTTATCAGGGCAGCAAAGAGGACAAAACCTTCTTTAAATAACTACAGCAAAATTGTTTGTTGCCAACTCAAAGAGACTGGGGGAAATCTTCGACCACTGCAGGAAAGAAAATGTTGCATGCATTTATGAATTGCAGAAGGAAAAATTGCAGAAACTACAGACATGAGCTGACTTCACTTTGGTGCCAAGAAGAATTGTAGAGTGAGTCCCATGGGATCACCTTTCAGGACTTAGGAAGGAACTGATTGGGAGCATTCAACATTTTTTACCTGACTGCCCCTGGTGGTAAAATTGCAGGATCTGTGGACACAGATGGTATTTACCTTGAATTATAGTAAAGTTTGTGACACTGTCTCCTGAAATGCTCCTGTACCCATGTCAGGAGATCAGAGATGGGATGTGAAAACTACTAGTAAATAACAAGTTGGATGGTTGGGTTCACAGGACCACGTTTAACTGGGCTGTAGTCTACCTGGTGGTTGGCAACCAGTGTAGTACTGGGACTTTCCCTGCAGAACATGTCTCTCAGTGACCTGAAGGAGAGAACAGTGAGCACTTTTCTGAAGTTTACTGAGTACAACAAGGGGAAAACTATAAGGCCAGGCTGGCTTATATGGACCTGGGTAGATAGAAGAGATCAAAAGTGAAACCTGTGAAGTCCAGCTAAGACACAGGCCAAACCCTAAGACCAACACTTGCTATGTCACATCTAGATATGGTGTCCAGCTCTGGGCCTAGATGAACCAAAATTAAATTAGCAGAAACCACCAAGAAGGGCCTCAGACCATCTCCGTGTGAGGAAATGTTGCAAAGCTGGAAAGTGTTCTGCTGGGAGAAGGGAAGATTTTGGATACACCCAGCAGCAAAAGGAGGAATGGAGGAAACATAGATGGGCTCTTCATAGTGGTACATAGTAGGAGGGCAAGAGGCAGTAGTACAAGCTGAAACATAAGACAATTATACTGAAAAGAGATAAGGAGAAGTCTTTTTCCTATGTGGAAAGCCCAGTCATGGAGTCAAGGCCCAGGAAGTTTGGGCCATCTCTTGCTCTGAGGGTTTCTTGCATTAACTGGGTGAAGCCTTGAAAAATCTAATCTGACTTCACATTTGAGCCTACTCTACGCAGGGGCACAGGCTGGGCCTGGAGATGTCTCCAGGTGCCTATCAGCCTGAATTATCCTATAAGCATCTGAGAATGAGCTTAATGGTAATATATGACAACTGCAGTTTTATTTGAAGTATTGGACACATTACACAAAATGAAAATTAATCAGACTGGAATCTGTTTAGGGCAGAAACTTTAGTAGAGCATTAGAAAGATATAAAAGTTTCCAGATGTGAAAGGATAGGGACTGTGAGAGAAAAATTATAGTTCAAAATTTAAAAAGCCTATAAATTACATGAAATTTATTTTTTGGTCTAAATAAAGAAAACACAACTTGCCATATGCTTAAAAATCTCTAATTTCATAAAATGGTACAGAACTTAAAAGTGAAAAAGCTTTGTTGATCATAGAACCATCAAAAAATTATATGCTGCTGCAAATTAAGCACAGTTGACAACTAAACCCCACAGAGCTACTCGCTCACTTGCCCACAGTGAGATGGAGAAGGCAAGTGAAAGGGTATAAGTGAGAAAGCATGTGGATTGAGGTAAAGACAGTTTATTAGGTAAAGCAAAAAACTGCACATACAAGCAAAGCAATCCAATCAATCACAACTAACATGGAGGTATTCTCCCTTCCTGGGGCCTGGGCTAAGAACATCACCAGAAACTTACTAGCCTGGTGTGGCCCTCAAACTTCTTCCTATTAATGATTTTCCATATAGGGTGCAATGAAGTGGCCAATCTGAGGCCACTTCATAGTAAAAAAGGACATCAGGGCCTTGGAATAGCTGTAAGGGAATTTGGGTCACTATATTTCCAATTGAAGGCAGCAGCACTGGAAGAAACAGGCACTCTGAGTTCTAGTACAGGTCTTCATCCAGCCCAGGGTCCAGATTTTTTGTTCAGTTTTGATAAGAGTCATGAAGCTCCTCTCTCCTTGCTTCTCCAGCCTTTCCTCTGCTTCTGATTAGCATGAATATGTCTACACATTGAATACTCACTGTACTCTGTCACCTTGAAATTGCTGAAAGTGCACTAGGATTCATGTAACTGATGAAGACATTAAGCAGTATTTGCTTTTAGAATCAAACCTTCCGATACAACACTACTAATTGGTCTACAGTTGGGTTCATCACAATGATTTTGGCCTGTCAATTTTCCAACCACTCTTATTTTCCCCTCTAATCCATATTTCGCCAATGTTAGCTATAAGGATATCATGGGACATCATGACAAACAGCTTGAAAAATAAAAGCATAAAATGTTCAATAATCTCCCCATATCCACAGAATAACAGGCAGATTGGCATGCTGTTCTGTAACTTAAACTTAATGAAACATGAAGATAGATACATGTAATTTATATCTCTGTCTTAACTGATCAGTGAAATTAGATTAAGAAAATCCTTAATTTTTAATAATTATGCAGATGAAGCTTATTTGTCAAATTTCTAAATTTTCTCATGTTGCTCCAACTAGGAGGATCCCTTTAATTTAATTTGGTGAGAAAAGTTAGAAAGCCATGGCAATGGCATAAATATTAGAAAAAGCTCTAAGCAAGAAGTCAAATTTCCAAGACAGCTGATAGTACTTCCTAGTGAAGAAAAAAGTGTTGTGTTGGTGTTGCCTTTTTCCCCTATCCACCATTGGCTGATTTTGTATTACTGGTGCTAATACATATTATTCTTCAGTCTTTTTTGCCTTGACAGTGGTCAAAATGAAATAATCTCAAATATCAATATCATAAATAATTTCCTTTCCTGTTATCAGATATCAAGTTTACTTCCAAGAATATGGCCTGTGTCCTTTATTTATTCCCCTTCAGCTTCTTTGTGCAATTCAGAAATGCTATTTTACTCTCCAAAGGAATCCATGAGTTTACAGCAATCTTTACAAAGATAATTTCTCTATTTTCAACCTCATACAAAAGCCATCCTTCAGGGATGTGGAAACTATCAGTATCTGGGATAATGTAAGCAAGAATGAAGAGCAAAATTTTCTTTCTTATGTTTCCTGAATTTTGTGATATCCATGAGAAAAAGGAAACACATTAGTCTGTCTGCACTGTGTTTCTTGAGCAAAAACAGGAATGAAATAAGAAGTGCAAATAGAGATGAAAAAAAAGTTGCTTCTCTAAACATAAGAAATCATACAATATAAAAAAATCCCCTTCAGCTTTTTAGCTGAAAATGTTATTTCTTCATATCAAATTCTATCTCTGGTTTTGAGATAGAAACTGAGATGTGTGTACAACAAACCATCAGCATATCTGTGATTTAACAGTTGACAGTGAACTCGATGAATTATGAGGTGAGAGTGCTTATAGGCTAGAAAAAAAAAATTAAACTGTGAAACATAACAAGGAGAAAATATTTGCCCTTTCTAAGGGAATTTCAACTTATGGACCAATTGGCCAGCAGTATAAATATTGCCATCTTTTTAACTTTCCAATTTGTAGGCTGTGAACTGCTGCCGACAGATGTCCAGGCCAAGGACTAGGGGAAGCTGCCTCTCACAGCAGGAAAGGCTCAAAAATAATTATGGGGACATCTGAGTTCTACAATCTTGCTGTTTTGTAGCATGAGGAAGGTTATTATAGCAGAGATTAATTTTGCATTTTCAATGTGCTACAAAGAAATGAATGTGATTAAAATGTATGCCACCATCTTATCATTGTTGTTTTCTTTAAAAAATAATTTCCTGCTTTCCTCCAGTTGCCTTGCCAACAGATTTAAGTTCAAACAGAAAGGCTGGTAGCTCAAATCCCAAAATACTTACTTCTTTCCCTTGCTGACAGTCATTTTGGAACAGCACAATCAGCATATAGAGCTCAGAGGAAGAGCTGTAAAATGATAGAGAAGTTATCAGACTACTGAGAAGTGAAGTATTTCTTATTTTTAATGAAATGTCATTTTCTCAAAGCACAGTGTTCCTCCTCAAATCAAAACAAGAATACAAGTGCTCTCCAACACATGTATGCAGAAAAATGAGGGAGACCTGGTGACCTAAAAAAGCCCTAAACCTGATGTTCCTGGGCGTTACTAATTTCTATTGAAATTATTGAGAGGGGAATTTCATGTAGGAGTTACATATTAAAGATTAATATTGGGCTAGATTCGTTTCAGCATCACTGCCAAGCTGATGGTGGGAGAGATTTTTCTCTCCTAAAAGTATTGTGATTCATCATTCAGAATGACAGCTTCCAAATTTTCTTCTAAGAGATGCTCCTTTCCTTCCCCTTTCTTTCAGATCATGTATATAAAAGATAGTGGGCATAGGCTCTGCCACATTCCCAGGAGCCTGGGTTCAGGTTCTGACCATGCCATTGTGGAGAAAATAGTTTTAATTTCTCTGTATTTAGAAGACTGCCCTTGCATGTTAAAGATACATGCACTTCATATGGTGATGCTACAATGATAAATTAAAGATAGAAGGTGTGATTATATTGCTTCCCTATTACAATAATAAAGCAGAAACAAGATTTCTTTTATTTTCAGTAGGATAAAAAGCCTGCCATAGTTAATCATATTTACTATTAAATTAGTAATATAAATAAATTGAGTAAATAAGTCAATACTCAGAGGAAGCTCAGTCCATGACCAAAAATGCTGTATGATGCTGGGTGGTGGGTAAAACTGTGCTTAATTTTCTTTTTCCATGAGAAAGCTTTTAGCCGGCAAAACAGGAAAAGCAAGTACAAATGAAAAAAAAAAACAAAAAAAAATCCACTTGTAATATTCACAGGACTTTTGCTGTTATCTGGCTTGGAAATACTCCCAGAACAAGAATTTGTGCTTTTGGACAATTCTGATCTCTTTTCACCCTAGAGATATGGAGAGAGAGAGAAAAAAAAAAAAAAAAAAAAGTTTGTGCATTTAAGGCCTAAAGGGACAAATTAGTATAAATTTAATGGTTTTAAACTTATGACGACAACAAAGTTTACTTACCATTTTTCACATTTGTTGGTATTTCTTGGTTTATTCTGTTCTGCTTTACCAAATGTTCTTGCTTCTGCTATATGATAGGAATTTCTACAACCTTAAAAGATTGTATTACTGGGATATAATTGCTTAGTCTATAGGTATCCTGTTTGAGTCATAAAACTCTGTATTTATCATCCTAACTCTAGTTTTTCATATTTTCATATTTTTCCAGACTATATGTTTTGGCAAAAAAAACTATTTCTTTTTGAGTGTCTCTTTCAGGAGTATATTTATTAATACTAGATAACAAAGATAATAATTAATCTATTAGCCATCAGAACAGAATAGTAGTGTTTGAGGTATGACAGAATTTTTGCATGCACACCATCAGATAGTTAATCTTCTTGAATTTAGAGTAAAATTATTCTAGATGTGCACTCTAACATCTAAATCAGGTAAAATACAAAGTAAACACATTAATCTTAAAATGGTCTTCTCAAACAGACTTCCCACCCCTTTTGTTTTGTTTTATGAAATAGATGGATGTTTAACATCTTCATTAATGACCTTTCCTATGGGATAGAGTGTACTTTCATCAAATTTGCAGAAGACACCAAAATGGGAGGAGTGGCTGATAAGCCAGATGGGTGTGTCATTCATAGGCAGCTGGACAGACTAGAGAAATTGTGCCTGAGTAACCTTTAAAGTTCAACTAAAGAGTAAATGCCAAACCCTGGCCCTGGGGAACAATAAGTGCAGGCATCAGTTCAGGTCAGGGGTTGATGAGCTTTAAGCAGCTCTGTGGAGAAGGACAGGAGGACTCAGGTGAATGCTAAGTTGAGCACAAGCCAAAAACATGCTTCTAGGAAAAAAAAGAAAAATAAAAGAAACAGAAAAAGAAAGAAAAAGAAAAAGAAAAAGAAAAAGAAAAAGAAAAAGAAAAAGAAAAAGAAAAAGAAAAAGAAAAAGAAAAAGAAAAAGAAAAAGAAAAAGAAAAAGAAAAAGAAAAAGAAAAAGAAAAAGAAAAAGAAAAAGAAAAAGAAAAAGAAAAAGAAAAGAAAAAGAAAAAGAAAAAGAAAAAGAAAAAGAAAAAGAAAAAGAAAAAGAAAAAGAAAAGAAAAAGAAAAAGGAGATAAATAAAAGCAAAAGAGAAAAAATAAAAAGAAAAGAAGAAAGAAGAGAGAGAAGACAAAGAGAAAGAGAAAGAGAAGAGAAGAGAAGAGAAGAGAAGAGAAGAGAAGAGAAGAGAAGAGAAGAGAAGAGAAGAGAAGAGAAGAGAAGAGGAGAAAAAAGAAAAGAAGAGAAAAGAAAAGAAGAGAAAAGAAAAGAAAAGAAAAGAAAAGAAAAGAAAAGAAAAGAAAAGAAAAGAAAAGAAAAGAAAAGAAAAGAAAAGAAAAGAAAAGAAAAGAAAAGAAAAGAAAAGAAAAGAAAAGAAAAGAAAAGAAAAGAAAAGAAAAGAAAAAAGAAAAGAAAAGAAAAGAAAAGAAAAGAAAAGAAAAGAAAAGAAAAGAAAAGAAAAGAAAAGAAAAGAAAAGAAAAGAAAAGAAAAGAAAAGAAAAGAAAAGAAAAATCTCAGTTTTTGAAGGGATCTTTGATTATCATCTCATCCAAATACTTGACCAGTTCAGGGCTACCTAGAATTTAAAGCACATTATTGAGGGCATTGTCCAAAAGCTTCTTAAATATTGAGAGGTTTGGGGCATTGGTCACCACTCTTAGAAGCCTGTTTCAGTGTTTGATTGCCCCCTTGGTAAAGAAGGGCTTCATATTTTTCAGTTTAAACCTCTCCCAGCACAACCAGTGGCCTTGGCCCATTGATCCAGCCTGTCCAGGTCCCTCTGCAGAGCCTTTTCACCCTCTAGTAGATCATCATTTCCACCCAGTTTGGTGTGCTCAACTGACAGAGGTGAAACATGATGAACTCATCCAGGTCATTGGCAAAGTTATAAAACATGGCCGTCCCCAGTACTGAGACCCACTGAGGGGAGCACCAATTATGACTGATCACTAAATGGATGTAATTCCACCACTCTTTGGGCTTCCTCACCGATCTGTCTTTTACCCAGTAAAACATTGTGACCATCCAAGCCATTCCATTCTCTCTGGAAGAATACTGTGGGAAATGGTGTGAAAGGCTTAACTTAGGTCTAGGTAAAACTCTACTCTGCACTAGGGAGGCCTCACCTTGAGTATTGTGTGTGGTTTTGGTCACCACAATATAAGGAAGAAATTAAGCTGTTAGAGAGCATCCAAAGTAGGGCAACAAAGGTGGAGAAAAGCCTTGAGAAGCCCTGTGAAGAGTGGCTCAGGTCACTTGGTCTGATCAGCCTGGAGAAGAGAACTTGCATAGCTTTAATTGAGAAAAAAACTGTTACTTATAAACAGTGAAATACTTATTAATTTAAATGCTGTTATTCATAGTGTCTTAAGAAATAAGAAGCCATTAGAAAGCATTGAAAACAATGAATAATTGTTTTATTATATCATAATCTTCCCAGCAAGGTCTGTTTAGAAATTTCAAACAAGTTCTGCTTTCTCAAATGTAAAGAATGTAGTGCATGAATAATAATGAAAATTCCAGCCCAATATTGCTTTGCTGTGATACTATAAATGCAAAGAATCTTCATTTATTAATTGCTAATGCACAATTGTGTCATGTTGTTTGCTATTCATGAAAAGACTTCGTGAAGATAAATTTAGGTATTAGATAAGTGGGAATGGGTTGATTCTCTAACAAGTTAGATCTTGTGATATTTAACAGACACCTCAGACTAAATTGCTCCGGCTTCTTATTTGTTGCTGTATCATCTGAAAGAATTGGAAATCAATCATACACCATGCATTTTTCTATTTCAAGAAAAATGTGCAAAAGGTCACTAGTGTTATATGGAATGACTGTGATGGGGTGAGAAGAGCAACAATTCCTGTGTATTAACTATAACCTTTGACTACCTTCCAGAAAAAAAACAAAACCACTTTTTTTTATTGTAAGTCATATAAATGGAGTGTATAGAAGAAGCTTGAAGAAATATGAGGAACTCACAAAATAATGCATTAAAATGAGTATTATTTTTATAAAATACTACATAGATGACAGAAGTCGGCAGGGTAATTATTTATTATAACTGTACCATTTCATAACAAAATAATATTATAGTTTAAATATCTTTCACTACTGAAAACACCGTCTACTGCCACACCCATGGCTTTCAGTTCCACTGCCTTTTCACTATTGTTCTTGGATGTTTATCTTTTTCATATGATATAAGCACTGAATCCCATGGAACAATGACAGCAGCTGGTTGAACTCCAAGAAAAACTCTTTCAATTGTGAAAGAGATCACAGCAAACAGGTACATGAAGAAAACATGGAAATATCACATCTCAGGCTCTCCTTTCTAAACCAGACTAAGAAGGTAGGAGAGGGAGAGAATGTGATATTTTTTAGGTGAACTCCTAACTACATGAAGTTTTTACTTGAAAAGCATGATCTAATTTCTAGTCATAGGTTTGTATTCATAAATTACCTACTAGTTTGTACTTGACATCATTTTCTGGAGTCATGCTACCCCTCTGGGCCTGAGTAAGGAGTTGTGAAATTGGAGTATCATTAGGAACAATAGTGTGAGACAGCATGAAGCAGAGTGAGTGAAGTGGGTTGACCACGGCTAGATGCAGGCAGCCATCAAATCTGCTTCATCATTTTACTTTGCAACTGGACAGGGAGAAAAAATATAATGATGGGCTTATGAATGGAGATAAGGACATGGAGTGGTTACTGACCAATTACTGTCACAGACAAACCACACTCAACTTGTGATATTGATTAAATGTAATAAATTGAGTTTTCCCAGGCCCTTCCTCCCCCTCCTCCAGCTCAGGGAGACAGGGAATGGGGGTTATGATCACTTCATCACATTGTTTCTGCTGCTGCTCAGGGAGACGAGTTCTTTCCCTGCTCCGGTGTGGTGTCCTTCCAATGGGAGACAGTTCTACACAAAGTTCTTCAATGTGAGTCCATCCCACAGGAAACAGTTCTCCACAAACTGCTTCAATCTGTGTCAGTTTTTCTCAAACTGCACTTCTTCAGGCACAGCTTGCTCCAATGTTGGTCCCCTAGAGGGTCACAAGTCCTACCAGAAAACCTCCTCCACCATGGGTTCATCTTTCTGTAGGTCTGAAGGTCCCTGCCAGGAGCCTGCTACAGTGTGGGCTTCCCACAGGCTCAGAGCTCTCTTTCAGACTTCATCCACCTGTTCCAGTATAGGTCTTCTCCACATACTGCAGGTGGATCTCTACATCCCTGTGGTCCTCCACAGGCTGTAGAGGCACAGCTGCCTCACCCTGGGCTGCACCATTGGCAGCAGGGGAATGTGGGCTTCAGCACCTGAAGCACCTCCTCTCCCTCCTTCTCCACTCACTTTGGTGTCTGTAGAGTTGCTCCTCTCATTGTTCTCACACCACTCTTCCCTGCTTTTGATGCTGCTTAGTATATGATTGGCTTTCTAGGCTGCAAGTGTGCATTTCTGGGTTATGTTTAGCTTCTCATCAACTATTATTTATAAATTAAGTCCTTAATTTATTCATCCCTCAGCCTGTGTTGATACCAGGGATTGACATGACCCAAGTGCAGCCCCTTGCATTTAGTGTTGTTGAACTTCATGTCCAAAAAGGAGAGTTACAGAAATCTTTGAGAATAAATTTATTGTTTGATGTTGTATTAATATTTCTAAGACAGCTCTGTATATGAAATACACACAAAAAGGGAGTGCTTTGTTAAACATTTTGAAGATACATTAAAAGAATTATATCTCCATGTATCTAGTACCTAAAATAAATTAAAAGCAGGCACAGGATATATATACATAATGCTATGAAGCAGGTGATTCTTCATGTTCCTAATGGAAATACTTTGATACAATGACTTTTATGTCTGATACTGCTTCTACATATACCTACAGTTTTAATGGCTGAGTTATAATTTTTGACCTATATTTATGTGAATCTTATATTGCATGGTTTTAAATTCACTCACAGTAATTTTCTTGGAAATATATTTAGCTTTTCTGGGGTTTGCTTAATAGCTGTTATGTCTTAATACTATACTTCAGCAGTTTTTTTTTTTTCAAATACTTAAAAAATATTGATTCACGACATTTAAATGGGATAGGAAATAAAGTCTGGGCTGGGACATCATTAAGAAGGGGAATTCAAAAGACCTGAGAAAGAATAAAACGTATTACAGCTTCTCTTTTTAGGTTCTTGGCATCTTAGGATATACCAATTTTTTAGAATGACTTTAGAAATGAAGGTTAAAAAAAAATATTTGAAAACGCAAATGACTTACTCTGGAAGCTTGAAAAGTGGCAGAGATGCACTTAGGTTGGACAAGCTCAAATGAGATCTCACTACAACAGCTCCACAATAACCAGAAGAAAAAAGCAAAAAGCATACCAAAACCATGAAAGACCATGTAAAAAATCTAAACATGTGATACACAAATGTATTTAAATTAGGTATTTAAATTACATCATCCAAAAATTACATCATAAAAATCCCCTCACTTAATGACAGACTTCAACCAAATTCATACTTGCCAAATTGTTTTTTTTTAAGATTTTGAAAAAGGATCAGCTGAAATGGCAAGAGAATCTTTGATATTTAAAATGAGGTGACTATCTATAACCTTCCACATTTTGACAATTCCTAAGGAAATTGTAGTGGAACTAATAAGTCATACAACTTCATGAAACATCTGTCAGTGATAGAAAACGTAATGAAGAAATTGTGTCTGAAGGTCTGATCTATTAATTTGACGTTTAAAATCATCATAGGCAAGCCTAAAGGAATATAAATAAAATATCCAAAACCAGGTTGCTGAAAGAATCGCTAAATAGTGAGCTCAGGAGAAATACCTAACTATTGTAAAAATGAGGAATGTTATGACCAAAAAAAATAGAGGCAGTAAGTTTTGAAACTCAATTCGACAGCTTTAATTTTCACTTGCACAAGTACCATTTGTGTGAAGTCAAATAAGCATTTTGGCAGAAACTTGTTGACCTGCATGATGGTATAGCATTAATGTGTGCATATTCTACATAATCTATTTACTTCCTTTTTTTTCTTGATGCAATTAAGATCTTCAGTATTTTTATAAATGTTTCTCTCTTGAGATAATGATGACTCATCTACTTGCAATATTCTACACATTATTCAATCATTTTACTTTGTCTTAATTAAGAAGACATAAAGTACCCTAAATTTGTGGGCTTTAGTTTGTTCGTTACACAAAAATGTTACAGTAATAAAACTGCACAGAAAAAAAATAGGCACCCTCTATAACCTCTTCTTATGGCTACCTCAAAGAAGGTTACCTTTCT
Organism: Vidua macroura; assembly: GCF_024509145.1. Taxonomy (NCBI): domain Eukaryota; kingdom Metazoa; phylum Chordata; class Aves; order Passeriformes; family Viduidae; genus Vidua; species Vidua macroura. The sequence goes on from NC_071611.1 coordinate 20,862,455, forward strand.
TAGGGTTGTGCTACTTGTCATCTCAAATTTGTAATCCATGTCAAACTGTATGGTGTCGTTATCCCATCTGAAAATGATGTGAGTAGACAGATTACATGTCGTTTATCTGTTTATTAAGTGCTTTCTCTACAAACCCCAGAGCAAAAAAATATTTAAAATAAGTCTTTCAACTGTTTTTTTTTGTTTTTTTAGATTCCTCTACTAATGAAGAGAACTTGGAAGGAAATATGTATCTCAGTTTTAATAAAATATAATTGTAGTACTTCTAGTGCTTATAAACAGAAATCATTTCACAGCTCTTCATCTTTGAAGTGACAGAACACGCATTAATCCCAGTTTGACCATGAGGAGACTGACAGACAAAACCATGATTTGAATTACTTGAATGAATAACATCCCTGTTCGTAATAGCAGGACCATATTGCCTCTCTTATCAGAATATCATGTAGTAAATTAATTGAAGCACTTCAACATAGAAATAAAAGTATTTTTGTAATTAAAAACAAGTGTGTTCATTTTGAAATGGAACATACTGCTAACTTTAGACATGGTCAGATTCTAGCATCATTAACCCCCACTGATATTTAAATATTTTACTTCATTGATAAAAAAATCACACAATTTATTTTTTGCTTTCCTGGTGCAAGTAAATGCCTCAGAAGCTTGGTGTAGGATATATACAAATATTAAGTAATTCTATAAGATAACACAGTGCATCAGAATCAGCAGAATCAGATTTAGAGCACTTTTGTTCACATTTAGAAGCTTTTTTACTTTAATGTAATCTCTACAGTAAATAACTGCAAAGTTGGCACACAATGTATAAGAGGGGTAAAAGTTAAGCACCATGAACCATCTTTCCAGGCATTTTTCCTAAATGCATTTCAAGTGAGTTAGACGATTTCTGGGAAACAAAGAGGCATATACACAATTAAGAGGATACACAAGTATATACACAAGAAAGAATTCCAAAGTAACTTGGTCTTCTTGCACCCAGGAAGTCTCAATTCTTTCTTTGACTTTTGACCTGGAAATGATCTAGCATTTCTTACTGGTGGGGTTCTGATGGAAAATTTGCTGTCTCAGCCTCCATCAAATGGTTATGTAATACTGTGTTGTAATGGCACTCTCTCCCTTTCTCTTTTTTGTCACCACCCACTGTCACTCACACACAAATACCAGGTTTATTATCATCTCCTTCCCTGACAGGAACAATAGAACTTGTGGATTGATAGTGTGAAATAATTTTCAGACATCTGTTGTTGGTTTCTAGTTCTGATCAAGGTATTACTAAATCATGTAAGTGAAGTGTAGACATATTTATTTCAGTGATTTCTGTGTATGTTTTGACATAAAAGAAGAAAGCACAGCATTTGCCACTTGTTCTGTTAATTGTTCTCTGTATGAATATATATCAAAAAGTACATATATAATACTTGTTAATATAAAGTTTTTTTCCATTATTTGATAATTTATACTTATGAAATAGTACTGCAGAATATATTCTGAGGCAACTACTTGCTTTAGGATTCACATTCTCCTGGAAGATATTATCTGGGAAAAAGCTTGCATTTAAATTTCAAATTTTAAAGTCAAGGTTGGTAAAATTTCTGTAGATATTAAAATTGGAATCCCTACTCTCAGGAGCCACAGAAAAGACTTGCATAATCATTTTATGTAGAATGAGGATTGTTTTTCTTTACCTCCTGACAAAAGTTAAACATTTAATGCTGTTAGGTCTAAAAACAATAAAAGAAAACATTCAATGTTTTAATCAAGGTTTAGAAAAGTAGAAAGTTAGTGAACTATATGAATGATATAAAAAAAAGGAACTTCACTTATTGTTGGATAGTTGGTAAATTTTAATGAAATGTAACAATACGTAAAGTACTGTTATGTGGCCTAATGAATGATATTTAAATGACAAGGCGATCAAATATAAGATGTACATAGAATCATGGCCAGTCCTGTTTAATATCTTTATTAGTAATCTGGATGAGGAAATTGAGTGCAACCTTAATCAGTTTGCAGGTGACACTAAGTTGGATGGGAGTGTTGAACTGCTGGAGGGCAGGAAGGCTCTGCAGAGGGATCTGGACAGGCTGGATCATGAGCTGAGGCCAATGGTGTGAGGTTCAACAGCATGACATGTTAGATCCTACCACAGGCTAGGGCAGAGTTACAGGAAAGCTGGCCACAGGAAAATGACCTGGGGGTGCTGATGACAGCAGCTGAACATAAGCCAGCAGTGCCCAGGTGGCCAAGAAGACACAAAAGATAAGTGGCATCCTGACTTGTCTCAGCAGCAGTCTGGCTAACAGGACCAAAAGAGTGATCTTCTTCTGGTACTTGGAATTGGTGGGAGGCTCCACCTTGAATCTGAATTCAGTTTTGGGCCCCTCACTTCAGGAAAGACATTGAGGTGAAGGAGTATGTCCAGAGGACAATGAAACTGGAGAAGGCTCTGGGTCACAAGTCCTGTGAGTAGGGGCTGGGGGAGTGGATATTGTTTGACCTACAGAAAAGGAAGCTGAGGGGAGAACTAATTGTCCCATAAATACCTGAAAGGAGGCTGTAGCAACATGGAGCTTGTTCTTTTCTCCCAAGGAACAAGTCGTAGGAGAAGACAAAATAGCCTCAAGTTGCATCAAGGAAGGTTAGACTTGATATTGGGAAAAAAGTTTTCATGAAAAGGCTTGTCAAGAATTTGAAATGGCTTCCCAGGGAAGAGATAGAATCACCATCGCTGGTGCTTAAGGAGCTGGTTTAATTGAGGATTTGACAGTGTTGTGTTTACTATTGGACTCAGTGAACTTAAGGGTGTTTGCCAAACTACACTGTTCTATGATGCTTTATGAGCAGTGTCCTACTTAAAGTAAGCACTAATTTCTAAATTTCCAAAAGGGTTAATGAATCAAGGGTATTCATCAAAAGCAAATGTAAAGCTTAGCCCCTGCAATGGATAAAGCATAGACACAGAACAGGTCAGGCACAACTGCTTTGGAGCAGCAGAAGACACCCCAGGGATGGCAGGGTCACCTGCAGGGAGCATGACCCCAAGGCAGCAATGAAGCCACAGCCACAGGCTGGACTACCAAGTTACCAGCCAGCAGATCTGGGGAAAAATCTTGCTCTGCTGTCTGAGATCTGAGTGCTGTATCCAATCTAAGGCTCCTTTGCACATGACAAACATTGACCTACTGTAGAGACTCCCAAGGTGTCCACCAAAATGATATATGGACCCCAGCACAAGTTTGGGTCCTAAGAGGCTCCAGAATTGTGTCTGTTCATTCTGGGAAGGAATAACATTATGGAGGGTCTTTTCTGGTATGTAGAGATACTTGGTACAAGGGAACAGAGAAGACAGAGCTGAACTCTGCTTGATATTGTTTAATGGCAATATTAAAAAAAAATATATATAACACAAGAAATAATGGCTAGATATTAGAAGAAGCTTTTCATTTAAGTGTGATTTACACCTAGTATAAATAGCTCCAAGAAGTTGTGGAATTTTCCTCCTTGTAGATGTTTGAACCCAATTGACTGTATTTGAGGAGCAGACTGCTTTGTCTCTCTCTCTCTAATACTTTCTTGGTGGTTAAGAGCATTGGTGGTACAGCTGTGGGAACAGAACACCACTGCTTGCTCAGGGACATGATCAGACATTAATTTCCTGAGCAGGATACTTACATCTGGTGAACTACAGTTTCTTTTCTAATATTTCTATTACACAGCCGGTTCCCACACCTTACATTTACATGAGCCAAGGCCCAATGGCTGTGACCAGCCCAGACACAGCACCAGAGTCCCAGGAACAGGACATTCAGGCTAATCACTAGCATATTGCATCTGGCTGGGTTGCCAGCATCTGTGCTCTCTTGGCTCCACCTCAGCGGAGCATTGGCTGCCTGTGGATGTGTGTTGCTAGAGAATCACTGCTTTTGCTATCTATCACATTGTATGTTAGGCAGCAGGCATATACTGATAATGTGGCTCTAGGCCAGTCTCTGTGACTCTCTCCCCAGCTAATGCCAGTTAGCTGCTCTCATCAAGGTTTCTGTCACCTGCTGGTCTCCTACCTCAGATGTCTTAAGGAAAAGAAAAGTTCACACTGTGTATGTAAAAAATTTTGTCTACTCTTTATTTGATTTCCAGATCAAAGAACATTTATCCAATCAGAGAGTGCCAATTAGTCAATCTTTCCTTCACCTCAACAGTGTTTTCAAGAAGGTTTCATCACATAAGGACAAAAGCCTAGGTCTTTGACTCTAATAAAAGGACAAAAATCTTCCTTGTCATAATCTACCTGAAATATATATAATAGATGCAAATAGTGATGAGTATAATTTTCCACCATGAAAAAAAAAAAGAATTATAAATGTAAGAGACAGCCAAAAGAAAGGAATTCTGCTGCACAATAATTTGTGGGGGTTTTGAAGTGTACGTTTTTATCAGGGAAAGGTTTATTTGCTCCTCAAAAGGCATCAGAACAGGATGGGTTGAGGAAAATCCAAATTTCAGTTGTTACCAGTGGGATTTAGAGCTACATTTCATAGCAAGCAATTCTGAATTGAATACAACAGAGATATTGTTGTAGAACAGAACCATCTTGTTCACTGTTCTGTTCATTCTGCGCCTGTTTGACAAAAAAATACAAAAACCCCACACTTCTCAATTAACTACAATACTGTTATTAACTTTTTCTTGAATACTTTTTCCAAAAACTAGCCACCCTATTTACTACATTCCCAAATGAAAAAGAGGTTTAAATATATTGCAAATTGGACAACACTGTCATTTTTTTCACCTACAAACTGAAAATAATTTGCGTTTACACAGAGCAATCTCAATTCCTGTTGATAGCAACTCCTTAAAGACCAATTTTTAGTTTCTAGCTGTCCTAATGAACATGTTGTAAAAGTTTCAGTCTTCTGGACTGTTGTGTATTCATCATAAATTAACAAAGTGATATGTTACAGGTTCCATCAAAATACAGTGATGTCCAACATGGTATTATTGTATATTCACAGATGAAGAACACAAACCCATTTTATGATATAGTGCACCATTACATATCTTTCTCCTTCAACTGATACAAGAGAATGCTAAGGTGTCCTAATGCCATAAGCCATTAGTCTCGTAGAATAGCTCCAGAGCTCTCATTAATGTTTGAAATGACAATAGAAGAGTACTGAGAAAAGTATATACTAAAAATGCTTTTACTTTAGGCGTAGATTTTTTTCTTTGATTTTGATTTGCCAACTACACAATTTTATAGTTATTCAAACATTGTAGCTCATCACCAAGACAATGACATGGACGAAGGGATGAATAGTACTCTCAGCAAGTTTGCTGATGAGGTGAAACTGGGAGAAGTGGCTAGTCCACCTGAAGGCTGTGCTGCCATTGCATGGGACCTTGATTGGCTAGCAGGTTGTGTGGAGAAAACTTTATGAGATTCAACAGGAACAAGTATAGGGTCCTGCACCTGGGGAAGAATAACCTCAAACACCAAAATAGATTCAGAGCTGACCTACTAGAGAGCAGTTCTACAGAGGACCTGGAACTCTTGGTGGATCACAAGTTGACCAAAAGCCAACAGTGCCACTGTGGCCACAGTGGCCCATGGTAGTCTGGGGTATATCAGAATGAGTGTGGACAGCAGGTTGAGGGAGCTCATCATCCCTCTAGTGCACAGAATCACAGAATCACAGAAACATAGAATCACAGAAACATAGAATCACACAAACACAGAATCACACAAACACAGAATCAGTGACAATCACAGGTTGGAAGGGACTGCAGTGGATCATCTGTCCCTGCTCAAGCAGAGTCATCTCAGAGCACATTGCACAGGAATGTGTCCAGATGGTTCTTGAATATCTCCAGTGAGAGAGACTTCCACAACCTCTCTAAGCAATCTGTTCCAGTGCTTAGTCACCTGCACAGTAAAATTTCTCTCATGTTCAGGTGTCTGCCCACTGCCTCCTGTCCTGTTGTGTGGCACCAGCTGGTCCATCCTTTTCGCTCCTCCTTTTAGGTATCTATGCACATTTTGTCTCAGTCATCTCTTCTCAAGGCTGAACCAGCCTCAACATGAGATGAGGTCAATTGGTTTGAGCATGATGCTAATAATGCCAAGGCCATCCCTGTATGGGCTCTTCACTGAAGAGTTGGGCTCAATGATCCTTGTAGTTCAGGTCACCCAGGGAGTTTTAGAGTCTCCCTCTCAGGAGACATGCAAAACCCACCTGGACACATTCCCATGTGACTCTGCCTTGGCAGGGAAGTTGGATGATCTACAGAGGTCCTTTTCAACTCTAAATATTCTGTGGTCCTGTGAAACACCAAAACTGGGATGTTAGCATAAGCAATACTAATATAGCTACATTTATAAATGGACATTATGAAGAGAACTACTACATTTAAAAAGTTAAGCATCTTACCACTCATTCATCTCATGGGACAACTTTTTCCTCCTCCCGTGAAACTCTGAATAATGTATTTTCTTAAAAATGTTTATGTTGCAGATTTCTTTTTGCTTGCAGATTTGATGAACTTTTAACTTGTTTAATTTTTTTGTTTGTTTTTAGAAGAATGGAGTCAATTTTCTGTTAGTGCGAAATAAAAAAATAACATTTTACTGGATTCTGTATATTGTGGAATCAGTTAGGTTTTATACTCTTTCTTTCCGAGTTCCACCACTAAATTTATGCCATTAATTCAGCATGGCTTGTATCTTGGATCAAGTGAAATTATTCTTTTGTTGATTTTACCAAGTTTTTTGTGGTGTGTCTTCTGATAAAGATGTATTTTTTTAATAGTTAAGATTTGCAGAGGATATTTGGAAGGTAATGTTCAACTCAGATTTGATATTTAGCAATTCTAATACTCTATATTCTATAGGTTATCTGAATAAGGCAGGATATTTTATATTCTTTACATACTTTATAGTTTCTTTACAAACGTTATAGTTTTTGCAACTGCTTGGGAAACAGATTAACCATAAATGGAAATCTGTGTGATAAGACTGTATAACTAGTCCAAGACTGGAGAATAAAGGATGTAGGAGTGGCCTTTCTATATGGTCAATTTAAAGACTGACTAGCTTACGCTGAGGTTACTTCTCTTTTCTGCTTTGTGTGCAAATTGTTTCAATAGAAAAATTCCCTGCAAAAATATCAGATGAAAAACGCAATTAAAATATTATATGAAGGTGAAAACAATCCAAAAGCAATGAAGTTTTAAATTTGCTTTACAAAGAATTAATAAATTTGAATTCTGATTACTAACGTTTTTACATAATGGAAATTCCACCACAGGGTTAACTCTTAAAAATTTCTTCTAATTGGGTGGTAGAATCTCTAAAGAACAGTTTGAAGAACTGAATAGCATGTAAACTGAAGGCTTAGAACAAATATTAGAATTGCATATTTTCATTTTCAAAAACATAATTAATTTTATTACTTAGCTCATAGAGAGGTCCTGATTCATAAATAACTCATGTTACATGAGTTGCTAATGTTGCTAATACCATTTGTCTTGCTAATACCATTTGAATCCTTTATCTGAAAAGAGACATTTCTGTTTTTTCCAGAGCTGCCTTTTCGCTAATCAGTGTTAGATGACAGTATGTCAACAACCTCTAACAACTGTCCATGTCTATCTTGTACCTGTTAGTAGCAAGAGTTAGCTCCCTTCCAGTTGACAATATAGTTGCATTCAGTTTTTCCATTATGGAGGTTTCAGCAGTTTTTCTTCAGCTACAGGTTTTTAATTTGTGAGTAGTTTGTTAACCAATAGAATTGTTCTCAAAGCTTTTTAAACTGAAAAAAAAAAAAAAAACCCTTTAGTAGTTTCACTTCATATCTTTCTGAATAAGTAAAAAATAAAATTTGTTCAGTTCCTGTAAAGGTAATTAGCATGTTATACAATTGTTAATAAACGAATAGTCTTCATTTTAACATCATGTTAAAATATGGTAACATAACTGGATATCCTGCACTTTTTGTGAACACCTACAAGTTTGAGGACCTATACAACAACAGGAAAAAAAAGCCAAAAGAGCTTTTTTTCTAAGTACTGCTGGATTTCAGCCCTTTCATGTGAGAATATGTTTGACTTCCCTAATTTCAATTTGTTATTAAGAATGCTAGAAAGATGAAAGATGAAAGATGTTAGAATAAACTGATATGAACCATTCTTACTTTGAAAATTATATAGAATCTCTCCAGAAGTGCTGACCTTTGTCATCTATTTAAAATCAATTTCATGGTCATAGGCATATAAAAAAAGCTTTTGTTATTAAGGAGTGTATATTTACAATATAGTGCTTAAAGATACCTGTATTTACATACTTAACTCACTATGCATATTTTATAGATAACCATTTCTGAAGGAATGTATAACTGAAGTGAAAAGCCACCTGCAACTTTGTCTTTAAAATTACCAATACAGTGCTGAAAGCAAATGTTAATGTCAGTGCAGCTTGAGGAAGATTCATACATAATTGTAAATTGTGATAATTATGAGAGAATTACTTTTTCTGATTTTTTTTTATGTTTTTGACTCTGTAAGTCAAATTTATTTACAAACTGCTAAAACATGATCTTTTCCCTGATGAGAAAAAAGTAGGAAATATTATATAATTACATTTTCATTAACAGGGATGTAGGGTGTACTATTACATTCTTTTAAGCAGATAAGTAAAATGTAGATGAGATGTAGCCACCAACTGTTTGAAAAAATTACTTTCAGTTAACGAGGAATCATTATTAATCATTTCAGCTGGAGAGTTCCACAGGGGGCTGTTTTGGCCATGTTGTTTTTCAGCGTCTAAAAGAAAAGAGATTTGAATGACAGAAGAAACCATAAGCTTTAAAAATATCTGGCTGATGGATAGCTGGGCAGGATTGTAAATGCTCCAGAGGATAGGATTAGAATTTACAAAAATCTTAACAAATTAGACAATTTATACAAAACAAGAGTGTGCAAGAAAAATACAGTGATGCCATGACAAAATGCACAAGTTAAACAAAAATAATTAGAGTGCAGAAACACAAAATTTTAACATAGCCTAATATTACAAGTTTGTTACAACACAGACAAATTCTTTAATAAATCCCACTCTACTGCTTCTTAAGCCATCAAAATTTCATGACTTATTTAAGCATACCATATCTCCTTTCCTGATTTCTCTATGCACATGATGCTGCTTTTAAAGGCAAGTAGTTAAGGGGAAAGTGAGGATTCACACCGGTAAATAATAACATACTGCAAGCTCTGTATCTGAACATCATCAACATTGGAATTAGGGCATCTGCCTCGAAGTTCAGATATAGCCATTCCAGCATACAAACAAAAGAAGCTAACAAAGTAATAGGGCAAGAAAAAGTTAGTCTGTAATAGGAAACATTTGATAGTACTATCATGTAAATATGGGATCTTTGCTGTGGTAGGGAATCCCAAACTGCAATGTTTTGGTGACAAAGCTGGATGGGTTTTCAGTTAAGGATAGTACTGAGAAGAAAGGGAGAGGTATTTTATGCAAGTATAGATTATCTGCCAGGAAATGTATATATGTTGTTATTAATAATCTGCATAAAATAATTGAATTACATATGGGTTTGTGTTTTTAGATTTTAATATATGAACACCTGTATTTAGTTACAAACCAGAATATTCCTTCAGGAGATTAAGAAAGAGGGATTATATAATTTAATGTAACTTC